>NC_090182.1:10797287-11145620 GCF_024679245.1 Pseudorasbora parva | reverse complement strand
TACATGGCCCCGGTTATATAATACAGTGCAGTCGCCCTGTCCCATGTGCTGAAAAACACCCCCAAAGCTTGATGCTACCACCCCCATGTTTCACAGTAGGGATGGTGTTCTTGACAGTCATGTTTAGCTTCTTCCATTTTCTAATGATTGCTCCAACAGTGGACCTTTTTTCACCAAGCTGCTTGGCAATTTCCCCTTAGCCCTTTCCAGCCTTGTGGAGGTGTACAATTTTGTCTCTAGTGTCTTTGGGCAGCTCTTTGGTCTTGGCCATGTTAGTAGTTGGACTCTTACTGATTGTATGGGGTGGACAGGTGTCTTTATGCAGCTAACGACCTCAAACAGGTGCATCTAATTTAGGATAATAAATGGAGCGGAGGTGGACATTTTAAAGGGAGACTAACAGGTCTTTAAGGGTCAGAATTCTAGCTGATAGACAGGTGTTCAAATACTTATTTGCAGCTGTATCATACAAATAAATAGTTAAAACATCATATATTGTGATTTTTGGATTTTTTTTTAGATTATGTCTCACAGTGGATATGCACATACGATGACAATTTCAGACCCCTCCATGATTTCCTTATTTTTTCTTACTGTATGTACAAAGTCATCCATGGACTGACAGGGCATGGGCCGCTCTAGCTCCATAATGCAGCGGCCATCCTCGTCCTGCCAGTCCAGAAGCTGGACGATCTGAGCAACCCTGGGCCCATGATTTGCAGAGCGGCCTCCAGCGAAACAGGTCTGGAATAACTGTACTAGAAAAGTTGAAGAAGAGAAGAGAAAAAAAAAGAAGAAAGGAAAATGGGTTTGCGTAAGAATAAATTTGTTCAAAGTTCACTTATTTCAATCATTTAAACGGAGCAGACATGTAATGTTTCATGGACTCATTTTAAAACGTAGAGCATGTCTGACAATTTAAACAGGTTTGACATGTCAAGTCCACTAAATAGTGAATATAAGACACACTAAGAGTGCTTGGATAAGAGTCAGGTGATGATAATACAAGAATAAGATAGATATTGTAAGCAATGAAAAGTGATACCTGAAGGCCATCTTCCAAACAAGTCTCTGCATGAAGTAACAAAGCTTTCTTTACCCAGTTGAATGCCAATTTCATAGTTGTAGGAACGGATGGCTGTTAAAAGAAAAATAAGAGGTTTTGGCATTAAATGTCAAGCAGTGACAGCACTTAATAAATCTAAAACAATTTCAACAAGATTTGTCTTATTTAAATATTGAGTTACTAAATTAAATATATTTCTGCCTATTCATGTCACACTACAGGACTATTGAAGTAAACTGTAGTAATCATTAACGTCACCTATACATACACACAAATTTAAATGAAATCTTGTTGAATGTTAAATTTATTATTTTTATATGTGATATTTGATCAACTACCCTTAAACAAAGCAGGTTTTAAAGTCAATTTAAAGCATAAACCATTGAACTACTGATTAAAGTGTGAGTGTTGGGTCATGTTAGGGTTTTGTTAACAACCTGACCCCTAACTCTCTTATTATCTTCTCTTATTATCCTGAAGCTCTCAGTGCCCTCTGGTAGACTGTAGTAGACGTCGTCACACCAGTCCTCATCAAAATGAGGGTCACCACTGATAGGTTCCTCTGCAGTAGGGAGGACTTCAGGGTCACTGGTGAAATCCAGAGAAGTCTGACCTAAAGAGGGTAATGACATCAATATTACTGTATTAGTAAAATACTCATATTCACCAGTGCCTCTAAATGTTTGACTGTCCTCCAAAAAACATCCTTCCCTTGGGTCATTTTGTCCTAAAATTAATTGTAACTTTAAAAAAATAATTGTCAAATTCATCCAAGACACTATGACTTGTCATACTTAAACCACAAATACACACCAAAAAAAAAAAAAAAAAGAGATTCAAGGAGTTGTAGTTGGAACTGAAAGAATGAATTGAATGATTCAGTACACATAGAAAAACCTAAAAATGCTCAATTCAAATAAAAAATTCTAAAACTCTACCAAAAATGATTTTATAACGTCAACATGTACAACTGAATGCACACTGAAGGGAACTGCCCAGCAGAACAGCTCATTTGCTCCATAGAGCCATAAGGCCATCTAGTGACAAGCCTCATGAAATTCCATGTCATTTAATTCCCCCCACAAGAGGTCGGCAAAAACGGCCAATGCAAGATATTTTGAGCTGAATTGTGTGAGAATATGAATAATGTGTTTTAAAATATTGTTTATTGCTAAAATCAATTTAAAAGGTAAAAAAAAACAACAACAAAAATCTCCCCCAAAAGAGATACTATCTTTGCATTAAAAAAATAAATAATCCAAATTATTTTTATTATTATTTATAATTTCAGGGCTTTGGGTCATTATAACGAGGGAAGGACAACTTACAAAGTGTGATCCTCCCTTGAGGATGAGGGTTAAACAAAAATAAGTGTATTTTTTTTCCAAAAATAAGTGTACGCTCATAGAAAATCTTGTTACCATCATAAACAAGCTCTGCGATCAACACAATTTTATGATACTTACACGTTTTGTCAAACAAGATGATTTATCATAGATGAACAACTTTTACTTTTACATATTAGACTGTCGTATTTTGAATTTTTTGTCCATTATTATTTTTTGTGATAATTGAATAAATTCACGTTTACATAATAGTAAACACTGTCGTATTTTGAGTTTTTTGTCCATTTGGAATTTTTGTGATAATTGAATAAATTCACGTTTACGTAATAGTATACAGTTGTATTTTGATGTTTTTGTCCATTTTGATTTTTTTTTATAGTTGAAAAAAATTACTTTTATGTAATAGTATACACTGTTGTATTTTGAGTTTTTTTTCTATTTTGAATTTTCGTGATAATTGAATAAATTCACAATTACGTAATAGTATACACTGTTCTATTTAGATTTTTTTTCTATTTTGAATTTGTGTGATAATTGAATAAATTCCCGTGTATGTAATAGTAAACAGTCGTATTCTGAGTTTTTGTCCATTTTTAATTTTTGTGATAATTGAATAAATTCACTTTTACATAATAGTACACTGTCGTATTTTGAGTTTTTTGTCCATTATTAATTTTTGTGATAATTGAATAAATTCACTTTTACGTAATAGTATACACTGTCTTATTTTGATTTTTTGTGTCCATTTTTACTTTATTTGATTTTTAAATAATTCACTTTTACGTAATAGCATACACTGTCGTATTTTGAGTTTTTTGTCCATTTAGAATTTTTGTGATAATTGAATAAATTCACTTTTAAGTAATCATATACACTGTCGTATTTTGAGTTTTTGTCCATTTTGATTATTTTTGATAATTGAAAATTTTTACTTTTACGTAATAGTATGCACTGTCGTATTTTGAGTTTTTTGTCCATTTTTACTTTTTGTGATATTTGAATAAATTCACTTTTACATAATAGTACACTGTCATATTTTGATGTTTTTGTCCATTTTTATTTTTTGTGATAATTGAATAAATTCACGTTTACGTAATAGTATACACTGTCGTATTTTGAGTTTTTTGTCCATTTTGAATTTTTGTGATAATTGAAAAAAATGCACTTTTAGGTAATAGTATACACTGTCGTATTTTGAGTTTTTTGTCCATTTTTACTTTTTGTGATAATTGAATAAATTCACTTTTACGTAATAGTATACACTGTCATATTTTGATGTTTTTGTCCATTTTTATTTTTTGTGATAATTGAATAAATTCACGTTTACGTAATAGTATACACTGTCGTATTTTGAGTTTTTTGTCCATTTTGAATTTTTGTGATAATTGAAAAAAATGCACTTTTAGGTAATAGTATACACTGTCGTATTTTGAGTTTTTTGTCCACTTGGAATTTTTTGGATAATTGAAAAAAAGCACTTTTAGGTAATAGTATACACTGTCGTATTTTGAGGTTTTTGTCCATTTTTTACTTTTTGTGAAAATTGAATAAATTCACTTTTACTTAATAGTATACACTGTCGTATTTTGAGTTTTTTGTCCATTTTAAATTTTTTTGTGATAATTGAATAAATTCACTTTTACGTAATAGTATACATTGTCGTATTTTGAGTTTTTTGTCCATTTTGAATGTGTGTGATAATTGAATAAATTCACTTTTACGTAATAGTATACACTGTCGTATTTTGAGTTTTTTGTCCATTTTTACTTTTTGTGATAATTGAATAAATTCACTTTTACGTAATAGTATACACTGTCGTATTTTGATGTTTTTGTCCATTTTTACATTTTGTGATAATTGAATAAATTCACTTTTACGTAATAGTACACACTGTCGTATTTTGAGTTTTTTGTCCATTTTTACTTATTGTGATAATTGAATAAATTCCTGTGTACGTAATAGTATACACTGTCATATTTTGATGTTTTTGTCCATTTTTACTTTTTGTGATAATTGAATAAATTCACTTTTACATAATAGTACTGTCATATTTTGAGTTTTTTTTCCATTTTGAATTTGTGTGATAATTGAATAAATTCCAGTGTACGTAATAGTATACACTGTCGTATTTTGAGTTTTTGTCCATTTTTAATTTGGAATAATTAAATAAATTCACTTTTACGTAATAGTATACACTGTCGTATTTTGATTTTTTTGTGTCCATTTTGACTTTATTTGATTTTTGAAATAAATCACTTTTACGTAATAGTATTCACTGTCGTATTTTAATTTTTTCTGATATTTGAATAAATTCACTTTTACATAATAGTATACAATGTCGTATTTTGAGTTTTTTGTCCATTTTTACTTTTTGTGGTAATTGAATAAATTCACTTTTACATAATAGTATACACTTTTGTATTTTGAGTTTGTTGTCCATTATTAATTTTTGTGATAATTGAATAAATTCACTTTTAGGTAATAGTATACATTGTCGTATTTTGAGTTTTTTTTCCATTTTTAATTTTTTGTGATAATTGAATAAATTCACTTTTACATAATAGTATATACTGTCGTATTTTGAGTTTTTTGTCCATTTTTACTTTTTGTGATAATTGAATAAATTCACTTTTACGTAATAGTATACACTGTCGTATTTTGAGTTTTTTGTCCATTTTGAATGTGTGTGATAATTGAATAAATTCACTTTTAAGTAATAGTATACACTGTCGTATTTTGAGTTTTTTGTCCACTTGGAATTTTTTGGATAATTGAAAAAATGCACTTTTAGGTAATAGTATACACTGTCGTATTTTGATGTTTTTGTCCATTTAGATTTTTTTTGATAGTTGAAAAAATTTACTTTTACGTAATAGTATACACTGTCGTATTTTGAGTTTTTTGTCCATTTTAAATTTTTTGTGATAATTGAATAAATTCACTTTTACATAATAGTATAAACTGTCGTATTTTGAGTTTTTTGTCCATTTTTACTTTTTGTGATAATTGAATAAATTCCCGTTTACGTAACAGTATACACTGTTGTATTTTGAGTTTTTTTGTCCATTTTTACTTTTTGTCATAATTGAATAAATTCACTTTTACGTAATAAGAGACACTGTCGTATTTTGAGTTTTTTTGTCCATTTTTACTTTTTGTGATAATTGAATAAATTCACTTTTAAGTAATAGTATACACTGTCGTATTTTGAGTTTTTTGTCCACTTGGAATTTTTTGGATAATTGAAAAAAAGCACTTTTAGGTAATAGTATACACTGTCGTATTTTGAGGTTTTTGTCCATTTTTTACTTTTTGTGAAAATTGAATAAATTCACTTTTACTTAATAGTATACACTGTCGTATTTTGAGTTTTTTGTCCATTTAAAATTTTTTTGTGATAATTGAATAAATTCACTTTTACATAATAGTATACACTGTCGTATTTTGAGTTTTTTGTCCATTTTTACTTTTTGTGATAATTGAATAAATTCACTTTTACGTAATAGTATACATTGTCGTATTTTGAGTTTTTTGTCCATTTTGAATGTGTGTGATAATTGAATAAATTCACTTTTACGTAATAGTATACACTGTCGTATTTTGATTTTTTTTGTGTCCATTTTGACTTTATTTGATTTTTGAATAATTCACTTTTAGGTAATAGTATACAATGTCGTATTTTGATTTTTTTGTCCATTTTGACTTGATTTGATTTTTGAAATAAATCACTTTTACGTCATAGTATACACTGTCGTATTTTAATTTTTTTCTGATATTTGAATAAATTCACTTTTACATAATAGTATACAATGTCGTATTTTGAGTTTTTTGTCCATTTTTACTTTTTGTGGTAATTGAATAAATTCACTTTTACATAATAGTATACACTTTTGTATTTTGAGTTTGTTGTCCATTATTAATTTTTGTGATAATTGAATAAATTCACTTTTAGGTAATAGTATACATTGTCATATTTTGATGTTTTTGTCCATTTTTATTTTTTGTGTTAATTGAATAAATTCACTTTTAGGTAATAGTATACACTGTCGTATTTTGAGGTTTTTGTTTATTTTTTACTTTTTGTGAAAATTGAATAAATTCACTTTTACATAATAGTATACACTGTCGTATTTTGAGTTTTTTTTCCATTTTTAATTTTTTGTGATAATTGAATAAATTCACTTTTACATAATAGTATACACTGTCGTATTTTGAGTTTTTTGTCCATTTTTACTTTTTGTGATAATTGAATAAATTCACTTTTACGTAATAGTATACACTGTCGTATTTTGAGTTTTTTGTCCATTTTAAATTTTTTGTGATAATTGAATAAATTCACTTTTACATAATAGTATACACTGTTGTATTTTGAGTTTTTTGTCCATTTTTACTTTTTGTGATAATTGAATAAATTCCCGTTTACGTAATAGTATACACTGTTGTATTTTGAGGTTTTTTGTCCATTTTTACTTTTTGTCATAATTGAATAAATTCACTTTTACGTAATAGTATACACTGTCGTATTTTGAGTTTTTTTGTCCATTTTTACTTTTTGTGATAATTGAATAAATTCACTTTTAAGTAATAGTATACACTGTCGTATTTTGAGTTTTTTGTCCACTTGGAATTTTTTGGATAATTGAAAAAATGCACTTTTAGGTAATAGTATACACTGTCGTATTTTGAGGTTTTTGTCCATTTTTTACTTTTTGTGAAAATTGAATAAATTCACTTTTACTTAATAGTATACACTGTCGTATTTTGAGTTTTTTGTCCATTTTAAATTTTTTGTGATAATTGAATAAATTCACTTTTACATAATAGTATACACTGTCGTATTTTGAGTTTTTTGTCCATTTTTACTTTTTGTGATAATTGAATAAATTCACTTTTACGTAATAGTATACACTGTCGTATTTTGAGTTTTTTGTCCATTTTTACTTTTTGTGATAATTGAATAAATTCCCGTTTACGTAATAGTATACACTGTTGTATTTTGAGGTTTTTTGTCCATTTTTACTTTTTGTGATAATTGAATAAATTCACTTTTACGTAATAGTATACTCTGTCGTATTTTGAGTTTTTTTGTCCATTTTTACTTTTTGTGATAATTGAATAAATTCACTTTTAAGTAATAGTATACACTGTCGTATTTTGAGTTTTTTGTCAATTTTTACTTTTTGTGATAATTGAATAAATTCCTGTTTACGTAATAGTATACACTGTTGTATTTTGAGTTTTTTTGTCCATTTTTACTTTTTGTCATAATTGAATAAATTCACTTTTACGTAATAGTATACACTGTCGTATTGTGAGTTTTTTTGTCCATTTTTACTTTTTGTGATAATTGAATAAATTCACTTTTAAGTAATAGTATACACTGTCGTATTTTGAGTTTTTTGTCCACTTGGAATTTTTTGGATAATTGAAAAAATGCACTTTTAGGTAATAGTATACACTGTCGTATTTTGAGTTTTTTGTCCATTTTGAATTTTTGTGATAATTGAATAAATTCCTTTTTACGTAACAGTATACACTGTCGTATTTTGAGTTTTTTGTCCATTTTTACTTTTTGTGATAATTGAATAAATTCACTTTTACATAATAGTACTGTCATATTTTGAGTTTTTTTTCATTTTGAATTTGTGTGATAATTGAATAAATTCCAGTGTACGTAATAGTATACACTGTCGTATTTTGAGTTTTTGTCCATTTTTAATTTGGAATAATTAAATAAATTCACTTTTACGTAATAGTATACACTGTCGTATTTTGATTTTTTTGTGTCCATTTTGACTTTATTTGATTTTTGAAATAAATCACTTTTACGTAATAGTATTCACTGTCGTATTTTAATTTTTTCTGATATTTGAATAAATTCACTTTTACATAATAGTATACAATGTCGTATTTTGAGTTTTTTGTCCATTTTTACTTTTTGTGGTAATTGAATAAATTCACTTTTACATAATAGTATACACTTTTGTATTTTGAGTTTGTTGTCCATTATTAATTTTTGTGATAATTGAATAAATTCACTTTTAGGTAATAGTATACATTGTCATATTTTGATGTTTTTGTCCATTTTTATTTTTTGTGTTAATTGAATAAATTCACTTTTAGGTAATAGTATACACTGTCGTATTTTGAGTTTTTTGTCCATTTTTACTTTTTGTGATAATTGAATAAATTCACTTTTACGTAATAGTATACACTGTCGTATTTTGAGTTTTTTGTCCATTTTGAATGTGTGATAATTGAATAAATTCACTTTTGAGTAATAGTATACATTGTCGTATTTTGAGTTTTTTGTCCACTTGGAATTTTTTGGATAATTGAAAAAAATGCACTTTTAGGTAATAGTATACACTGTCGTATTTTGAGTTTTTTGTCCATTTTGATTTTTTGTGATAATTGAATAAATTAACTTTTACGTAATTGTATACACTGTTGTATTATGATGTTTTTGTCCATTTTGATTTTTTTTGATAGTTGAATAAATTCACGTTTACGTAATAGTATACACTGTCGTATTTTGATGTTTTTGTCCATTTAGATTTTTTTTGATAGTTGAAAAAATTTACTTTTACGTAATAGTATACACTGTCGTATTTTGAGTTTTTTGTCCATTTTGAATTCGTGATAATTTATTAAATTCCCTTTTACTTAATAGTATACACTGTCGTATTTTGAGTTTTTTGTCAATTTTTACTTTTTGTGATAATTGAATAAATTCCTGTTTACGTAATAGTATACACTGTTGTATTTTGAGTTTTTTTGTCCATTTTTACTTTTTGTCATAATTGAATAAATTCACTTTTACGTAATAGTATACACTGTCGTATTTTGAGTTTTTTTGTCCATTTTTACTTTTTGTGATAATTGAATAAATTCACTTTTAAGTAATAGTATACACTGTCGTATTTTGAGTTTTTTGTCCACTTGGAATTTTTTGGATAATTGAAAAAATGCACTTTTAGGTAATAGTATACACTGTCATATTTTGAGTTTTTTGTCCATTTTGAATTTTTGTGATAATTGAATAAATTCCTTTTTACGTAATAGTACACTGTCGTATTTTGAGTTTTTTGTCCATTTTTACTTTTTGTGATAATTGAATAAATTCACTTTTACATAATAGTACTGTCATATTTTGAGTTTTTTTTCCATTTTGAATTTGTGTGATAATTGAATAAATTCCAGTGTACGTAATAGTATACACTGTCGTATTTTGAGTTTTTGTCCATTTTTAATTTGGAATAATTAAATAAATTCACTTTTACGTAATAGTATACACTGTCGTATTTTGATTTTTTTGTGTCCATTTTGACTTTATTTGATTTTTGAAATAAATCACTTTTACGTAATAGTATTCACTGTCGTATTTTAATTTTTTCTGATATTTGAATAAATTCACTTTTACATAATAGTATACAATGTCGTATTTTGAGTTTTTTGTCCATTTTTACTTTTTGTGGTAATTGAATAAATTCACTTTTACATAATAGTATACACTTTTGTATTTTGAGTTTGTTGTCCATTATTAATTTTTGTGATAATTGAATAAATTCACTTTTAGGTAATAGTATACATTGTCGTATTTTGAGTTTTTTTTCCATTTTTAATTTTTTGTGATAATTGAATAAATTCACTTTTACATAATAGTATATACTGTCGTATTTTGAGTTTTTTGTCCATTTTTACTTTTTGTGATAATTGAATAAATTCACTTTTACGTAATAGTATACACTGTCGTATTTTGAGTTTTTTGTCCATTTTGAATGTGTGTGATAATTGAATAAATTCACTTTTAAGTAATAGTATACACTGTCGTATTTTGAGTTTTTTGTCCACTTGGAATTTTTTGGATAATTGAAAAAATGCACTTTTAGGTAATAGTATACACTGTCGTATTTTGATGTTTTTGTCCATTTAGATTTTTTTTGATAGTTGAAAAAATTTACTTTTACGTAATAGTATACACTGTCGTATTTTGAGTTTTTTGTCCATTTTAAATTTTTTGTGATAATTGAATAAATTCACTTTTACATAATAGTATAAACTGTCGTATTTTGAGTTTTTTGTCCATTTTTACTTTTTGTGATAATTGAATAAATTCCCGTTTACGTAACAGTATACACTGTTGTATTTTGAGTTTTTTTGTCCATTTTTACTTTTTGTCATAATTGAATAAATTCACTTTTACGTAATAAGAGACACTGTCGTATTTTGAGTTTTTTTGTCCATTTTTACTTTTTGTGATAATTGAATAAATTCACTTTTAAGTAATAGTATACACTGTCGTATTTTGAGTTTTTTGTCCACTTGGAATTTTTTGGATAATTGAAAAAAAGCACTTTTAGGTAATAGTATACACTGTCGTATTTTGAGGTTTTTGTCCATTTTTTACTTTTTGTGAAAATTGAATAAATTCACTTTTACTTAATAGTATACACTGTCGTATTTTGAGTTTTTTGTCCATTTAAAATTTTTTTGTGATAATTGAATAAATTCACTTTTACATAATAGTATACACTGTCGTATTTTGAGTTTTTTGTCCATTTTTACTTTTTGTGATAATTGAATAAATTCACTTTTACGTAATAGTATACATTGTCGTATTTTGAGTTTTTTGTCCATTTTGAATGTGTGTGATAATTGAATAAATTCACTTTTACGTAATAGTATACACTGTCGTATTTTGAGTTTTTTGTCCATTTTTACTTTTTGTGATAATTGAATAAATTCACTTTTACGTAATAGTATACACTGTCGTATTTTGAGTTTTTTGTCCATTTTGAATGTGTGTGATAATTGAATAAATTCACTTTTAAGTAATAGTATACATTGTCGTATTTTGAGTTTTTTGTCCACTTGGAATTTTTTGGATAATTGAAAAAATGCACTTTTAGGTAATAGTATACACTGTCGTATTTTGAGTTTTTTGTCCATTTTGATTTTTTGTGATAATTGAATAAATTAACTTTTACGTAATTGTATACACTGTTGTATTATGATGTTTTTGTCCATTTTGATTTTTTTTGATAGTTGAATAAATTCACGTTTACGTAATAGTATACACTGTCGTATTTTGATGTTTTTGTCCATTTAGATTTTTTTTGATAGTTGAAAAAATGTACTTTTACGTAATAGTATACACTGTCGTATTTTGAGTTTTTTGTCCATTTTGAATTCGTGATAATTTATTAAATTCCCTTTTACTTAATAGTATACACTGTCGTATTTTGAGTTTTTTGTCAATTTTTACTTTTTGTGATAATTGAATAAATTCCTGTTTACGTAATAGTATACACTGTTGTATTTTGAGTTTTTTTGTCCATTTTTACTTTTTGTCATAATTGAATAAATTCACTTTTACGTAATAGTATACACTGTCGTATTTTGAGTTTTTTTGTCCATTTTTACTTTTTGTGATAATTGAATAAATTCACTTTTAAGTAATAGTATACACTGTCGTATTTTGAGTTTTTTGTCCACTTGGAATTTTTTGGATAATTGAAAAAAAGCACTTTTAGGTAATAGTATACACTGTCGTATTTTGAGGTTTTTGTCCATTTTTTACTTTTTGTGAAAATTGAATAAATTCACTTTTACTTAATAGTATACACTGTCGTATTTTGAGTTTTTTGTCCATTTTAAATTTTTTTGTGATAATTGAATAAATTCACTTTTACGTAATAGTATACATTGTCGTATTTTGAGTTTTTTGTCCATTTTGAATGTGTGTGATAATTGAATAAATTCACTTTTACGTAATAGTATACACTGTCGTATTTTGAGTTTTTTGTCCATTTTTACTTTTTGTGATAATTGAATAAATTCACTTTTACGTAATAGTATACACTGTCGTATTTTGATGTTTTTGTCCATTTTTACATTTTGTGATAATTGAATAAATTCACTTTTACGTAATAGTACACACTGTCGTATTTTGAGTTTTTTGTCCATTTTTACTTATTGTGATAATTGAATAAATTCCTGTGTACGTAATAGTATACACTGTCATATTTTGATGTTTTTGTCCATTTTTACTTTTTGTGATAATTGAATAAATTCACTTTTACATAATAGTACTGTCATATTTTGAGTTTTTTTTCCATTTTGAATTTGTGTGATAATTGAATAAATTCCAGTGTACGTAATAGTATACACTGTCGTATTTTGAGTTTTTGTCCATTTTTAATTTGGAATAATTAAATAAATTCACTTTTACGTAATAGTATACACTGTCGTATTTTGATTTTTTTGTGTCCATTTTGACTTTATTTGATTTTTGAAATAAATCACTTTTACGTAATAGTATTCACTGTCGTATTTTAATTTTTTCTGATATTTGAATAAATTCACTTTTACATAATAGTATACAATGTCGTATTTTGAGTTTTTTGTCCATTTTTACTTTT
Source organism: Pseudorasbora parva (assembly GCF_024679245.1). Lineage (NCBI taxonomy): Eukaryota > Metazoa > Chordata > Actinopteri > Cypriniformes > Gobionidae > Pseudorasbora > Pseudorasbora parva. Next base: position 11,132,784 of record NC_090182.1, on the reverse strand, counting down.
TGTGGTAATTGAATAAATTCACTTTTACATAATAGTATACACTTTTGTATTTTGAGTTTGTTGTCCATTATTAATTTTTGTGATAATTGAATAAATTCACTTTTAGGTAATAGTATACATTGTCGTATTTTGAGTTTTTTTTCCATTTTTAATTTTTTGTGATAATTGAATAAATTCACTTTTACATAATAGTATATACTGTCGTATTTTGAGTTTTTTGTCCATTTTTACTTTTTGTGATAATTGAATAAATTCACTTTTACGTAATAGTATACACTGTCGTATTTTGAGTTTTTTGTCCATTTTGAATGTGTGTGATAATTGAATAAATTCACTTTTAAGTAATAGTATACACTGTCGTATTTTGAGTTTTTTGTCCACTTGGAATTTTTTGGATAATTGAAAAAATGCACTTTTAGGTAATAGTATACACTGTCGTATTTTGATGTTTTTGTCCATTTAGATTTTTTTTGATAGTTGAAAAAATTTACTTTTACGTAATAGTATACACTGTCGTATTTTGAGTTTTTTGTCCATTTTAAATTTTTTGTGATAATTGAATAAATTCACTTTTACATAATAGTATAAACTGTCGTATTTTGAGTTTTTTGTCCATTTTTACTTTTTGTGATAATTGAATAAATTCCCGTTTACGTAACAGTATACACTGTTGTATTTTGAGTTTTTTTGTCCATTTTTACTTTTTGTCATAATTGAATAAATTCACTTTTACGTAATAAGAGACACTGTCGTATTTTGAGTTTTTTTGTCCATTTTTACTTTTTGTGATAATTGAATAAATTCACTTTTAAGTAATAGTATACACTGTCGTATTTTGAGTTTTTTGTCCACTTGGAATTTTTTGGATAATTGAAAAAAAGCACTTTTAGGTAATAGTATACACTGTCGTATTTTGAGGTTTTTGTCCATTTTTTACTTTTTGTGAAAATTGAATAAATTCACTTTTACTTAATAGTATACACTGTCGTATTTTGAGTTTTTTGTCCATTTAAAATTTTTTTGTGATAATTGAATAAATTCACTTTTACATAATAGTATACACTGTCGTATTTTGAGTTTTTTGTCCATTTTTACTTTTTGTGATAATTGAATAAATTCACTTTTACGTAATAGTATACATTGTCGTATTTTGAGTTTTTTGTCCATTTTGAATGTGTGTGATAATTGAATAAATTCACTTTTACGTAATAGTATACACTGTCGTATTTTGAGTTTTTTGTCCATTTTTACTTTTTGTGATAATTGAATAAATTCACTTTTACGTAATAGTATACACTGTCGTATTTTGAGTTTTTTGTCCATTTTGAATGTGTGTGATAATTGAATAAATTCACTTTTAAGTAATAGTATACATTGTCGTATTTTGAGTTTTTTGTCCACTTGGAATTTTTTGGATAATTGAAAAAATGCACTTTTAGGTAATAGTATACACTGTCGTATTTTGAGTTTTTTGTCCATTTTGATTTTTTGTGATAATTGAATAAATTAACTTTTACGTAATTGTATACACTGTTGTATTATGATGTTTTTGTCCATTTTGATTTTTTTTGATAGTTGAATAAATTCACGTTTACGTAATAGTATACACTGTCGTATTTTGATGTTTTTGTCCATTTAGATTTTTTTTGATAGTTGAAAAAATGTACTTTTACGTAATAGTATACACTGTCGTATTTTGAGTTTTTTGTCCATTTTGAATTCATGATAATTTATTAAATTCCCTTTTACTTAATAGTATACACTGTCGTATTTTGAGTTTTTTGTCAATTTTTACTTTTTGTGATAATTGAATAAATTCCTGTTTACGTAATAGTATACACTGTTGTATTTTGAGTTTTTTTGTCCATTTTTACTTTTTGTCATAATTGAATAAATTCACTTTTACGTAATAGTATACACTGTCGTATTTTGAGTTTTTTTGTCCATTTTTACTTTTTGTGATAATTGAATAAATTCACTTTTAAGTAATAGTATACACTGTCGTATTTTGAGTTTTTTGTCCACTTGGAATTTTTTGGATAATTGAAAAAAAGCACTTTTAGGTAATAGTATACACTGTCGTATTTTGAGGTTTTTGTCCATTTTTTACTTTTTGTGAAAATTGAATAAATTCACTTTTACTTAATAGTATACACTGTCGTATTTTGAGTTTTTTGTCCATTTTTACTTTTTGTGATAATTGAATAAATTCACTTTTACGTAATAGTATACACTGTCGTATTTTGATGTTTTTGTCCATTTTTACATTTTGTGATAATTGAATAAATTCACTTTTACGTAATAGTACACACTGTCGTATTTTGAGTTTTTTGTCCATTTTTACTTATTGTGATAATTGAATAAATTCCTGTGTACGTAATAGTATACACTGTCATATTTTGATGTTTTTGTCCATTTTTACTTTTTGTGATAATTGAATAAATTCACTTTTACATAATAGTACTGTCATATTTTGAGTTTTTTTTCCATTTTGAATTTGTGTGATAATTGAATAAATTCCAGTGTACGTAATAGTATACACTGTCGTATTTTGAGTTTTTGTCCATTTTTAATTTGGAATAATTAAATAAATTCACTTTTACGTAATAGTATACACTGTCGTATTTTGATTTTTTTGTGTCCATTTTGACTTTATTTGATTTTTGAAATAAATCACTTTTACGTAATAGTATTCACTGTCGTATTTTAATTTTTTCTGATATTTGAATAAATTCACTTTTACATAATAGTATACAATGTCGTATTTTGAGTTTTTTGTCCATTTTTACTTTTTGTGGTAATTGAATAAATTCACTTTTACATAATAGTATACACTTTTGTATTTTGAGTTTGTTGTCCATTATTAATTTTTGTGATAATTGAATAAATTCACTTTTAGGTAATAGTATACATTGTCGTATTTTGAGTTTTTTTTCCATTTTTAATTTTTTGTGATAATTGAATAAATTCACTTTTACATAATAGTATATACTGTCGTATTTTGAGTTTTTTGTCCATTTTTACTTTTTGTGATAATTGAATAAATTCACTTTTACGTAATAGTATACACTGTCGTATTTTGAGTTTTTTGTCCATTTTGAATGTGTGTGATAATTGAATAAATTCACTTTTAAGTAATAGTATACACTGTCGTATTTTGAGTTTTTTGTCCACTTGGAATTTTTTGGATAATTGAAAAAATGCACTTTTAGGTAATAGTATACACTGTCGTATTTTGATGTTTTTGTCCATTTAGATTTTTTTTGATAGTTGAAAAAATTTACTTTTACGTAATAGTATACACTGTCATATTTTGAGTTTTTTGTCCATTTTAAATTTTTTGTGATAATTGAATAAATTCACTTTTACATAATAGTATAAACTGTCGTATTTTGAGTTTTTTGTCCATTTTTACTTTTTGTGATAATTGAATAAATTCCCGTTTACGTAACAGTATACACTGTTGTATTTTGAGTTTTTTTGTCCATTTTTACTTTTTGTCATAATTGAATAAATTCACTTTTACGTAATAAGAGACACTGTCGTATTTTGAGTTTTTTTGTCCATTTTTACTTTTTGTGATAATTGAATAAATTCACTTTTAAGTAATAGTATACACTGTCGTATTTTGAGATTTTTTTGTCCACTTGGAATTTTTTGGATAATTGAAAAAAAGCACTTTTAGGTAATAGTATACACTGTCGTATTTTGAGGTTTTTGTCCATTTTTTACTTTTTGTGAAAATTGAATAAATTCACTTTTACTTAATAGTATACACTGTCGTATTTTGAGTTTTTTGTCCATTTTAAATTTTTTTGTGATAATTGAATAAATTCACTTTTACATAATAGTATACACTGTCGTATTTTGAGTTTTTTGTCCATTTTTACTTTTTGTGATAATTGAATAAATTCACTTTTACGTAATAGTATACATTGTCGTATTTTGAGTTTTTTGTCCATTTTGAATGTGTGTGATAATTGAATAAATTCACTTTTACGTAATAGTATACACTGTCGTATTTTGAGTTTTTTGTCCATTTTTACTTTTTGTGATAATTGAATAAATTCACTTTTACGTAATAGTATACACTGTCGTATTTTGAGTTTTTTGTCCATTTTGAATGTGTGTGATAATTGAATAAATTCACTTTTAAGTAATAGTATACATTGTCGTATTTTGAGTTTTTTGTCCATTTTGATTTTTTGTGATAATTGAATAAATTAACTTTTACGTAATTGTATACACTGTTGTATTATGATGTTTTTGTCCATTTTGATTTTTTTTGATAGTTGAATAAATTCACGTTTACGTAATAGTATACACTGTCGTATTTTGATGTTTTTGTCCATTTAGATTTTTTTTGATAGTTGAAAAAATTTACTTTTACGTAATAGTATACACTGTCGTATTTTGAGTTTTTTGTCCATTTTGAATTCGTGATAATTTATTAAATTCCCTTTTACTTAATAGTATACACTGTCGTATTTTGAGTTTTTTGTCAATTTTTACTTTTTGTGATAATTGAATAAATTCCTGTTTACGTAATAGTATACACTGTTGTATTTTGAGTTTTTTTGTCCATTTTTACTTTTTGTCATAATTGAATAAATTCACTTTTACGTAATAGTATACACTGTCGTATTTTGAGTTTTTTTGTCCATTTTTACTTTTTGTGATAATTGAATAAATTCACTTTTAAGTAATAGTATACACTGTCGTATTTTGAGTTTTTTGTCCACTTGGAATTTTTTGGATAATTGAAAAAATGCACTTTTAGGTAATAGTATACACTGTCGTATTTTGAGTTTTTTGTCCATTTTGAATTTTTGTGATAATTGAATAAATTCCTTTTTACGTAATAGTATACACTGTCGTATTTTGAGTTTTTTGTCCATTTTTACTTTTTGTGATAATTGAATAAATTCACTTTTACATAATAGTATACACTGTTGTATTTTGAGTTTTTTTTGTCAATTTTTACTTTTTGTGATAATTGAATAAATTCCCATGTACGTAATAGTATACACTGTCATATTTTGATGTTTTTGTCCATTTTTACTTTTTGTGATAATTGAATAAATTCACTTTTACGTAATAGTATACACTGTCGTATTTTGATGTTTTTGTCCATTTAGATTTTTTTTGATAGTTGAAAAAATTTACTTTTACGTAATAGTATACACTGTCGTATTTTGAGTTTTTTGTCCATTTTGAATTCGTGATAATTTATTAAATTCCCTTTTACTTAATAGTATACACTGTCGTATTTTGAGTTTTTTGTCAATTTTTACTTTTTGTGATAATTGAATAAATTCCTGTTTACGTAATAGTATACACTGTTGTATTTTGAGTTTTTTTGTCCATTTTTACTTTTTGTCATAATTGAATAAATTCACTTTTACATAATAGTATACACTGTCATATTTTGAGTTTTTTGTCCATTTTGACTTGATTTGATTTTTGAATTAATTCACTTTTACGTAATAGTATACACTGTTGTATTTTGAGTTTTTTTTCCATTTTGGACTGCAAAATGGACTGCATTTATATAGCGCTTTTATCCAAAGCGCTTTACATTTTTGCCTCACATTCACCCATTCATACACCGACGGCGATGTCAGCCATGTAAGGCGCCATCCAGCTCATCGGGAGCAGCTGGGGTTAGGTGTCTTGCTCATGGACACGTCGACACTTGGTCAGGTGGAACCGGGGATTGAACCACCAACCTTCTGGTTTGTAGACAACCTACATGAACCACTGAACCACTGCCGCCCCATTTTGAATTTGTGTGATAATTGAATAAATTCACTTTTACTTAATAGTATACACTGTCGTATTTTGAGTTTTTTGTCAATTTTTACTTTTTGGGATAAATGAATTAATTCACTTTTACGTAATACTATGCACTGTCATATTTTGAGTTTTTTGTCCATTTTGAATTTTTGTGATAATTGAATAAATTCACTTTTAAGTAATAGTATACGTTGTCGTATTTTGAGTTTTTTGTCCACTTGGAATTTTTTGGATAATTGAAAAAATGCACTTTTAGGTAATAGTATACACTGTCGTATTTTGAGTTTTTTGTCCATTTTGATTTTTTGTGATAATTGAATAAATTAACTTTTACGTAATTGTATACACTGTTGTATTATGATGTTTTTGTCCATTTTGATTTTTTTTGATAGTTGAATAAATTCACGTTTACGTAATAGTATACACTGTCGTATTTTGATGTTTTTGTCCATTTAGATTTTTTTTGATAGTTGAAAAAATTTACTTTTACGTAATAGTATACACTGTCGTATTTTGAGTTTTTTTGTCCATTTTTACTTTTTGTGATAATTGAATAAATTCACTTTTAAGTAATAGTATACACTGTCGTATTTTGAGTTTTTTGTCCACTTGGAATTTTTTGGATAATTGAAAAAATGCACTTTTAGGTAATAGTATACACTGTCGTATTTTGAGTTTTTTGTCCATTTTTACTTTTTGTGATAATTGAATAAATTCACTTTTACATAATAGTACTGTCATATTTTGAGTTTTTTTTCCATTTTGAATTTGTGTGATAATTGAATAAATTCCAGTGTACGTAATAGTATACACTGTCGTATTTTGAGTTTTTGTCCATTTTTAATTTGGAATAATTAAATAAATTCACTTTTACGTAATAGTATACACTGTCGTATTTTGATTTTTTTGTGTCCATTTTGACTTTATTTGATTTTTGAAATAAATCACTTTTACGTAATAGTATTCACTGTCGTATTTTAATTTTTTCTGATATTTGAATAAATTCACTTTTACATAATAGTATACAATGTCGTATTTTGAGTTTTTTGTCCATTTTTACTTTTTGTGGTAATTGAATAAATTCACTTTTACATAATAGTATACACTTTTGTATTTTGAGTTTGTTGTCCATTATTAATTTTTGTGATAATTGAATAAATTCACTTTTAGGTAATAGTATACATTGTCATATTTTGATGTTTTTGTCCATTTTTATTTTTTGTGTTAATTGAATAAATTCACTTTTAGGTAATAGTATACACTGTCGTATTTTGAGTTTTTTGTCCATTTTTACTTTTTGTGATAATTGAATAAATTCACTTTTACGTAATAGTATACACTGTCGTATTTTGAGTTTTTTGTCAATTTTGAATGTGTGATAATTGAATAAATTCACTTTTAAGTAATAGTATACATTGTCGTATTTTGAGTTTTTTGTCCACTTGGAATTTTTTGGATAATTGAAAAAAAGCACTTTTAGGTAATAGTATACACTGTCGTATTTTGAGGTTTTTGTCCATTTTTTACTTTTTGTGAAAATTGAATAAATTCACTTTTACTTAATAGTATACACTGTCGTATTTTGAGTTTTTGTCCTTTTTTACTTTTTGTGATAATTGAATAAATTCCTGTGTACGTAATAGTATACACTGTCATATTTTGATGTTTTTGTCCATTTTAATTTTTTGTGATAATTGAATAAATTCACTTTTACGTAATAGTATACACTGTCGTTTTTTGAGTTTTTTGTCCATTTTTATTTTTTGTGATAATTGAATAAATTCACTTTTACGTAATAGTATACACTGTCGTATTTTGAGTTTTTTGTCCATTTTTACTTTGTGTGATAATTGAATAAATTCCCGTGTACGTAATAGTATACACTGTCGTATTTTGAGTTTTTGTCCATTTTGATTTTGTGTGATAATTGAATAAATTCCCGTGTACGTAATAGTACACACTGTCATATTTTGATGTTTTTGTCCATTTTTATTTTTGTGATAATTGAAAAAATTCACTTTTAAGCAATAGTATACACTGTCATATTTTGAGTTTTTTGTCCACTTGGAATTTTTTGGATAATTGAAAAAATGCACTTTTAGGTAATAGTATACACTGTCGTATTTTGAGTTTTTTGTCCATTTTTACTTTTTGTGATAATTGAATAAATTCCTGTGTACGTAATAGTATACACTGTCATATTTTGATGTTTTTGTCCATTTTAATTTTTTGTGATAATTGAATAAATTCACTTTTACGTAATAGTATACACTGTCGTATTTTGAGTTTTTTGTCCATTTTTATTTTTTGTGATAATTGAATAAATTCACTTTTACGTAATAGTATACACTGTCGTATTTTGAGTTTTTTGTCCATTTTTACTTTGTGTGATAATTGAATAAATTCCCGTGTACGTAATAGTATACACTGTCGTATTTTGAGTTTTTGTCCATTTTGATTTTGTGTGATAATTGAATAAATTCCCGTGTACGTAATAGTACACACTGTCATATTTTGATGTTTTTGTCCATTTTTATTTTTTGTGATAATTGAATAAATTCACTTTTACGTAATAGTATACACTGTCATATTTTGATGTTTTTGTCCATTTTTATTTTTTGTGATAGTTGAATAAATTCACTTTTACGTAAGAGTATACACTGTCATATTTTGAGTTTTTTGTCCATTTTTACTTTTTGTGATAATTGAATAAATTCCCGTGTACGTAATAGTATACACTAGGGGTGTGCATTGGCACTGCCTTCACGATTCGATTCGATTACGATTCACCAGGTAACGATTCGATTCAATTCGATTCTACGATGCATTGTGATGCATCAAAATTCTACTGCACACAAAGCAAATGTTTCATCAGTCATGAGGCAATACAAGCAGATATTAAACAACAGGTTGTATTGGCTGCTATGTGTCTCCTGTATCTTTGACATAAAAGTTATTAAATAAAATAAAATGTAATTAAATAAAATTAAATAAAATGCACCTAAAAATTAACCCTTAAATGCATGACTGTTTCACCATTCTTACATATTCGTTAGCGACCCGGATCTATATTTAACATGGATAGACCTCTACCTGTCGTGATAATATATAAAACTCCTGATTTTAGAGTAACAGCTACAGAAGAATAAAATAAAACCTATTTCGTTACCTTTTGGAGCTTGGAAGGATTCAGTTTGAGCAGATGTTTAATACCATCATCAGATGACCTCGTCAGAGTTTACCAGTAGATTCAGCATCTGCGTCATATTCGCGATCTCGAGCATATTCTCCAAACTCATTTTCAACGTCTTCAAAATCAATATTTTGATCACTGACAGCTTCTTGACCACATCCATCATCAAGAGACAGTGACACTAACATATGATTGTGTTTAGTACTTGCTCTCTGCTGTAAATCACTGAGTCATTTCAAGTTTTGCAGATTATAATTATTGTTTCGTTTTCTGTCAGAGGTAACTATGAGTGAAACGTCACTTCATCACTGGGTATCAGACATTGCCACCTTGTGGAATAAAGGGGAATTGCACAATCGATTATGGCACTTTGCCGCATCGATGCTGAATCGTTCATGCCCCGCATCGCGATGCATCGCCGAATCGATTATTGTTGACACCCCTAGTATACACTGTCATATTTTGATGTTTTTGTCCATTTTAATTTTTTGTGATAATTGAATAAATTCACTTTTACGTAATAGTATACACTGTCGTATTTTGAGTTTTTTGTCCATTTTGAAATTTTGTGATAATTGAATAAATTCACTTTTAAGTAATAGTATACACTGTCGTATTTTGAGTTTTTTGTCCATTTTGATTTTTTGTGATAACTGAATAAATTAACTTTTACGTAATTGTATACACTGTTGTATTATGATGTTTTTGTCCATTTTGATTTTTTTTGATAGTTGAAAAAATGTACTTTTACGTAATAGTATACACTGTCTTATTTTGAGTTTTTTGTCCATTTTGAAATTTTGTGATAATTGAATAAATTCACTTTTAAGTTATAGTATACACTGTCGTATTTTGAGTTTTTTGTCCATTTTGATTTTTTGTGATAACTGAATAAATTAACTTTTACGTAATTGTATACACTGTTGTATTATGATGTTTTTGTCCATTTTGATTTTTTTTGATAGTTGAAAAAATTTACTTTTACGTAATAGTATACACTGTCTTATTTTGAGTTTTTTGTCCATTTTGAATTTGTGTGATAATTGAATAAATTCACTTTTACGTAATAGTATACACTGTCGTATTTTGAGTTTTTTGTCCATTTTTTCTTTTGTGATAATTGAATAAATTCACTTTTACATAATAGTATACACTGTTGTATTTTGAGTTTTTTTTGTCAATTTTTACTTTTTGTGATAATTGAATAAATTCCCATGTACGTAATAGTATACACTGTCATATTTTGATGTTTTTGTCCATTTTAACTTTTTGTGATAATTGAATAAATTCACTTTTACGTAATAGTATACACTGTCGTATTTTGATGTTTTTGTCCATTTAGATTTTTTTTGATAGTTGAAAAAATTTACTTTTACGTAATAGTATACACTGTCGTATTTTGAGTTTTTTGTCCATTTTGAATTCGTGATAATTTATTAAATTCCCTTTTACTTAATAGTATACACTGTCGTATTTTGAGTTTTTTGTCAATTTTTACTTTTTGTGATAATTGAATAAATTCCTGTTTACGTAATAGTATACACTGTTGTATTTTGAGTTTTTTTGTCCATTTTTACTTTTTGTCATAATTGAATAAATTCACTTTTACATAATAGTATACACTGTCATATTTTGAGTTTTTTGTCCATTTTGACTTGATTTGATTTTTGAATTAATTCACTTTTACGTAATAGTATACACTGTTGTATTTTGAGTTTTTTTTCCATTTTGGACTGCAAAATGGACTGCATTTATATAGCGCTTTTATCCAAAGCGCTTTACATTTTTGCCTCACATTCACCCATTCATACACCGACGGCGATGTCAGCCATGTAAGGCGCCATCCAGCTCATCGGGAGCAGCTGGGGTTAGGTGTCTTGCTCATGGACACGTCGACACTTGGTCAGGTGGAACCGGGGATTGAACCACCAACCTTCTGGTTTGTAGACAACCTACATGAACCACTGAACCACTGCCGCCCCATTTTGAATTTGTGTGATAATTGAATAAATTCACTTTTACTTAATAGTATACACTGTCGTATTTTGAGTTTTTTTGTCAATTTTTACTTTTTAGGAAAAATGAATTAATTCACTTTTACGTAATACTATGCACTGTCATATTTTGAGTTTTTTGTCCATTTTGAATTTTTGTGATAATTGAATAAATTCACTTTTAAGTAATAGTATACGTTGTCGTATTTTGAGTTTTTTGTCCACTTGGAATTTTTTGGATAATTGAAAAAATGCACTTTTAGGTAATAGTATACACTGTCGTATTTTGAGTTTTTTGTCCATTTTGATTTTTTGTGATAATTGAATAAATTAACTTTTACGTAATTGTATACACTGTTGTATTATGATGTTTTTGTCCATTTTGATTTTTTTTGATAGTTGAATAAATTCACGTTTACGTAATAGTATACACTGTCGTATTTTGATGTTTTTGTCCATTTAGATTTTTTTTGATAGTTGAAAAAATTTACTTTTACGTAATAGTATACACTGTCGTATTTTGAGTTTTTTTGTCCATTTTTACTTTTTGTGATAATTGAATAAATTCACTTTTAAGTAATAGTATACACTGTCGTATTTTGAGTTTTTTGTCCACTTGGAATTTTTTGGATAATTGAAAAAATAAACTTTTAGGTAATAGTATACACTGTCGTATTTTGAGTTTTTTGTCCATTTTGAATTTTTGTGATAATTGAATAAATTCCTTTTTACGTAATAGTATACACTGTCGTATTTTGAGTTTTTTGTCCATTTTTACTTTTTGTGATAATTGAATAAATTCACTTTTACATAATAGTACTGTCATATTTTGAGTTTTTTTTCCATTTTGAATTTGTGTGATAATTGAATAAATTCCAGTGTACGTAATAGTATACACTGTCGTATTTTGAGTTTTTGTCCATTTTTAATTTGGAATAATTAAATAAATTCACTTTTACGTAATAGTATACACTGTCGTATTTTGATTTTTTTGTGTCCATTTTGACTTTATTTGATTTTTGAAATAAATCACTTTTACGTAATAGTATTCACTGTCGTATTTTAATTTTTTCTGATATTTGAATAAATTCACTTTTACATAATAGTATACAATGTCGTATTTTGAGTTTTTTGTCCATTTTTACTTTTTGTGGTAATTGAATAAATTCACTTTTACATAATAGTATACACTTTTGTATTTTGAGTTTGTTGTCCATTATTAATTTTTGTGATAATTGAATAAATTCACTTTTAGGTAATAGTATACATTGTCATATTTTGATGTTTTTGTCCATTTTTATTTTTTGTGTTAATTGAATAAATTCACTTTTAGGTAATAGTATACACTGTCGTATTTTGAGTTTTTTGTCCATTTTTACTTTTTGTGATAATTGAATAAATTCACTTTTACGTAATAGTATACACTGTCGTATTTTGAGTTTTTTGTCAATTTTGAATGTGTGATAATTGAATAAATTCACTTTTAAGTAATAGTATACATTGTCGTATTTTGAGTTTTTTGTCCACTTGGAATTTTTTGGATAATTGAAAAAAAGCACTTTTAGGTAATAGTATACACTGTCGTATTTTGAGGTTTTTGTCCATTTTTTACTTTTTGTGAAAATTGAATAAATTCACTTTTACTTAATAGTATACACTGTCGTATTTTGAGTTTTTTGTCCATTTTAAATTTTTTTGTGATAATTGAATAAATTCACGTTTACGTAATAGTATACACTGTCGTATTTTGATGTTTTTGTCCATTTAGATTTTTTTTTGATAGTTGAAAAAATTTACTTTTACGTAATAGTATACACTGTCGTATTTTGAGTTTTTTGTCAATTTTTACTTTTTGTGATAATTGAATAAATTCCCGTTTACTTAATAGTAGACACTGTTGTATTTTGAGTTTTTTGTCCATTTTTACTTTTTGTCATAATTGAATAAATTCACTTTTACGTAATAGTATACACTGTCGTATTTTGAGTTTTTTTGTCCATTTTTACTTTTTGTGATAATTGAATAAATTCAGTTTTAAGTAATAGTATACACTGTCGTACTTTGAGTTTTTTGTCCACTTGGAATTTTTTGGATAATTGAAAAAATGCACTTTTAGGTAATAGTATACACTGTCGTATTTTGAGTTTTTTGTCCGTTTTGAATTTTTGTGATAATTGAATAAATTCCCGTTTAGCTAAAAGTATACACTGTTGTATTTTGAGTTTTTTGTCCATTTTGAATTTTTGTGATAATTGAATAAATTCACGTTTACGTAATATTTTACACTGTTGTATTTTGATGTTTTTGTCCATTTTAATTTTTTTTCATAGTTGAAAAAATGTAATTTTACGTAATAGTATACACTATACACTGTCGTATTTTGAGTTTTTTGTCCATTTTTACTTTTTGTGATAATTGAATAAATTCCTCTTTATGTAATAGTATACACTGTCGTATTTTGTCCATTTTTACTTTTTGTGATAATTGAATAATTCACTTTTACATAATAGTATACATTGTTGTATTTTGAGTTTTTTGTCCATTTTTACTTATTGTGATAATTGAATAAATTCCCATGTACGTAATAGTATACACTGTCATATTTTGATGTTTTTGTCCATTTTTCCTTTTTGTGATAATTGAATAAATTCACTTTTGCGTAATAGTATACACTGTCGTATTTTGAGTTTTTTGTCCATTTTTACTTTTTGTGATAATTGAATAAATTCCCGTGTACGTAATAGTATACACTGTCATATTTTGATGTTTTTGTCCATTTTTACTTTTTGTGATAATTGAATAAATTCACTTTTACGTAATAGTATACACTGTCGTATTTTGAGTTTTTTGTCCATTTTTACTTTTTGGGATAAATGAATTAATTCACTTTTACGTAATAGTATGCACTGTCATATTTTGAGTTTTTTGTCCATTTTGAATTTTTGTGATAATTGAATAAATTCACTTTTACGTAATAGTATACACTGTCGTATTTTGAGTTTTTTGTCCATTTTGAATGTGTGTGATAATTGAATAAATTCACTTTTAAGTAATAGTATACATTGTCGTATTTTGAGTTTTTTGTCCACTTGGAATTTTTTGGATAATTGAAAAAATGCACTTTTAGGTTATAGTATACACTGTCGTATTTTGTCCATTTTGATTTTTTGTGATAATTGAATAAATTAACTTTTACGTAATTGTATACACTGTTGTATTATGATGTTTTTGTCCATTTTGATTTTTTTGATAGTTGAATAAATTCACGTTTACGTAATAGTATACACTGTCGTATTTTGATGTTTTTGTCCATTTAGATTTTTTTTGATAGTTGAAAAAATTTACTTTTACGTAATAGTATACACTGTCGTATTTTGAGTTTTTTGTCCATTTTGAATTCGTGATAATTTATTAAATTCCCTTTTACTTAATAGTATACACTGTCGTATTTTGAGTTTTTTGTCAATTTTTACTTTTTGTGATAATTGAATAAATTCCTGTTTACGTAATAGTATACACTGTTGTATTTTGAGTTTTTTTGTCCATTTTTACTTTTTGTCATAATTGAATAAATTCACTTTTACGTAATAGTATACACTGACGTATTTTGAGTTTTTTGTCCATTTTGAATTTTTGTGATAATTGAATAAATTCCTTTTTACGTAATAGTATACACTGTCGTATTTTGAGTTTTTTGTCCATTTTTACTTTTTGTGATAATTGAATAAATTCACTTTTACATAATAGTATACACTGTTGTATTTTGAGTTTTTTTTGTCAATTTTTACTTTTTGTGATAATTGAATAAATTCCCATGTACGTAATAGTATACACTGTCATATTTTGATGTTTTTGTCCATTTTTACTTTTTGTGATAATTGAATAAATTCACTTTTACGTAATAGTATACACTGTCGTATTTTGAGTTTTTTGTCCATTTTTACTTTGTGTGATAATTGAATAAATTCCCGTGTACGTAATAGTATACACTGTCGTATTTTGAGTTTTTGTCCATTTAGATTTTGTGTGATAATTGAATAAATTCCCGTGTACGTAATAGTACACACTGTCATATTTTGATGTTTTTGTCCATTTTTATTTTTTGTGATAATTGAATAAATTCACTTTTACGTAATAGTATACACTGTCATATTTTGATGTTTTTGTCCATTTTTATTTTTTGTGATAATTGAATAAATTCACTTTTACGTAATTGTATACACTGTTGTATTATGATGTTTTTGTCCATTTTGATTTTTTTTGATAGTTGAAAAAATTTACTTTTACGTAATAGTATACACTGTCTTATTTTGAGTTTTTTGTCCATTTTGAATTTGTGTGATGATTGAATAAATTCACTTTTAAGCAATAGTATACACTGTCATATTTTGAGTTTTTTGTCCACTTGGAATTTTTTGGATAATTGAAAAAATGCACTTTTAGGTAATAGTATACACTGTCGTTTTTTGAGTTTTTTGTCCATTTTTACTTTTTGTGATAATTGAATAAATTCCTGTGTACGTAATAGTATACACTGTCATATTTTGATGTTTTTGTCCATTTTAATTTTTTGTGATAATTGAATAAATTCACTTTTACGTAATAGTATACACTGTCGTATTTTGAGTTTTTTGTCCATTTTTATTTTTTGTGATAATTGAATAAATTCCCTTTTACGTAATAGTATACACTGTCGTATTTTGAGTTTTTTGTCAATTTTTACTTTTTGTGATAATTGAATAAATTCCTGTTTACGTAATAGTATACACTGTTGTATTTTGAGTTTTTTTGTCCATTTTTTACGTAATAGTATACACTGTCGTATTTTGAGTTTTTTTGTCCATTTTTACTTTTTGTGATAATTGAATAAATTCACTTTTAAGTAATAGTATACACTGTCGTATTTTGAGTTTTTTGTCCACTTGGAATTTTTTGGATAATTGAAAAAATGCACTTTTAGGTAATAGTATACACTGTCGTATTTTGAGTTTTTTGTCCATTTTGAATTTTTGTGATAATTGAATAAATTCCTTTTTACGTAATAGTATACACTGTCGTATTTTGAGTTTTTTGTCCATTTTTACTTTTTGTGATAATTGAATAAATTCACTTTTACATAATAGTATAAACTGTTGTATTTTGAGTTTTTTTGTCAATTTTTACTTTTTGTGATAATTGAATAAATTCCCATGTACGTAATAGTATACACTGTCATATTTTGATGTTTTTGTCCATTTTTACTTTTTGTGATAATTGAATAAATTCACTTTTACGTAATAGTATACACTGTCGTATTTTGAGTTTTTGTCCATTTAGATTTTGTGTGATAATTGAATAAATTCCCGTGTACGTAATAGTACACACTGTCATATTTTGATGTTTTTGTCCATTTTTATTTTTTGTGATAATTGAATAAATTCACTTTTACGTAATAGTATACACTGTCATATTTTGATGTTTTTGTCCATTTTTATTTTTTGTGATAATTGAATAAATTCACTTTTACGTAATTGTATACACTGTTGTATTATGATGTTTTTGTCCATTTTGATTTTTTTTGATAGTTGAAAAAATTTACTTTTACGTACTAGTATACACTGTCTTATTTTGAGTTTTTTGTCCATTTTGAATTTGTGTGATAATTGAATAAATTCACTTTTAAGCAATAGTATACACTGTCATATTTTGAGTTTTTTGTCCACTTGGAATTTTTTGGATATTTGAAAAAATGCACTTTTAGGTAATAGTATACACTGTCACATTTTGAGTTTTTTGTCCATTTTTACTTTTTGTGATAATTGAATAAATGCCTGTGTACGTAATAGTATACACTGTCATATTTTGATGTTTTTGTCCATTTTAATTTTTTGTGATAATTGAATAAGTTCACTTTTACGTAATAGTATACACTGTCGTATTTTGAGTTTTTTGTCCATTTTTATTTTTTGTGATAATTGAATAAATTCCCTTTTACGTAATAGTATACACTGTCGTATTTTGAGTTTTTTGTCAATTTTTACTTTTTGTGATAATTGAATAAATTCCTGTTTACGTAATAGTATATACTGTTGTATTTTGAGTTTTTTTGTCCATTTTTTACGTAATAGTATACACTGTCGTATTTTGAGTTTTTTTGTCCATTTTTACTTTTTGTGATAATTGAATAAATTCACTTTTAAGTAATAGTATACACTGTCGTATTTTGAGTTTTTTGTCCACTTGGAATTTTTTGGATAATTGAAAAAATGCACTTTTAGGTAATAGTATACACTGTCGTATTTTGAGTTTTTTGTCCATTTTTACTTTTTGTGATAATTGAATAAATTCACTTTTACATAATAGTGTACACTGTTGTATTTTGAGTTTTTTTTGTCAATTTTTACTTTTTGTGATAATTGAATAAATTCCCATGTACGTAATAGTATACACTGTCATATTTTGATGTTTTTGTCCATTTTTAATTTTTGTGATAATTGAATAAATTCACTTTTACGTAATAGTATACACTGTCGTATTTTGAGTTTTTTGTCCATTTTTACTTTGTGTGATAATTGAATAAATTCACTTTTAAGCAATAGTATACACTGTCATATTTTGAGTTTTTTGTCCATTTTGAATTTGTGTGATAATTGAATAAATTCACTTTTAAGCAATAGTATACACTGTCATATTTTGAGTTTTTTGTCCACTTGGAATTTTTTGGATAATTGAAAAAATGCACTTTTAGGTAATAGTATACACTGTCGTATTTTGAGTTTTTTGTCCATTTTTACTTTTTGTGATAATTGAATAAATTCCTGTGTACGTAATAGTATACACTGTCATATTTTGATGTTTTTGTCCATTTTAATTTTTTGTGATAATTGAATAAATTCCCGTGTACGTAATAGTATACACTGTCGTATTTTGAGTTTTTTGTCCATTTTGATTTTGTGTGATAATTGAATAAATTCCCGTGTACGTAATAGTACACACTGTCATATTTTGATGTTTTTGTCCATTTTTATTTTTTGTGATAATTGAATAAATTCACTTTTACGTAATAGTATACACTGTCATATTTTGATGTTTTTGTCCATTTTTATTTTTTGTGATAATTGAATAAATTCACTTTTACGTAAGAGTATACACTGTCATATTTTGAGTTTTTTGTCCATTTTTACTTTTTGTGATAATTGAATAAATTCCAGTGTACGTAATAGTATACACTAGGGGTGTGCATTGGCACTGCCTTCACGATTCGATTCGATTACGATTCACCAGGTAACGATTCGATTCAATTCGATTCTACGATGCATTGTGATGCATCAAAATTCTACTGCACACAAAGCAAATGTTTCATCAGTCATGAGGCAATACAAGCAGATATTAAACAACAGGTTGTATTGGCTGCTATGTGTCTCCTGTATCTTTGACATAAAAGTTATTAAATAAAATAAAATGTAATTAAATAAAATTAAATAAAATGCACCTAAAAAATTAACCCTTAAATGCATGACTGTTTCACCATTCTTACATATTCGTTAGCGACCCGGATCTATATTTAACATGGATAGACCTCTACCTGTCGTGATAATATATAAAACTCCTGATTTTAGAGTAACAGCTACAGAAGAATAAAATAAAACCTATTTCGTTACCTTTTGGAGCTTGGAAGGATTCAGTTTGAGCAGATGTTTAATACCATCATCAGATGACCTCGTCAGAGTTTACCAGTAGATTCAGCATCTGCGTCATATTCGCGATCTCGAGCATATTCTCCAAACTCATTTTCAATGTCTTTAAAATCAATATTTTGATCACTGACAGCTTCTTGACCACATCCATCATCAAGAGACAGTGACACTAACATATGATTGTGTTTAGTACTTGCTCTCTGCTGTAAATCACTGAGTCATTTCAAGTTTTGCAGATTATAATTATTGTTTCGTTTTCTGTCAGAGGTAACTATGAGTGAAACGTCACTTCATCACTGGGTATCAGACATTGCCACCTTGTGGAATAAAGGGGAATTGCACAATCGATTATGGCACTTTGCCGCATCGATGCTGAATCGTTCATGCCCCGCATCGCGATGCATCGCCGAATCGATTATTGTTGACACCCCTAGTATACACTGTCATATTTTGATGTTTTTGTCCATTTTAATTTTTTGTGATAATTGAATAAATTCACTTTTACGTAATAGTATACACTGTCGTATTTTGAGTTTTTTGTCCATTTTGAAATTTTGTGATAATTGAATAAATTCACTTTTAAGTAATAGTATACACTGTCGTATTTTGAGTTTTTTGTCCATTTTGATTTTTTGTGATAACTGAATAAATTAACTTTTACGTAATTGTATACACTGTTGTATTATGATGTTTTTGTCCATTTTGATTTTTTTTGATAGTTGAAAAAATTTACTTTTACGTAATAGTATACACTGTCTTATTTTGAGTTTTTTGTCCATTTTGAATTTGTGTGATAATTGAATTAATTCACTTTTACTTAATAGTATACACTGTCGTATTTTGAGATTTTTGTCAATTTTTACTTTTTGGGATAATTTAATTAATTCACTTTTACGTAATAGTATACACTGTCATATTTTGAGTTTTTTGTCCATTTAGAATTTTTGTGATAATTGAATAAATTCACTTTTACGTAATAGTATACACTGTCATATTTTGATGTTTTTGTCCATTTTTACTTTTTGTGATAATTAAATAAAATCACTTTTACGCAATAGTATACACTGTCATATTTTGATGTTTTTGTCCATTTTTACTTTTTGTGATAATTGAATAAATTCACTTTTACATAATAGTATACACTGTTGTATTTTGATGTTTTTGTCCATTTTTACTTTTTGTGATAATTGAATAAATTCACTTTTACGTAATAGTATACACTGTCGTATTTTGAGTTTTTTGTCCATTTTTACTTTGTGTGATAATTGAATAAATTCCCGTGTACGTAATAGTATACACTGTCGTATTTTGAGTTTTTGTCCATTTAGATTTTGTGTGATAATTGAATACATTCCTGTGTACGTAACAGTGCACACTGTCATATTTTGATGTTTTTGTCCATTTTTATTTTTTGTGATAATTGAATAAATTCACTTTTACGTAATAGTATACACTGTCGTATTTTGATGTTTTTGTCCATTTTTATTTTTTGTGATAATTGAATAAATTCACTTTTTTTACGTAATTGTATACACTGTCGTATTTTGAGTCTTTTGTCCATTTTGATTTTTTTTGATAGTTGAAAAAATGTACTTTTACGTAATAGTATACACTGTCTTATTTTGAGTTTTTTGTCCATTTTGAATTTGTGTGATAATTGAATAAAATCACTTTCAAGCAATAGTATACACTGTCATATTTTGAGTTTTTTGTCCACTTGGAATTTTTTGGATAATTGAAAAAATGCACTTTTAGGTAATAGTATACACTGTCGTATTTTGAGTTTTTGTCCATTTTTACTTTTTGTGATAATTGAATAAATTCCTGTGTACGTAATAGTATACACTGTCATATTTTGATGTTTTTGTCCATTTTAATTTTTTGTGATAATTGAATAAATTCACTTTTACGTAATAGTATACACTGTCGTATTTTGAGTTTTTTGTCCATTTTTATTTTTTGTGATAATTGAATAAATTCACTTTTACGTAATAGTATACACTGTCGTATTTTGAGTTTTTTGTCCATTTTTACTTTGTGTGATAATTGAATAAATTCCCGTGTACGTAATAGTATACACTGTCGTATTTTGAGTTTTTGTCCATTTTGATTTTGTGTGATAATTGAATAAATTCCCGTGTACGTAATAGTACACACTGTCATATTTTGATGCTTTTGTCCATTTTTATTTTTTGTGATAATTGAAAAAATTCACTTTTAAGCAATAGTATACACTGTCATATTTTGAGTTTTTTGTCCACTTGGAATTTTTTGGATAATTGAAAAAATGCACTTTTAGGTAATAGTATACACTGTCGTATTTTGAGTTTTTTGTCCATTTTTACTTTTTGTGATAATTGAATAAATTCCTGTGTACGTAATAGTATACACTGTCATATTTTGATGTTTTTGTCCATTTTAATTTTTTGTGATAATTGAATAAATTCACTTTTACGTAATAGTATACACTGTCGTATTTTGAGTTTTTTGTCCATTTTTATTTTTTGTGATAATTGAATAAATTCACTTTTACGTAATAGTATACACTGTCGTATTTTGAGTTTTTTGTCCATTTTTACTTTGTGTGATAATTGAATAAATTCCCGTGTACGTAATAGTATACACTGTCGTATTTTGAGTTTTTGTCCATTTTGATTTTGTGTGATAATTGAATAAATTCCCGTGTACGTAATAGTACACACTGTCATATTTTGATGTTTTTGTCCATTTTTATTTTTTGTGATAATTGAATAAATTCACTTTTACGTAATAGTATACACTGTCATATTTTGATGTTTTTGTCCATTTTAATTTTTTTTGATAGTTGAATAAATTCACTTTTACGTAAGAGTATACACTGTCATATTTTGAGTTTTTTGTCCATTTTTACTTTTTGTGATAATTGAATAAATTCCCGTGTACGTAATAGTATACACTAGGGGTGTGCATTGGCACCGCCTTCACGATTCGATTCGATTACGATTCACCAGGTAACGATTCGATTCAATTCGATTCTACGATGCATTGTGATGCATCAAAATTCTACTGCACACAAAGCAAATGTTTCATCAGTCATGAGGCAATACAAGCAGATATTAAACAACAGGTTGTATTGGCTGCTATGTGTCTCCTGTATCTTTGACATAAAAGTTATTAAATAAAATAAAATGTAATTAAATAAAATTAAATAAAATGCACCTAAAAATTAACCCTTAAATGCATGACTGTTTCACCATTCTTACATATTCGTTAGCGACCCGGATCTATATTTAACATGGATAGACCTCTACCTGTCGTGATAATATATAAAACTCCTGATTTTAGAGTAACAGCTACAGAAGAATAAAATAAAACCTATTTCGTTACCTTTTGGAGCTTGGAAGGATTCAGTTTGAGCAGATGTTTAATACCATCATCAGATGACCTCGTCAGAGTTTACCAGTAGATTCAGCATCTGCGTCATATTCGCGATCTCGAGCATATTCTCCAAACTCATTTTCAACGTCTTCAAAATCAATATTTTGATCACTGACAGCTTCTTGACCACATCCATCATCAAGAGACAGTGACACTAACATATGATTGTGTTTAGTACTTGCTCTCTGCTGTAAATCACTGAGTCATTTCAAGTTTTGCAGATTATAATTATTGTTTCGTTTTCTGTCAGAGGTAACTATGAGTGAAACGTCACTTCATCACTGGGTATCAGACATTGCCACCTTGTGGAATAAAGGGGAATTGCACAATCGATTATGGCACTTTGCCGCATCGATGCTGAATCGTTCATGCCCCGCATCGCGATGCATCGCCGAATCGATTATTGTTGACACCCCTAGTATACACTGTCATATTTTGATGTTTTTGTCCATTTTAATTTTTTGTGATAATTGAATAAATTCACTTTTACGTAATAGTATACACTGTCGTATTTTGAGTTTTTTGTCCATTTTGAAATTTTGTGATAATTGAATAAATTCACTTTTAAGTAATAGTATACACTGTCGTATTTTGAGTTTTTTGTCCATTTTGATTTTTTGTGATAACTGAATAAATTAACTTTTACGTAATTGTATACACTGTTGTATTATGATGTTTTTGTCCATTTTGATTTTTTTTGATAGTTGAAAAAATGTACTTTTACGTAATAGTATACACTGTCTTATTTTGAGTTTTTTGTCCATTTTGAAATTTTGTGATAATTGAATAAATTCACTTTTAAGTTATAGTATACACTGTCGTATTTTGAGTTTTTTGTCCATTTTGATTTTTTGTGATAACTGAATAAATTAACTTTTACGTAATTGTATACACTGTTGTATTATGATGTTTTTGTCCATTTTGATTTTTTTTGATAGTTGAAAAAATTTACTTTTACGTAATAGTATACACTGTCTTATTTTGAGTTTTTTGTCCATTTTGAAATTTTGTGATAATTGAATAAATTCACTTTTAAGTAATAGTATACACTGTCGTATTTTGAGTTTTTTGTCCATTTTGATTTTTTGTGATAACTGAATAAATTAACTTTTACGTAATTGTATACACTGTTGTATTATGATGTTTTTGTCCATTTTGATTTTTTTTGATAGTTGAAAAAATTTACTTTTACGTAATAGTATACACTGTCTTATTTTGAGTTTTTTGTCCATTTTGAATTTGTGTGATAATTGAATAAATTCACTTTTACTTAATAGTATACACTGTCGTATTTTGAGATTTTTGTCAATTTTTACTTTTTGGGATAATTTAATTAATTCACTTTTACTTAATAGTATACACTGTCAGATTTTGAGTTTTTTGTCCATTTAGAATTTTTGTGATAATTGAATAAATTCACTTTTACGTAATAGTATACACTGTCGTATTTTGAGTCTTTTGTCCATTTTTACTTTTTGTGATAATTGAATAAATTCACTTTTACGCAATAGTATACACTGTCATATTTTGATGTTTTTGTCCATTTTTACTTTTTGTGATAATTGAATAAATTCACTTTTACATAATAGTATACACTGTTGTATTTTGAGTTTTTTTTGTCAATTTTTACTTTTTGTGATAATTGAATAAATTCCCATGTACGTAATAGTATACACTGTCATATTTTGATGTTTTTGTCCATTTTTACTTTTTGTGATAATTGAATAAATTCACTTTTACGTAATAGTATACACTGTCGTATTTTGAGTTTTTTGTCCATTTTTACTTTGTGTGATAATTGAATAAATTCCCGTGTACGTAATAGTATACACTGTCGTATTTTGAGTTTTTGTCCATTTAGATTTTGTGTGATAATTGAATAAATTCCCGTGTACGTAATAGTACACACTGTCATATTTTGATGTTTTTGTCCATTTTTATTTTTTGTGATAATTGAATAAATTCACTTTTACGTAATAGTATACACTGTCATATTTTGATGTTTTTGTCCATTTTTATTTTTTGTGATAATTGAATAAATTCACTTTTACGTAATTGTATACACTGTTATATTATGATGTTTTTGTCCATTTTGATTTTTTTTGATAGTTGAAAAAATTTACTTTTACGTAATAGTATACACTGTCTTATTTTGAGTTTTTTGTCCATTTTGAATTTGTGTGATAATTGAATAAATTCACTTTTAAGCAATAGTATACACTGTCATATTTTGAGTTTTTTGTCCACTTGGAATTTTTTGGATAATTGAAAAAATGCACTTTTAGGTAATAGTATACACTGTCGTATTTTGAGTTTTTGTCCATTTTTACTTTTTGTGATAATTGAATAAATTCACTTTTACGCAATAGTATACACTGTCATATTTTGATGTTTTTGTCCATTTTTACTTTTTGTGATAATTGAATAAATTCACTTTTACATAATAGTATACACTGTTGTATTTTGATGTTTTTGTCCATTTTTACTTTTTGTGATAATTGAATAAATTCACTTTTACGTAATAGTATACACTGTTGTATTTTGAGTTTTTTGTCCATTTTTACTTTGTGTGATAATTGAATAAATTCCCGTGTACGTAATAGGAATTTAGGAATTAATACACTGTCGTATTTTGAGTTTTTGTCCATTTAGATTTTGTGTGATAATTGAATAAATTCCTGTGTCGTATTTTGAGTTTTTGTCCATTTAGATTTTGTGTGATAATTGAATAAATTCCTGTGTACGTAATAGTAGACACTGTCATATTTTGATGTTTTTGTCCATTTTTATTTTTTGTGATAATTGAATAAATTCACTTTTACGTAATAGTATACACTGTCATATTTTGATGTTTTTGTCCATTTTTATTTTTTGTGATAATTGAATAAATTCACTTTTACGTAATTGTATACACTGTTGTATTATGATGTTTTTGTCCATTTTGATTTTTTTTGATAGTTGAAAAAATGTACTTTTACGTAATAGTATACACTGTCTTATTTTGAGTTTTTTGTCCATTTTGAATTTGTGTGATAATTGAATAAATTCACTTTTAAGCAATAGTATACACTGTCATATTTTGAGTTTTTTGTCCACTTGGAATTTTTTGGATAATTGAAAAAATGCACTTTTAGGTAATAGTATACACTGTCGTATTTTGAGTTTTTGTCCATTTTTACTTTTTGTGATAATTGAATAAATTCCTGTGTACGTAATAGTATACACTGTCATATTTTGATGTTTTTGTCCATTTTAATTTTTTGTGATAATTGAAAAAAAATTCACTTTTACGTAATAGTATACACTGTCGTATTTTGAGTTTTTTGTCCATTTTTACTTTGTGTGATAATTGAATAAATTCCCGTGTACGTAATAGTATACACTGTCGTATTTTGAGTTTTTGTCCATTTTGATTTTGTGTGATAATTGAATAAATTCCCGTGTACGTAATAGTACACACTGCCATATTTTGATGTTTTTGTCCATTTTTATTTTTTGTGATAATTGAATAAATTCACTTTTACGTAATAGTATACACTGTCATATTTTGATGTTTTTGTCCATTTTTATTTTTTGTGATAATTGAATAAATTCACTTTTACGTAAGAGTATACACTGTCATATTTTGAGTTTTTTGTCCATTTTTACTTTTTGTGATAATTGAATAAATTCCCGTGTACGTAATAGTATACACTGTCATATTTTGATGTTTTTGTCCATTTTAATTTTTTGTGATAATTGAATAAATTCACTTTTACGTAATAGTATACACTGTCGTATTTTGAGTTTTTTGTCCATTTTGAAATTTTGTGATAATTGAATAAATTCACTTTTAAGTAATAGTATACACTGTCGTATTTTGAGTTTTTTGTCCATTTTGATTTTTTGTGATAACTGAATAAATTAACTTTTACATAATTGTATACACTGTTGTATTATGATGTTTTTGTCCATTTTGATTTTTTTTGATAGTTGAAAAAATTTACTTTTACGTAATAGTATACACTGTCTTATTTTGAGTTTTTTGTCCATTTTGAATTTGTGTGATAATTGAATAAATTCACTTTTACTTAATAGTATACACTGTCGTATTTTGAGATTTTTGTCCATTTAGAATTTTTTGTGATAATTGAATAAATTCACTTTTACGTAATAGTATACACCGTCGTATTTTGAGTCTTTTGTCCATTTTTACTTTTTGTGATAATTGAATAAATTCACTTTTACGCAATAGTATACACTGTCATATTTTGATGTTTTTGTCCATTTTTACTTTTTTTGATGATTGAATAAATTCACTTTTACGTAATAGTATACACTGTCGTATTTTGATTTTTTTTCGTCAATTTTTTTTTTTTGATAATTGAATAAATTCACTTTTAGGTAATAGTATACACTGTCGTTGTTACGTCTCCCTATTAAAAAATATGTCTAGGAGTAATAGGGTCAGTAACATGTATTGAAGTAAAATAAAATTTAAATGAAAGAAAAGAACGGGTTCAGTCACTGATAAATGTATGACAAGATGAATCAGGCAGAGGCAGATTTAAACTTTTAACTCTTTTAGTAATTCCAAAAATCATAAACAAACCAACAAACACCCAATTGATTTACAAAGTAATATAGTGATCATAGGAAAGAATATTTACAGAATATATATATATATAAACAAAATAGTAAAACAAAAAGACGGAACAAAAAGCGTGGGACTTTGAGCGGTGCTAAATCAAAGAAATCAACAAAACAAAAAACAGCTAACTTATCAATTGAAGTACTTAACTATCTTAAAAATAAAGACAGAAATAAACACCTAAACCAACTAAGCTACACTAACTACCAAACATAAATACACAAGGTGGCAACCGCTCCTTACCTGGTGTGTATAAACAATTTCAAATACTACGTGTTGTATTATGTAGGTCACGTGACATGTTGACACTATCCCCTCGCTGAGTTCGAAATGAGCAGTGTAAACAAGCCACAAACAAGTCAATGGTTCAAACTTAAAGTCGTAACCAAAACAAAGTCTTTCAAAACAAAGTTTCAATACCAAAATATCAATATGGTAAAGTAGAAACAAATGGTCAAAACAAACGAAAGAAAACACGCCTCTCTCTTCCTCCAGGTGTTTCCAGGTCTTTATACAGGTGAGACGAGATTGGTTCCTTGGGAGGGATATCTCTCTTGGGCAGATGATGATTGATGGGCAAACCGACCAATCACCTAAGAATGAATGACAGCTGAGAATAATAAAGGGGGGGAAGAAAGAGAAGGAACACCACCAAAATACGTCGGAGACGTAACAGTCCTATTTAGATTTTTTTTGTCCATTTTTACTTTGTGATAATTGAATAAATTCACTTTTACATAATAGTATACACTATCGTATTTTGAGTTTTTTTAATCCATTTTTACTTTTTGTGATAATTGAATAAATTCACTTTTACGTAATAGTATACACTGTCGTATTTTGAGTTTTTTATCCATTTTGACTTTTTGTGGTAATTGAATAAATTCACTTTTATGTAATAGTATACAGTGTCATATTTTGAGTTTTTTTCCATTTTTACTTTTTGTGATAATTGAATAAATTCACTTTTACTTAATAGTATACACTGTCGTATTTTGATGTTTTTTGTCCATTTCGACTTGATTTGAATATTTGAAATAATTCACTTTTACGTAATAGTATACACTGTCGTATTTTAATTTTTTTGTCCATTTTGACTTTGTGATAATTGAAAAAATGCACTTTTAGGTAATAGTATACACTGTAGTATTTTGAGTTTTTTATCCATTTTTAATTTTTGTGATAATTGAATTAATTCACTTTTACGTAAAAGTATACACTGTCGTATTTTTAGTGTTTTGTCCATTTTTATTTTTTGTGATAATTGAATGAATTGACTTTTACGTAATAGTATCTACTGTTGTATTTTGAGTTTTTTGTCCATTTTGAATTTTTGTGATAATTGAATAAATTCACTTTTACGTAATAGTATCCACTGTTGTATTTTGAGTTTTTTTTCCCATTTTGAATTTGTGTGATAATTGAATAAATTCACTTTTACGTAATAGTATATACACTGTCGTATTTTGAGTTTTTTTGTCCATTTTGAATTTTTTGGATAATTGAATAAATTCACTTTTACGTAATAGTATACACTGTTGTATTTTGAGTTTTTTTTCCCATTTTGAATTTGTGTGATAATTGAATAAATTCACTTTTACGTAATAGTATATACACTGTCGTATTTTGATTTTTTTTGTCCATTTTGACTTGATTTGATTTTTAAATTAATTCACTTTTACGTAATAGTATACACTGTCATATTTTGAGTTTTTTGTCCATTTAGATTTTTTGTGATAATTGTATACTATTACGTAAAAGTGAATTTATTCACTGTCTTATTTAGAGTTTTTTGTCCATTTTTACTTTTTGTGATAATTGAATTAATTCACTTTTATGTAATAGTATACACTGTCGTATTTTGATGTTTTTGTCCATTTGGAATTTTTTTGATAATTGAAAAAAATGCACTTTTAGGTAATAGTATACACTGTCGTATTTTGAGTTTTTTGTCCATTTCAACTTTTTGTGATAACTGAATAAATTCACTTTTATGTAATAGTATACACTATCGTATTTTGAGTTTTTTGTCCATTTTGAATTTTTGTGATAATTGAATAAATTCACTTTTGCGTAATAGTATACACTGTCGTATTTTGAGTTTTTTGTCCATTTAGAATTTTTGTGATAATTGAATAAATTCACTTTTGCGTAATAGTATACTGTCATATTTTGAGTTTTTTGTCCATTTTTATTATTTGTAATAATTGAATAAATTCACTTTTACGTAATAGTATACACTGTTGTATTTTGAGTTTTTTGTCCATTTTTATGATTACATATGATATGATTACAGCCTATAAACAGTCGCCAGAAGTAAAAAGCTAAAGTTAGGCTATAAACAAACTACACAGTGATTGTGATGTAGAAATCGTGGGAACGCTGAGCTTCTGGCAACTCTTCCGTTTTTTTAAAATCTCAAAACATTTTCCCAGAGCGTTTGAGTTAAAATAGTTCATAAGAGCACAATTATGAGCATAATGAGGCTGTAAAAGCGGACTGAGTTTACCTTTACAGCGTGATATTTAATCTTCTGACAGATTTAGTAGTCCCATTTGGCGACAAAAAAGCCGAAGGATCGTCAATCCTCGGTGAAGAAGGTCTAATTTGAGTTATGGTTATTACTGAGGACATATATCGTCACTGAAGGAGATTAATCAGATTTTTTTTGACACCCTGTTTAGTTACAACGCAGTTTATGCCCCATATCGCGGCCTTCTGTGCATAATTTTGCGGGCTTGTGCCCAAGTTTGCTCAGATTAGGCTGTTCTGCCATTGGTTCATGCAGTTCCCTAGCCTGACAAGCCAGACCCACATCAAGATGTTTGGTCTGGAAACTCACCATAGACAGGGCTCAATCCGAGGGGCGGGATAAACGGTTGTCTTTCAAACTCCCTCTGCACGTGATAGGATAGCGCTACCACCAACCAGAGCAACGAAGGTGAAACAGAGTTTGTTGACAGATTAAACATTCGCCGTATCCGGTCGGCTAAACTCTGAACACATCTTTCCTTTTTAAGAATGACTTCAGTGCCGTTCTTTGTTCTTATCTCAGAGAAAAGCTTAACTCCAAGTCTTCCAGCTGATTCGAAAGACCACCGCCGTTCGCCAGTTTCTGTGTTTACTAGAAGCACGCAAACTCGGCCGTCGTCATTATGGCCCCGCCCGCCGACTCTATACACGATGTGATTGGCCCGTCCAGATTGTAAGGAACACAGCTCAGAAGGGTATTGAGAGTTCCTAGACGATCGTCGAAACTTGCGGGCAGATTAAATTTGCTGCCGCTAGGGTGCTAGCAGTTCCCACTGGCCAGCCTATAGCGTGAGATTTTTTTGTATGGTCTGGTCTCTGTTTTGACTTTTGACCATGGTTTTGACTGGGCAGACAATCGTGATTTTACAATAACTTCAGTACATTAGAGAATATGAGGATTTCCAGTGTGTCTTTGACGCAGTATAACTGACCGTTATTATTTCAAAGGGAACATTATTTCAGCCATTTAATCAAAACACCATTAAAAAACATTGACTTTGGAACGAGGGAACCGGAGGAGCTTAAATGCGAACAGCCTTTTTTATAATCATTGAGGTGACAATAAGAGGGTCAATATATAATTGAGGGAGTTTTCATGTCCATGAGATTTATTTCGCAAACGTGCTTATTAAAATAAAATTTAAAAAGTCTCCAGTGTTCTTCATGATCTTGTCTTTACAGATTCCATAGTTAATTATTATGGAAATAATTATTTATTTATAAAAATTCACTAGATATCCCTAAAATGTCAACTAAATAACCGTCCGAAATGAATTACAACCACAATCTCATTACCTAAAAAAACATTTAAAAAACTTATTCAAAAACAGTTTTAATTATATTATTTACATTAAGTTGAGGTAAATGTGAACAATGTGTCTTTTTGGGCAATGTGTCACATTTTCAATAGAAATTGACAAATTGAATATGTGTCCGAGAAGTTGCTGTCATCTAAGTTACCCATAGCAAATACACCCCTCAAGGAAGAGTGTGTTTTCCAAATCACATGACCTGCTCCACATTATGTCATTTTCTCCTGAAGAGAAAACTAGCAAGACTCCAAGGTATGTTCTCCCTCCACATTTGCAGTTATTTCACTTAAAGTAGTGCTTGGGGCAAATGTGTACTTATCATATGTCAACAATGTTACTACAATGAATTCATAAATAACTTTGAATTTCAATTTTACTCAGTTGTACATATAATTTTTAGAAGAACCTCTCCGTAAAATGCCATTTGGTGTCTGGTCCTAGGCAACCATTTTGATTTTATCCCTAAAAACAGCAAAAATGTCAACAAGGTTACCAGTCACCTATGTTACTCTGCAAATGTAACTTAGTTGACCAAGAGTAACATAGTTGACATTCATGACATGTTCTCATAGTTTTCAGGAGTTCATTTAATATTCTAATTGTACAGTAACTATAAAAGACTTTGTAATAAATATTATAAAAGTAAACTTGTTTTTAAGCAAATGCCACGATTATCTGCTGCAGAAAAGCAGCGCCGTTACACAATCGTTAATATTGGCCAATGCGTGATGATGCGCTATGGTATCCATTTGAGGATGTGCTCAGGTTGATTCCTGCCTCACAGCTCGTGACAGCACGTCATGTTGAAATAAAAAGAGATGTGTGGGAAGATATTGCCAAATCATATCTTCATCACTAAGGACATGCACACACACACACGCTAACAAACACGTGGCACAAGCATACGGTCAAGCACACACACATATAGACACCATACTTGTATAGTCCATGTGACAGAAAGTAAAAATCCTGCCATGTTTTTGGATCTGCCTCTACATCTAGAAGAGTTGCTTTCATTAATGAGCTCATCTATCTGGTAGAGGTGATGGTTGGAACAGCGGCTGGACAGGATTTCTGGCACCTGGGCTACTTTCTGGCACCTGGACTAACACCTCTGATATACACACACGCACAGATAAAGACACGTTTTTTATGTTTTTTTGTTTTTTTTTTGTGACATATGGGGACATTCCATAGGCGTAATGGTTTTTATACTGTACAAACCATATTTTCTATCCCCTTACACTGTCCCTACCCCTAAACCTACCCATCACAGGAAACATTCTGCATTTTTACTTTTTTTGGGTAAAACTCATCCTGTATGATTTATAAGCATTTTGAAGTGTGGGGACATGGCCAATGTCCTCATATTTCACCCTCTCCTTGTAATACCTATATGTCATACCCATGTCATTATACACATTTTTGTCCTCATATGTCACAAAAACATGCTCAAAACAAAACACACAGACACACAGACACACAGACAGACACACACACACACACACACACACACACACACACACACACACACACACACACACACACACACACACACACACAAAGATTACTTGATTGAGCTTGACAAAGTCATTGAAAAAAAAAAACATAATTGGCCATGCTCTTGGGTTACAAAATGGGGAGTGTGTTCTGTCCGGTTTCATGGACGCCTGGAAGTTGGAGGGTTATGCAAATGTTTTACTTGGGTTCTGACATTTGAATGTTTTTGAGATACAACTGTTTGCACTATTACAATTTTGATCCAATGCAGCACACTTATTCTGTTAACCAACAGAATAAAACACTATTTGGTTATTGTTACTTATTGCAGTGCACTATTATTTTTTTCATTCCACAAACAAGATTTTCAAAATGTTTACATGGTGGAATTTTTGTGTAAGTGCTTTTTTTGATACTTTTGTTGTTTTTGTTGTTTTCTATGTTAGGATCTCTTGCTTATGATAAACACTCACCAAAAGGATTATTAGGACACCATACTAATCCTGTGTTTGACCCCCTTTCGCCTTCAGAACTGCCTTAATTCTCCGTGGCATTGATTCAACAAGGTGCTGAAAGCATTCTTTAAAAATGTTGGCCCATATTGATAGGAGAGCATCTTGCAGTTGATGGAGATTTGTGGGATGCACATCCAGGGCACGAAGCTCCCGTTCCACCACATCCCAAAGATGCTCTAATGGGTTGAGATCTGGTGACTGTGGCGGCCATTTTAGTACAGTCAACTCATTGTCATGTTCAAGAAACCATGATTGGAGCTTTGTGACATGGTGCATTATCCTGATGGAAGTAGTCATCAGAGGATGGGTACATGGTGGTCATAAAGGGATGGACATGGTCAGAAACAATGCTCAGGTAGGCCGTGGCATTTAAACGATGCCCAATTGGCACTAAGTGACTCTACCATCTGAATGTCTCAACAGATAACGAGACTCATCAGACCAGGCAACATTTTTCCAGTCTTCAACTGTCTAATTTTTGTGAGCCTGTGCAAATTTTCGCCTCTTTTTCGTATTTGTAGTGTAGATGAGTGGTACCCGGTGGGGTCTTCTGCTGTTGTAGCCCATCCGCCTAAAGGTTGTGCGTGTTGTGGCTTCACAAATGCTTTGCTGCATACCTCGGTTGTAACGAGTGGTTATTTCAGTCAAAGTTGCTCTTCTATCAGCTTGAATCAGTCGGCCCATTCTCCTCTGACCTCTAGCATCAGCAAGGCATTTTCGCCCACAGGACTGCTGCATACTGGATGTTCTTCCCTTTTCACACCATTCTTTGTAAACCCTAGAAATGGTTGTGTGTGTAAATCCCAGAAACTGAGCAGATTGTGAAATACTCAGACCGGCCTGTCTGGCACCAACAACCACGCCACGCTCAAAATTGCTTGTAGTAAATCACCTTTTTTTCACATTCTGACATTCAGTCTGGAGTTCAGGAGATTTTCTTGACCAGGACCACACCCCTAAATGCATTGAAGCAACTGCCATGTGATTGGTTGATTAGAAATTTGCATTAATGAGAAATTGAACAGGTGTTCCTAGTAATCCTTTAGGTGAGTGTATGTGCTTGTTAATAAAGTTGTGATTGATCCTTGTAAACTGATGTGCGTCTGTATTTCTCCTTTATGTCATGAAAAATTCAACAGGTCTTGATTAAATACAATAAAAGATTAGCTAATATATAATAATTGATATAGTTTAGGATTGTTTTTGTTAAATACATCATCCTACTTTGTCATGTCCAGTCAACTATGTTACTTTTGTCAACTATGTTACTGGGCTGTCAATTAAGTTACCATTATGTTTTTTTAAAAATATATGTATTTTAATGGTTCCCTAATCTCCAAGTAAATATTTAGAAACTGAGTAGCTGTCAAATATATACCTCAGCATAATTTAATCAAAAAAATTATCATAAATCTAGCAGTTTGGAAAAAAAATATACAGACCGGTTACTTCAGAACTTGAAATTAAGTGTTTTAATTGAACAAAATGTGTATTTTCTAAATTAATAGGGTATTTGAATTGAAAAGGTAGGTAAATAGACACATATTCTTCCAAGAGTAATGATTTTTTTAAATGTCTGCCATTTACTTAAAGTTAAAACGTATTGGTTTTGTCCGTAACATAGTTGACCAAATAATGACTAAACTTTTTGTTTTTAAAACTAAATATCTGAAATAAATTATGCCTGAGCTTGGCAATGAATAAAAACAAAATATTTCAGGGATGATTTATCAGGAAAGATAATAATATTTTGTAAATAAATATATTTTTTCCCAGAATTTTTCAAACTCAAAATCTCCCACAATTATATATTGACCCAAGAACATAATTATAAAAAGTGAGCATAATCTTAACTGACCTTTTTAGATATGCTTTCCATCTGTATAACGATGAAATGGGCATCTCTCCAGCAACATAACACAATGTAAAACTCGCAATGTATACGTTTTTACACCCAGTACAGCCAACCCAAAACACACAAGCTGACCCTGAACTAATATATGAATTGTTAAAATGAACCATTTCCCTCTACCCAAACAACTTACAACATTTACCAGCAGGGACTTGCAATACGGTTTGGCTGGTTAGCACAGGGCGCCCCCTTGTGGTTATCAGAACGATGTTCACCTTTTTTCAGTCTCAAGTTGTATCCTATTTAAAAGAACACTAACACATCTTAAATCAGCCCGATGTTTGTACAAATGTTATATTTACACTGCAGCTTGCGGTTAACACTCACACACGGACCCGCTACATCTACCCAAGCACATTTTACAGCAAGTACAAAAAGAAAGTTTACAAAAAGAAGCAATTTCGATGGTGAACTTGCACAGCAGGAGCTAGATGAGATTTTAAATGCCCTTGGTGTGGGAAGACGGCGAATAAGAGAGGGAGCGAGTAACGATATGTCCCAGCGTGAGACTCCAGGAATGGCTTTTGTAAGGCCCTGGCTGTGGGGATAAATGCCGGTTGCAGAGTTAAGATGGTATTTAGAGGGAAGAGGACAAACACATGGTGGCGGTTTACAGAGGAGCTTTTCCGCAGGGCTTCCAATGCACCCTTAAATTTTACCTCTGTACTTCAGGCCCGCCTAACACAACTTCTGCACCCACAACGTTGATGTCTCAAACCGGAAGCTGTTTCCTTGCGTGACTGCACTGAAATCGATTTCTGAGTGAAAAAGATGTAGGCCTTGTTGTGTGTCCAGTGACATGCGGACTTGGATGTGTTGTCTGAGAAAACACGCAAAGTAGTTTAATTTTATTGGACATTCAGATAGCCCATGTAATTATGTTAAATATCATTTTATCATAATTAAATAGTAAGGCAAGTGACTGACTAAAATACAGCTCTGAAAAAAATTAAGGGGCCATTAAAAAATGGCAGTTTCTTGAGTAAGGAGCATTTATATTTTATTTTATGATCTAGACAAAATTGCTTTCATATTTCAAATAAAACATTGTCATTAGAATATGTAATTGCAGAAATGACAACTGGTCAAACGAACAAAACCGATGCCATGTTACATACCTCAAAACAATATTAATTTTTAAACAACATGATGTTTTAATATTTAAAAATCAATATTTAGTGGAATAACCCAGCTTTCACCTTTCAAATTGCTGCTGGGTGACTCTGCCACTCCTGATGCAAAAATTCAGACAACTTGGCTATTGTCACCTTCCATCTTCCTCTTGAACACATGGTTTTCAGTGGTGTTCAGGTCTGAAGATTGTGATGTCTAGCACAGGGTATTGATCTGATGGTCCTCAGCCCACAACTTGGTCTGGCTGTGTGGCATGGAGCATTGTCCTATGGGGGACAAAAAACTTTTTCGACTTTGGGAGCATTTTTAGCGCTGATGGAAGCAAGTTTTCTTTTAGGATAATATTGTACATATGGCCAGTTTTCAGCTTCGCCCAACATGGTTAGACAGTTTATACATACATTCATACAATGTTTTTAGTAGGATGGAGTTGTGTGCTCATGGAAGACATGCATACATACATACCTATCTATAAATATATTTCTCGCAATTCATACATATGTACATAAAATGTCCCTGACAGAATGGACGGCTGATCATCCTTGCAGTGGAAAACCATGTGTAACCATATGAACACCCAGATGTGTTCAAGAAGCTCTATGCATATAGATGATTATGACATGGTACATCATTTAACCACTAAAGCATATTTATTAAGTACATATCAGCTAATAGACATAACTGCCTAGAAAAGGTCTTCTAGTACATTTGCAATATACTTTCCACTTATTACAGTGCATCACTAATCAATAACAGCTGTTGCTTTTAGAACTGTTGAAGCAGCTACTATTTAGATCTTTTGGCAGAGAAAATTCTCAAATTTCTTTGTCTTGGGGGGTGATGATGTAAAAACAGGATGCAAGTCATGTTCAAGTAACCTCTGAAAATCACATTAAAACACTTCACATCTCATCAACTTCACTGCTTGAACATTACATTACATATTCCATGACTGTTTTTCTGATTTGTTCATTTCAATTTGTGTGGTTTTGTGATTTTACTTTCTGAATTGAAAGGATACAAAAACATTGGCAGTGAGGTGGTGTGCTGGTTTGCATCTAGAGGAATGTTCTAGAATGATTTGCTTTTCTGTATGTGACACAGCAAAGGGGAAATTAAAGTTTATTCTTTTATACAGCGAGTGTGACCACAAAATTTGTACTTCTGAAGGGTCAATATCACTGTTCTTGATTAACAAAAAACCACATTTATATAGACAGTGGCTAGAAAAGTCAAAATAAATTAAATTTCCACCATCAACAATAACGAGTTGAAAACAAAATCCGACTATGAAGTTGTCTAGAATGACATGAAGTCATTTCTTAACCACCTAATTGGTGTTTCCATGCTACGGTTTACATTTAAATCTGTGATTCACTTTTGGCTGGAGTGCTTATCCACAGATGGGCATTACGGGTCAAATATTTCAAAAACACCAACGTCTCTTCATTTCGTGAGATGTCAGGAACCCGATAGTCTCACAAAATACACCCTCAATGACATAATGCTTTAATTCAAATCAGTTATAGCCTCTCTAAATGCTTTCTCTGTTCTCTTTCAGCTTTTCCCCATATTTGCAAATGCAGTAATTTTTTGGCACAATGCACAAACATGATGTCCTTTTCTAAAAATATAAGATGCACAAATTGATAGAAGCTTGTTTCTGCCACAGAATAATAATAAAAAATGTAAATTGCAACTTTTTAATCACAGTTGACTTTTTTTTCTCACAATTGCAAGTTCTTATCTCTCAACTCTGTTGCACATATTCTGTGGCAGAAACAGATTTTTTTTGTGATGAAAACTATTTCATATATTTGCTAAACAATTATAACATTAAATTAACCTAGCAGTTTGTATTAGATTGACCTCCCGACTCGAGGTTGTCAATATAATAATAATAATAAAAAGTAACTGTTGTAGTGGTTTAAAAAAAAAAACTGCATGCATTTTGCCTAAGAATATTGTTTTGGATGTGCTTTGGCTTAGCACAACAACTATAATTAAAATACCCTACATAATAAATAGTAATTCTTTACAATTAACTGTTTGAGCTACAAATGGCAATTCATCTGTTCAATAAAAAACCTTACTCACCTGTTTAAAAAAAAAAAAAAAAAACATAATCTCCGCTTGGACCACTACGCTTTTGTGAAGTTCCTAAATGTAATTTCGGAAGAAGTGAACCCATCTAATCTTTCAATTAACTACTGGATCATATAAGCAGCCGCTCACCTTGCTTCGGCTAAGCTGTTTTGGTATTCCTGTACCTCCCCAACTAGCTACCATACTTATCTTCCAAGCATTAGTAGTCCAACTGGGGGGTGGGTACAGTGCCGCCGCTCCCACCACGCCCTGCGTGTAGGGCACCAAGTGCTGAGGGGGGCACCACTAGAATTTTCTCTCAGCAACCCATACACTTATACCCAATACTTTTGACAACACTAAAACAAACCAAAAACAGGAAGATTAGACCCTAAAAAGGACAGAATGCAACATTTAAACAAAAAAAAAATTCTTGTCATAACGCGCAGGTTTGCCTATCACAGTTGGGTAAAGGCATCAGAACTGTCTCCACGCACACAGATTGTTTTTGTTTTCAAATTATCATCATATGCAGGCTGCACATGTCATGGTGTAGGATGTTTAGTAAGTTTTCTCTCAAAATAGGCATATAATGGTTCAGTTAAGTAAAAAAAAAATCTAAACACTAATCGGACCAGGACTAAATGTTTTCATTTTTTGGTCCGGATCAAATGAATCAAACTACAAGTGTGAACATGCCCTTAGCTGCTCCATGTCAACTTTTCTTGCTCGTTGTGACAACTAACCTATGCCACTCATAATCCAGACATGCGTCAAAGTAGCCTGAGCAACTCCATTTACATACGACGAACGCAAATGCGAGAGACATGTACGCAATTTCTAGAGAAAACCATCCTGGCAGGTCTAAAATGGTGAAGGTCTCAAGACAAAACATGTTTTGGAAGAAGGATTTATGGTGTATGGACGTGTTTACATTTTGTTAATTTCGTAAAAAAGTTACATAGACACATGTATTTTCTGTGAAGCTGCTTTGAAACATATGTATTGTGAAAAGCGCTATACAAATAAATGTGAATTGAATTAAACGGTGTACCTTTTAAGAGTTTTGAGCCCTATTTTGTGCAAGATCTGTGAAAATTTAAAGCTTTACATGAACTTAAACAACATACATTATTAGGGCATGGTCACAAATATTTAATGGAATAAAGAATTAGTTTGACATCCTCCCCATAAAGAGTATCTATGATTTTTTTAAGTCTGTTTAAAAACACACGCACACATGCACACAGACACACACATAAACACTGAAGAATCTTGCTGTTTATATCCATAAAATACCAGAATATTTGTCGGTCTCTCTATTTGGCTTTTTCACACTTTACAACAGTCAAAGGCATACAAAAGCTCAATCTGTAATGCCAAAGATCTCATTTGAAGTATTTGATTTATTAAATTACATTAAAAAAATATTTTTTTTATCTTTTCAAAATCCCAGGAATGTCCCAGGTTCTGGAAGAAGGCAAGTAGACACGGTGGGTGGCCCATAAAATGTCTACACATCAAAACATCACATTTAGGATCATTGCTTCCTTGCACTAGATTTACAAAATTTACAAAGCAATATATCAGTCTTTTTTGCCTGAACAGATAATACATAGAAATTTGGATGTGCTCTCAGATACTGGGATGTCAATTTACCTGAAAAATTAGGATGATGTTTATGGCCTCAAACAACTCGCACATGCATATGGGTTTTTAAACTGTAGCATTTACTGAATTCAACATTACAGGTATTCATTTCGGCACACATTTTAGTCATAATAAACCTAATCTGCTGATATTTAGAACTGTTTCTCATTTATGCATTTTGGCAGACACTCTTATCCAAAGCGACTTTGATTGCATTCAGGTTTGAGCTACAGGAATGCAGTTAAAGCTCTTAAAAATGTTAATCTACACAGTATTGTCGAGGTACAACTGATGGCTGACTGTTCATTGAGCAACTGAAATCCCAGTCTAGACTCAAAAGCAACTCTCACGACACATGTGCACATTCACACCCCTTGAAAACCATGTGTCCTGAAGCTACTCTCACACCCAGACTGCTCTTCCCAAACCACACGGCCCTCAGACGGCTGATCGTCCCCTTGCATGCCCTGAGGTTTTTAATTTCGCACTCCCCGATTTGCTTTTGCGGAGGACGCTGAGTCAATGTTGCGCAAGCGACAATAAGTATTTTTGTTGATTCATTTTAGGGCCTGTTATGTAACAATGTGCTACTACCGCTCTCCCTTCTCCCTATCAAGTTATAAAAGTTGTTTTCACTGAGCAAGGGACAGAGGAATTTGCTCGTTTTAGCCCTGGCAGCCAAACACAGAAACCCTGTCATTCCCAACAGATCATTCTCACTGGCCACAGATAAACATACAAGCAGTACGTTTTACTCAAAAACAAACTTTTAATGCCAGCAGCTATAGGATTTTAAAGGAAACGTTGAGGCTTCATAGGCAGAAAGAAAACAAACAGGCGATATGCAGGCCAAGTCAAAATTCCTTTCGACTTCCCACAGATCAGACAAAATTATATCGCTCTGCATTATAGGGTGTGGAGGGGCACTGCAAGATTATACAAATCAAAGCGATCACATGGTGCGTTTAAAACGCATCCTGCAGGCGATTTTTCGCCTCAGTGGGTCGGCCTGCTTTTCGCCCACTGTACTTTCTGCCATGTCACCACAAACCCTGAACGCAAGTGTTTAAATTTGGCGTTTCGTGAGTGGTCGGTGTCTTGAAATTGTTCACATCCTGTTTACGTCGGAGATTTTCTAACCTCGAACCGCATTTGGCTGGTGAGTCCACAAGTCAAATCTGCATTTTCAGCGAGTAAAGGAAAAAAAGAGAGTAGGCCACTCGCTGGGCAGCGTAATGAATAAATATAAATGCACAGCTTTGAGAAAGTTCTATAAACATGCCGAATATGATTACAAAAGCCACAAAATATTATTATATAATCAAAATTTATTGTATTTAGCATATAAACACATATAAACATTAAAAAAAAACTATTTACACTTGCAAATTCCAAAAATATAAACTGATCTACAGTAAACTTCGTACAAAATCTAAAAAGGATGCACTGCTGGCGTATATTGTGTGTGTGTCACTGTTGCGATACTGAGAATGCGAGGAGATAGTCAGAAAAGCTTATTTATTAAACTATGCCCAATGTAGAAGACGATTAAGGCTGGTTGTGGTTCCTGTATTGAAGATGCTTGATGAATAATTATATGCTATTTCTCATCTATACAAGTTTAAAGGAATAGACCACCCAATGTTTTATTCTTTCTTCTGTGTAACATAGAAGAAAATAATTTGAGAAATGTGTAAGAGTGTTCGCGTTAATACCATGAAAGTTAATGGGCTCCATTGTTGTTTGGTTTCCAACAATCATCAAAATATTTTTGTGTTTTGCAAAAGAAAGAAATGCATAGTTTGGAATGACATGAGAGTGGGTAAAAATAATTTTTTTAGGGTGTTAAGGGCAGTTTTATTTTAGGTGTTTAGGGCAGTTTTATTTTAGGGTGGACTATCCCTTTAAGATGTGAGTTATACTGTATGCCTTTGCTCTCCTCTCCGCTCATCCACCTGTTTTCAGTTTTCCTCCATATGAGATCTCTATGTCTTCGCTCTCTCTCCACTGAATCAGCGGCACTTGCAGGACCGGACCACCATGTTGGAGAGCTGTTCCACACGGGGGGTTCGACCTAGGAAATAAACAATGGTGAGGGGTTCCAGGTCCTGGGGAACACAACACGGAGATGCTGATGCTTCTGGATTCATTTTATTATACAGCGGGAGAATCTAAAAGGAAGACAGAGAGAAAAAGACTGTAATCAGACACCAAAATCAACATCTAAAAATGCAACATTTTAGAACTAAACGGAACCAAGTGCACTAGTTTGATAAGAACCGCAATTTTGATGTAGAATATAACCTATAATCTTTACACTTCTGATCTTTTAACATCCACTTAACTGTCTGCTCTTTCTTTTGTTCTTTATGCATGCTACTCAGCCCGATTAATATTTACCATGTTATAGTGGTTGTCTGCGCTCCACAAATAAGGACAGTTCCCTGCACAGAAATTCGCTTTGTAGCCTTTCGGTTCGTGGATCCACTTCCAGTTCAAGTCCCGACGGAAATCAATATACAGAGACCTCAGACAGCAGCCCTGATCACCCCTGGAGGAGGTAAAATGATTTGTTGCAGAGCATTATGGTGTGTTAAAAGAGAAGTTTACCTAAAAAGGAAAACTTGGTCATCCTTTACACTCACACTTACGTCATTCAAACATGCATGACTTTATTCCTAATAAAGAACAAAGTGAATAATGTTCAGTTTTCCACAAAAAATACATAACATGGGCAAAATCACCATAAAAGTAGACCTCATGGCTTTTGTGCTATATTCCAAGTCTTCCGAAGTAATACAATAGCTTTATGTAAGCAAAATATTAAAATTGAAGTCGCTATTCACAAACATATTCTTGTTCTCTAGTTACCTTTGGCACATGTTTTTTTGGAGTGTGCAGTGTTAAAAAATAAATCACATTTTCTGCTCCATAAAAGAAAGAAAGTCAGTCAGTCTGAAACGACATGAGGGTGAGTAAATGATGACAGAATTTGGGCAAACTATCCCCTTTAATAGTTGCTGTCCAGTTTTGTCCAAGTTTCATGTCTACTTGACTGACTCCTGCAACAAACTCTAATTTGACATAAATGTGGCTCTAATGACCATTTCTATGTTGCTTAGCACAGAGGAAGCATTCCACATAACAAACACCCATTAAAAGAGTATCTACTTCCAGAACAGACGAGATGAATTCTGCATATCAGACGTGACACTCCCTGGGCGAGTCACTGCATGCGTTCTGTGGGTGTGTGATGCAGTAGAATCTATTTTACATGCACACCCATTAGGATCAATCTCATCTGGGTCTGTGTCGCTTATTGGCTCCTTGTTTTTCAAGCAACCGTTTGTTTTCCTGCATTAACTGGGAACTTCTTAGATTCTATACTGTGGCTATGTTTTTTTTGCATCTGTTTTTATACTAAAATCGGTTTCACAATTACAAAATGTAGCTCTTCTAATGTGCAACAACAACGAACATACTATAGAGCTTGTATCCAACATGGCAATTTTTGCAAAAAAGTCAGAATTGTGAGAAACTTGTAATTGCAAGAACTTCATAACTCACAATTGTGAGTTTATATCTATGGAATCTTGTCTCCCCACTGAATAAAAAGGAAAAAAAAATCTGAATTGCAAAAACTCGCAATTGCAAGTTACAACTTCAGAATTGCGTAATGAAGTTGCTTCTGTGTTGTTAAGTCAGAATTGAAAGATAAACTCGCAATTCTGACTTTATAACACACCACTGTGATATCCACTGTGTATATCACACATTTCTGAGAGATAAAGTCTCTCTATATAGAATACTAAATTCTGATTAAGAATCAGATATTATTGTATAATAATCTCTAAAATCTCAAAACAATTTAACTGGTACTTTTATTTCACGATTGTCTTTTTGTCTCCAAATTGGACTTTATAACTCACAATTACCAGTTTATATCTCACAATTCTG
Organism: Pseudorasbora parva; assembly: GCF_024679245.1. NCBI lineage: Eukaryota > Metazoa > Chordata > Actinopteri > Cypriniformes > Gobionidae > Pseudorasbora > Pseudorasbora parva. Next base: position 11,089,480 of record NC_090182.1, on the reverse strand, counting down.
ATAAAAGAGGTCAAATTGTGATATAACCTTAAAAGTCAGAACTGTGAGTTTATATCGTGCAATGCTGACATTATAACTAACAGAATTGTAAGATAAAAAGTTCAGACTATCTTAAAAATTCTTCCATGACGGAAACAAGTTCCCATATACGTGTGTGTGTATATATATATATATATATATATATATACACACACACTTTACAACTCATAATTGCAAGTTTAAAACTCATTATACAGACTTCTTTTTTTCTTGCAAGTTCAAGTTTATGGCTTAATTCTTAGAAAAAAAAGTCAGAATTGTAATTAGATTGCAATTCATACTTTATAACTCGCAATTGCAAATTTATATCTCACAATCAGAATTGCAAGAAATAAACCTGCTATTGTAAGTTGCAGAGTCTGACCTGTGACATATAAACTCACAATTAGTTATAATGTTTGAATTGCGAATTGTGAGATAATAGTCGCAATTAACTTTTTTTTAGTCTGTGGTGGAAACAAGATTCCATAACTTACTGCAATCATTATAAAAATGCAATATTATACAAAAATATGATTCTAGTAGTAAAAAATAACATCTTCAAACACACACACACTTTCTCTCTCTCTTTACCGTGAACATATGGAAGCATCTGCTGCGTATCTCTTCTTGCGGTTTTTCTTGATAGGGTTGTCCAGGCGGTCGGTGGGCAGCAGGGTTAGTATCAAATGTGGGGTTTTTGTGCTAAATTCAATCTGTCCTTTGGTCACGCCTGGTCTTCTGTTATGCTTTATAAGGTCATCATCAATGCCTGGGAAGGAATCGATCCCAAATATCAATAACAACAAATGATGCCAGAGTTTTTCCTTTGACAATAACTGTTTCACTAACATTTGACAACTAGCAAATATAATTTTTTATCTTCATTTTAAACAACGTATTTATTGTTTTAAACTTTCTTTGAGATGGAAAAACTGTGCTGTTTCTTTAAAATAAATGCCACTTGGTTTATTTTTTTTAATTTTTTAATCTAATGCAATAATATTCATACTTTTTAAGTGTAACTTTAGCATTAATTGTATAATTTTGTAATATATATAAGACAATTGAATAAAAAAAAAACATTTAGATTAGTGAAAAAATGACCTGCAAATCTGGCCTCCAACTCTTCACTCTTGTTAGGGACAATATTGTTTGTGGAGGGGACGAATGTACAGCAGGGACAGTGAACGCTGATCTTGAGCCCAAGATTTCTCTCTAAGAGAGAGAAGGAAATACTTCACAACCTCATCAAGCAGTAAATATATGTTGAAACTTCTGGATGAACTCACTGACCTCTAAACGCCATCCACTCCTTCACAGTCTCTGTGACGTCGACAGAAAGCCACGCCCCCTTGGCGCGAGGCTCCACTGTTCTGGAGTCGATGTACCTCTGAGACGGGGCCGTCACGTCTTCAGATTTGAGGATCTGTGGGTGTGAAGGGAAACAAACCACAAGCTTATTTGACTTAGCCATTCATTCGTCTGCTGCTCTATTTATTGCACTGTACAGTATGAAAATACATCATGTAAATGTGATGAATCAAACCCTTGCAGATGCTGTCACTAAGGCACAGACTCACTGCTCATCTCTGGAACAACTCAAGCCTTTTGTCTGGAAAAACCGCATGCGCTCCTCTTACCTGGTATATTTCCACACGCTGCTCTGCGGTGCGCGCCTGTGGGTTTGCAGCTCTGAAGATGCGAAACTCTGCTTTGACCAAAGTACTGGAATTTCGCTCCACGTTGGTGACGTCGAAGCCCACTATCCTGAAGTACGGGCTCTGAGGAACTGGGTTGATCGAGTCTGGGGAACAAAAGCAGGATTCACTTTGGCTTTATTTACACTTTGTGGTCTGTGCGTGGTTTTCAGAGGGTCAACCTCAAGGAAATAAAACTTGCTTTAGTGCCAAAACAGCAGATGACTAACCCCTTTCAGCCTCTCAGAGGCCTCATTGAACTTTAACTGACTTATTATTAGCTACAAAACTGTATATATTATAGGTAGTACACTATTCCCTGGTTTCACAGAAAAGGCTTAAGCTAGTCCCAGACTAAAATGCATGTTTGATCTGTTTTAACTGAAAGCAACTTGCACTGATATATCTGAAAATGCGTCAGTGCCATTGTTTTGTCTCAAATTATTTTCTTATTTTCTCTAAAGCATGTTTATAAAAGCTACTTAAATGTCCTAATTGAACTAAGGCCTAATCCTGACTTAATCTAAGACCTGTTTGTGAAACCAGGCCTATAATAGCGGCTAGATTAATTAAGCACATTTTACTCCCAAATGTTTCATAACCAAAGTGTACTAAGTATTTTTATTTTTTTAATTCTCATACACTTGTATGGTGATTCTCATCAGATTATAATTGTTGTAATACAAAGATATGTGCATATTATTATTATTATTATTTGTTTAAATGTATTACAGTTTTATTTTCACTATAATAAAAAACAATACTAGAGACAATCTGATCAAAACTTCATACACATATTCACTTCTTTTTTTCATGGCACAAACATTAACAAATGGTATTTACAAGAAAAATAGCTTAATGTATTCAAACAAACACAAAAATAAGTTTGTGACCATTTAGAGGGGGAAAAAATGCCACCAATTATGGCAAAATATAATGTCATAATACATACTGTTATCTAATGATCATGTAGTTATTACAGCATCAAAAAAGAAAAGAATGGTAATGGACATTGAAATGAAAATATATGTATTTAAATGATTTTCTTGCTTTTGGTTTGGGGTGAAATATGACCTAGGAATGTTCTTGACATGTTTCGTGAGATTTTCCATCATTCTAATAAATAATCATCTTCTTTGAACTCCTTTTTCAAACACAACCAAATCGGATGGCCAAACTAAATGATTCACTAGAATGAAGGTTTAATTACACATCCACCCAGACCCCAGGCCCAGTGCATTATTTAAATGGTGCATTAATAAGGCATTTCAGATAAGTATTGGTATCACTCACTCGTATCAGTGCGCAAGGGCATCATGTTGACCCGCTGCACCTCTTTGGCGTAATAGTCTTCCTCGCTGCTCTCCCGCTCGCACGCGGCTTCGGCTTGACGCGCGCGCTCCTTCAGCAGCTCCTTCGTGCTGTTGTAAAGTAACATCACCTCCACCGGTACCGACGGCGTCGGGCTGGCTTCGGGGTCCGGTGGGCTCCGGATGCGTAGCTTACTCAGAATTTGTCCGCGGACCGCCTCGATCCTTTTGGATTTGTGGTCGTCCAAGTTGTAGGACTGGCACGTGGAGAATCCTTCCGCAGACACGGACAGTTTGAGAACGAGCAAAGTTAGATTGATGAACCACATGGTTGATTGACAGATGAGAGGGTCGGAAGCGCTCCTCTATAACGCCCGGTCCTCTGGATGTCCTCGGGGAGCGCGCGCACTGAGCGCGTCTCTTGCAATGGGGCAAACCCAAAGTACGTAGGCTGCGCCGCTCGCGCTCTGTGTTCACCAGGTGAATGAGCTCCTCTGCTGACAAATACGAGCTTACCTCTTCATACACTGCCTTACATGTAATTTATGTACTCGTATAGTCTATTTATGGTCAAAATCAAGAAAAGATTGCGCAATGTAGCAGAGTTCACTGTAGATTTAAAACAATTTCAAGGAGGTCAGTTTTTTAACGGTTTTTCCCCCCCCGAGGCGATTTCGTTTAATGGTAACTTACGTCACGTGACGTAACTCAAATTATTTTGGTGTCGCTAGCAGTTTGCTAAACGACAACAAAATGCTTTTAAAAGAGTTTTTGTTGTTGTTGTCATCAACATGTAAAAATACAATAAAGTGAAACAAGCACCTAATTATTTTTTTGTAGCGACCCAAAAACCGGAAATCCCTCGCTGAGCGTATCGTTTTTTGATCACCTCAGGCGTGGACTTTTTTTTGTTTGTGAGTGTCTTTTAGAGGTTATAGCTAGGCTTTGTGATTACTAAAATCTTGGCAAAGCTTTCCCAACCATTTATTTTTATGTTTCAAACCCTTCATATAACCCTCTGTAATCTGAGCTATATCAGGTAGCTAAAGCAAATGTGAAATATTGGCCTGAATTCTGTGCATGTTGTGATGACAAGCATGCTACAATTGTTCATTATTACAGGCAATCCCAATTATAGGCTATTAGTCTCTATGGAATCTATAAACATAGCCTTTCCATCATGCTTCCCAGGATTTTAAGTATTTACCGGTAAGGTAATAAACAGAACAGTTCCTCATGCTCGTCTGGTAACTTATCCAATGATTCAGAGAAACTCCAAGTGCTGCTTTGAATTCTTGTGGTTTGTCTTGGAGCTTTAGCGAGGACCGCTAGTATTTCTTTTAAAGTGACTCTCCAGCTCCTTTCCCATGATAACTATAAGAGATCAGGTCAGATTTTATTTCTCTTTTCTTACAGCCTCGAGTCAATGCAGATCTGCCGTCCAAATGTTCAATCAAGCCCTTGACGTTGCTTTAGGAAAATGAAATTATCCCATGACAAAGACTGACTGTCTCCAGCAGCATAAAGTTGAACTGGATTTAATATAAACAAAACGAGAAAATGCTAGACTAGGCTTGGCCTACCAGAATACATCTTTTGCGAAGAATAATCCATTTCAAACGAGAGAGGGGGAAAAAATGACAAGACCATCAACAAAAAAACGTCAGAAGTCAAGGAGTCATCTAAGGTGTGAATTTAACTACCCGGCTATAATTAAAAACACAAACCCCTTTGGGGTTTAGAGCTACCAAAAACATCTCTTCAACAAAACAAGTCCCTCAAGTTTTCTGAAGTTTTGAGAAGAAGAAAAAACATAGAGCAGCTGTGTGTGGGAGGGCGAGAGAGAGAGAGAGAGAGAGAGAGAGAGAGAGAGAGAGAGAGAGAGAGAGAGAGAGAGAGAGAGAGAGAGAGAGAGAGAGAGAGAGAGGAAAGCACATAGAGAACTACAAAGGTGAATGAGAAAATAAGATCTTTTGAAATCTTTTGGAAATCTAGTTTGAACCCTTGTGCTGCATCGGAAACCCTGTAACAATTATGGTGTTCCCAGTCAGAAGTGTCCAGTCTTTCAACAATCACTTGTAAATGGCTAATTATGCTATGTTATCACCGAATATTAGATTCAATCTTTGTGTAAACCTTTTTTCTTTCATGTAGGACGTTTCTTTTTTCTTTTTATTGATCTAAGGCCTTATTGATCTGAGCTTAAGCATTTCACTTTTTGAGTGAAAAAAAAAACGTAATTTGTGGATAATTTTGTCAATATTCAACAAAATATGGAAACAATTTGCACTGTTTATTATACTAGTGTGCTTTAATGTTTGAGGAAGTTTTTTTAGAAATGCTTATATCTTGCACAAAATGGAATAAAGACACACTTGTGGTGTTTACCCAAAAGAATTTGGGAAGCAGTTATACCCTGTGTGAGCAAAATCACAAAAAGTTTTAGTTCAATGCGAAAACATTAACGTTTTCTGGGAAAAATAAAATAAAAAATGACCCGAACACAACATATAAGTTTAAATGCATCAAGTTCTTATATAATGAACCATTTAATTTATCAACTTAACTGGTATAAACACTTGGTAAAAGTTCTAACATCCTTTACACATTTAATACATTTGAGGTTTTCACAAATTTTAGTTAAATCATATTTTATATTTTTGAGTCATTCATTATTAGTTTTGTTAGGGTTGCTCTGTTTCACCTTAAAATATAACTTTTTATTTAAAAAAAGGACAAAAATTATGTTCAATACATTTCTCTGTTTTATGATTTAGTTATGCCACACTGACTTTGATTTAGTCAACAACAAAAGCCCCCCCCCCCCCCATATTTTTAAACTTAACCACCTTATTCTGTAAGAAATACGAATGGCAACACTTTATTTTAAGGTTCAATTCTTATTATTAACTAGTTGCTTATTGGCAGGCATAATGCACTAATGCCTAACTCAACATCTCTAATCCTCCCCAGTACCTAAATGCTACAAAAACTACTGTACTAACTATTAATAAGCAGTAATTAGGAGTTTATTAAGGCAAAAGTCATAGTCAGATTGAATATGTTTTACCCATACGGAAGTGTTAAAATAATAAAATATTCCAAACTTAAAAACATTTTCAACCTTTTTTCAACCAATCCTTTTTCTTCTTCTTTTTATTATCTCGGGACAGTTACAAATCTGGACATTAAATCTCCACATAAATATCCAGATCAACTGAGCCAGAAATATTAAACATAATATTATAAAGTAATAATGTTTGGCAGTGCTGTTCTAAAAAGTCACCCAAACAAAGCTGCAGAATTCTATTTAGCAGTTTTCCTGTGAAATGTTGTCAGTATTTCTCACAGACTACCTTTTCCAGATGCCTTTATTGCATAACAATCGTGACACTTTTTTGGAATCTTTCCTTGGCAATGGTGTTTCCAAGCAGCAGTCAGACGTTTAACAAAACTCTTTACAAATAAGTCAAACATTCACCACTGCAGGATGAAATTACTGACCGACTGTTTCTTAATTTGTTTACCTTGGAAATAAGACAATGTGCTTTTCTAATCCAATATTTTTCATCATGCATTTAACAGACCCGTTTAGAAAAAGACCCACTGGACACATTTAAAATAGATTTACTGGATATTAATTTCACCTTCCATTTTGTTTCCTGGAGAGAAATGATAGATATCCAAGGCCTCAATCTAAGCTTTCCCATCCTTTCATTTTAGGTACACCCCTTCCTTACTTTACTTCCACTCCCTATCTTTCTTCTCGTTTTTAATTACAGTTCACCATCTACATGATCGTTAATCTTTCAAAAACAGCTTTGTAGCTGCTCTCTCCACCTCTCCATTATGACATTATTATAGTTTGGCCAAGAGGGCTGTAATTGAACTTCAAGTGAAGGCAGAAGGTATAAGACTCCAAAAGCCTCGGAGAAACGACATATTAGAAACCCCCCAAAATAGACCCCAGAGGGCTGGAATTTTTCATAATATTTTCTTGTTCAAACGTGAATTGAACGTTTGATCTCTTGACACTGAATCCGAGGAAACGTGGAATAATGTGACGTGGTTGCGGAGTCTCGAGCGCCATCAGCCGGCCGCGGATGATGAAAGGCCGCTCTGGTGGTTAGTTGCGGTATTGCAATATAAGATTTAAAAATAGAGACCTCGAAAACAGCTTATGCCGTTTCTTTCCCTCAACCTCCCTTAAACTAAATATAGTCCCTGCCTAGCCACGTCATCTTGCTCTCACAGAATTTTCTGTACGCCATGAAAATCTTTGGCACAGTTTGTTCAAAGAAACTTCTATTACAGCTGACCTAGATAATCTAAAGCAAGCCCAGAGCTGATAAAACTGGAGCACTTTATTTACCTTAGCGAGCAGTTATTCCATTGGTACAGTGATTATATCAAATAGTAATGCTATGGTACTGAATGATTACTATGATCACATTATGGTATGTTTATGGTACTTCAAAAAATTCCATGGAACATATTAATTATAATATGTACTATCATGTCCAAAAAAGTTATTAATATTAAGACAATATTATTAAAATACTGATTAAATGTGAATATAAAAAATATCAGGCATATAAAACATTCTCTCAATTTAGAGACTAATCTATGGAAGCTTGTTTCCGCCACAAAATAAATACAAAGAATGTTAGGTAATTGTGACTACTTAAAACAAGCTTCTATAATAGTCAGGATTATTTCATAAAAATTTCCATAACACCATTTGAAAAGTCAATCAAATACTCGAGATACAAAATCAAATCTCTCTCACACACACACATTATATATGATAGATAGATAGATAGATAGATAGATAGATAGATAGATAGATAGATAGATAGATAGATAGGACACAATACAAACAATAAATAATTATTATTATGATAACCCTATTTTAAGGTGACACAGTTACATGTACTAATTATAGTAATACAAGTAATTGATTCATAATTACAAGTAACTAACCCCAAACCAAAAGCCTTACTTTATAGTAAGTACATAGGCCTTAGTAGATAATATTACACAGCACTTATCTGAGTAAGTACAATATAACTATTAGTAAAATAAAGTTAACCATTATTATTATTATTGTCACACTAAAGAGTAATAGAAGATGATCTGTACATTTAACTAAGTGCAAAATTAAGAGTTAAGAGTAAATTAATACAAATGTATTTAATATTTTATAAAGCACAACATACAATGAAAGAAACAACAGAATGTAAATTCTCATAGTAACCAAAATCAGAGAGAAATATGACTGTATATCAGAATAACTAGTGGATTGTTTTTTCCCCCTTCGTCCTCCTCTGAAGAAAACAGCACTCCAGATATTTAAAATAAACATATGGGTCCAATAAACAGTCTAGATCTTTTCTTCTGGGATGCATGTAGCAGCTTGATCTACTCGCCTTCATCGAGTAACATGTTAGGAACTCCTTTGGAGATGGGAAACTCTCTGCCAGATTCAGGACACTGTAAACATCCCTCTATAACCTCAACCTGCCGAGAGAGAACACTTATTAGCGCTAAATCACTTCCCATAGTTCATTAAATAAAATATATAAATGTCTGTGAAAATGGGTTTGTACAGAGCACATCTTAATCAGAGAACAGCACAAAATACAAGGAACAAATCCAGGGTTTAAACTGTTAAACAGAAGTGTGAAAATATGGACTTTTGCTGTATTAATAATAGACCCATTTCACAGACCCAATGTGACAACGCATTTCTACAGTTAATGTTGTATATCTATAACTTGTTATATTTTTATTTTTATGTAGAGCTGTATGGCTAGAAGTTTTATGGATACAGGATCGTTGGAAGAACATGTACATTTAAGTGTTTTGGGCAGAATTGTAAGAGAGCCCAGTCCCTTGGATGAAAGTAAGCAACCCTACACATGTGCTGCATTTTGACTTGAGGAACTTTCCCCAGGAACTAAGAGCTTTGGGGTGGTACTCTGTGTTTTGACCACAAGAATCAGGGTTTATAAGGCTTGGAAGGCTTTTTTAAATATAACTAAGAAGTATGTCATATACACCTAGGATGACTTAAAGGGGGAGTAAATCATGGGGTTATTTACATTTTTGGGTGAATAATCCCTTTAATGCTGTGGCATGAGTGTTTCCAATGCAACTCAAAATTTACATTTTTCTTTCTTCTGACCAACAATATATCCCCCCCCCCTCCCCCCTCGTTTGGAGTGTCAGCAAAAACACTATTGTGGATTTTTTTTTTGTTTGGCTATTGGAGCAAACGGAAATGGAAATGATGTTTGTTCCCAAAGTTTAACCAACTATGATGACTTCTGCTTCTGAGAACCTCAGAAATGTGAGAATGGTCTATAGGAAACTACATTAAGAAAATATTGATGAATTTCTTTGACTCTAACAAATTAGGTTTTTTTTCCAAAAAAAGTTTGTTCATCTAATCTCACCTCCAGAAGAATTCTGTGAACTTTGCGCAGAAACTCCTCATCATTTTCATAGTTTGGTATGAGTGTGCTGGGCAGGTCCTGAGATTGTCCAAGCTATAAAAACACCCATCGTCAACATAATGCGACAGATATGTCATGCACAGTCAAAAACCTCATGCTTTCTAAACAGTGATTACTGCAAGGTTGTGCAAATTCACCCTCCTTGATGAGTATCATTAAAGCACAGCATTTACTCACCCATTCTGCTGCCTGGACCAAGGCACTCCACTCCAGTTTAGGTATCATCCGGCTCACAAACTGAGCATTAAACTCCAACTCATTCACTTTTACTTCTGTTGCCTTCATTCATGAGCCAAGACAGAACAAAACTCATTACATTAACCTTATACACGCACATACATAGATACAATTTATAGGTGCGTATGAACATGTATATTTTGTGCAGTTGACATTTCAATCAGTGACATGGTATAAAAATGCTTATAAGCAGTTAAAAGCTCATGGTAATTCAGATACATTATGTAACATCTGCCTCATTGCAGGACTACTTAAAGCGAGTAGTCGCTCATTTTTAACCTGAAATCTTTGTGGTAAAAAAGTTACATGTGATGTAGCTTCTCTGTAACCTTAAAAAAATTGAGCGGTGAGTTCGCAGATAAAGCATTTAAATGATAGTAAATTACTGCTGCATACTGTATGTGTACATGACTAAGTTATCAGATAAATAAACTAACCAGTACTGAAAACAGTGTACGTAAATCTCACCTTGATAATTAGTGGGTATCCTTTAACCACACCTTTCACGTGGGATGTTAACATGTTATGTGTTAACAGCTTCATATCGGCAGTATATGGCGATATATTTTAAGAACAAAGCACGAAGGTTTGATGCTTATAGAACCGTTGAGTTACAAACATAAGCATAACAACCACATGCGTTGATAGCTATGACTGCGTGCAACTGCTAAAACAAGCTCCACGAGGAACACATGGCTGTGTATATGGTTCCGCATAGTGTTGGGTTATCAGAGCTTTATCCTTCTAAGTTATTTTTTTAGGTAATATGACTACATCTTATAGTCTTAAATAGTTAAAAAGTTAAATGTGCAATTACACAAATGCGTTTCTCTGGTGGTTCTGAATGTTGATTCCAAACGTCTTGTTCAACAAAACTATTAAATTATCATGTTTGTGAATTCTGTCCTCCAAACTAAAATTCAATATAATTTTTAAAACGGCGGTTGGTAAAGGGATGGTTCAGGTTCACCCATGAAACTTCTCTTCTTCACTTACTCACCCTCAAGTTTTCCAAACTTGTATGAGTTTGTTTCTTCTGCTGAACAAAAATTAAGATATTTTGGAGAATGTTAACCAGACAGTTGATGTTAGCCATTGACTTTAATAATAGGAAAAATATGCTATGGAAGTCAATGTTTAAAGTCAACCGAAGAAAGAAACTTCTGACATTTACGGTTTTATGAATCGTCTTTTATAATTGCTTTATTACCCTTTTTTTTTTTTGCTTTAGAACTATAATGGGATATTTAGTGGCAGACTCCAAGACATTTTACCCCCCACTGTATATTTTATACCTTTTAACTAACATGTATAACAGTTTGGTTTTAGACAATGCACAAAAACTGTTCATGCATTTCACACAAAAAAGGACAGGAGCTAGGAGTTGAATCCTCTATTGAGCCGTAAAAAACTATAAAATGTTATCAAGCAATATGAAATTATTTTACAATAATTACAACAGTACATTTTAATATTTTTCAAATGCACATTTTTATTCCTTTTTTTTTGTTTACACATTGTCTTGGTACTATACAGGTAATTCTTACAGCGTATGATATAGTTGTAATTACAGAAGAAATACACTGATAGCTATGAATCACATAGCCAGCCAGTCAACCATCAATACACAAACATGCATGTCCTTGCACACTCACTCAGAACACACACTGTACATAACACGCATAAAAACACACACCAAAACTCACTTCCCTTACACAGTTATGCCATTAACAAAAAAAATAACAAATAAGTGAATGTAACATTACCCACAAGCCCTTTGTCAACCGACCAACTGCCTACCGCTTCTTCCTGCACAGGGACATCAAATGCTCAACATCATCAGTTTTTACATTTCATTAGCCATTATTACAAATATGAAACAAAATATTTAAAACATGTAGGAAGGCAACTAATGAGATGAAAGCAAGCAAGTTTGATTCAGGAATAAACGGGAGTTAAAATGGTGAATCTGTCAAGAACATGTCTGGGGCATTTATTTCACCACAAAAACAAAGGAAAAGAAAAAATATTTTAGAAAATAAAGTTTGCAATGGGACATTATTTCCATGACATGCTTAGCCAATTTTCCTCTACAATTCTCATTACTGCAGTGTGAAAAAATAATAATATATAAAGTATTTATATAATGAGGGTGTTTGTTTTACTGCCTTTACATTAATTTAAATACAGAAATTAAAATTACCATTGAAAATGAGAATTAGGAGAATTAAAATGCACAATATCTGGATGTGTTATAGATGCAAACTGTCAAGAAAATAATGTCACAATGTAAAATATTCTAAAACTCTTTCTGTAAAATCTAATTACTTTTTTAGTTTTATTTTGGGGTGAAATAAGACCTGGGCTGCATTTCTCAAAAGCTTCATAAGCCTAAATAGATTGTAGAAGCATTGTCACCACTGGTCTCTACGATCAACATCGCTCACGAGTCTTTTGAGAAACACAGTCCTGGACATTTTTCAAGATTCACCAAGAGAAAGACAATTCTTCATCACATTCTGAAAGAAGAGAAGATGAATAGGAAACAAGAGTGGTCGTTCCTGTACAGAGACGCCGGGACTGAATGCACCACTCAAATAATGAATGCATTAGTTTAGGCTTTAAGAAAGTTAAACAGGACAGTTTAAAACAAGATTTTTATAAATGTCAATGTAGTAGAATTATGGCACAAAGACATCAAGGACTGACAAAAAAGAATCACTTTTCTAGTGTTAAGTGAAAAGTATGGTAAGGCCACCTCAATGTATTTAATGAGCGTTTCACCATACCCAAATTAGAAATTCAACATTATGTTTGTAATACTTCAGAGGGAGCATGTCGATTCACTCAGATGTTAAATGAGTCTTTCAGAGAGGGGATTGGGGAAACATCCGGTCTTGAGCTCACAGGTAAACAGAGTTACAGACTGATATGATTGCATATGTTTCAATACGACAAGATGAGACTGATCTGCACTTGGCTGCCTAGAGCGCTCGCTTCTAGAAAAAGTGCACGTGGAAAACATTTGCATTGCATGAAACAAAGAGTGCAACTATGTGGAAGCCACTTAAAAATGGTTCATTTATCATTTTTTGTCCTTTGTTTTTGCATTGATACTCACAGATGAACTCACATTCAAACTCTCACATTCATACTAACAAAAATCAGACTCCATTAACACCTGTCAATCTCATTCTTGGCCAACTTCGGTGCGCCATTTTAAGAAGTCCTCTTTCCGCGCATCTGGTTTAATTTGGTTACGCATTCCTCCCAGTAGGTTCGAAGTGGCCTCTGAGGCAACAATAAGTGGACGGACCACAGTGGGCGGGATCTGGCGCAAAACCCCGCCCACTGCTCCAGGAAGACCTTTCTGCTCGTGTCCACGAGATGCAACATCACACAGAGTCTGAGCGGTGTCAATCACACCCTGGGAAAGGCAAAGATGGCATGTCAGATTGAATAAAACGAGTTGAATTAGCTATAAACACTTTACATTATACATTTATTGAACTGGATAGTCGCCGAGATTAACATGTTTATAATAATTGGGACATACCTCTCTGACGGTGTCGTAGGCCTTGGCCACACCCTCTCTGAGGTCAGCTGGTTGAGGGGTGCGTCTGGGACGGGGAGTGGGGCGTCCCTCAGTGATGTAACGTGTCAAAGGTGGGGTTGGAGATAAGATGTCATAAACTGTCTCAGCGGTGGCCTGGAAATATACAGGAAAATTATTAGGTTACACTGTGAAAATTTTTACGGTGTGGTGCAATGGATAAATAATAAATATTTAGAAACATGGTATACAGCAGCAAATCTAAAATGGATAAATATATATATTTAAAAAATATAACTATAAAAGTATTACAATAATATAAACATGATATACAAATGATACATATAAACACAATAAAATAAATTTAATTGAAAAATGATATATACACTGTAAAAAATTCTTTAAAAAAAAAGTTACCTGGTTGCCTTAAAAAAAAGAGTTCATTGAAATTGAAAATTTGAGTTAATACAATGAACATTTTTAATAATCGACAATTTTTATTCAAATGTTATTAAAATATTTTGTAAGCATATTGAGTAATTGTGTGTGTTTTATTTGTGATGACGCAGTGAAACATGGCAAATTGTGCTATTTTAATGATTTATCAATTTTTTTATGTGGTTCAGATACAATAATATTGTTTCTATTCCAATAATATTGCAACTAGGTTACTTACTTTTTTAAGTTAAACCAACAATATATTTTTACAGTATATATATATATATATATATATATATATATATATATATATATATATATATATATATATATAATTACCAATTATTATATTTGGTTATATGTGCATGTATGTACCTGAATTGCCTGCACTAGTCTGTTGCTGAGCTCTAGGGCAGCAGAGGCTGTAGATGTGCCGAATGATGCCGCCCCCCTCTGGAGGCCTCGGATAATGCGTCCGTCCTTTCGGTACTGCTCAATGGGCATCCAGAACAGATCACGAACACCATGGACTGCAGAGCATAGAACACTTTCTGAATATCTCAATATTCAAGATTAACCTGGTCCTCATGGTCATTAAATTCTAACGTCACTGGAAAAAAAGCCTGAGCACTTAAGACAAGACAGTACCGCACCAAAATAAGACATCTCATACTCACAGAGCTGTACGACAGAATGCATGGGACCTACACCTCCCAGAATGCCCGGCAGCTGGTTCTTCCTGATGTCAGTAAGCCACTCATTCACTGCGTACTGAATTACCTTATCAACACCCAGCAGCCTGACACAAAACAACAACTCAATTTTCAGATCTAGATTAAAAGGTATATTACAGTAAAGCAGGCCAAAAGTAAAGATGAAGATGTGTTTGTGAATGAGAGCATTTACCCATGTCTACAACACAATCTCTTCAGCTTCAATTCAGAGCAGTTCAGTTGGGCCAGACCAATCAGAATGCCTGCAAATGTTCCCTAGGAAACCAGAGATGAAAAACAGCAGCTGAACTAAACAAAGCACTCGTATTATTCAGAATAAAATGAGACAGCAAATGTTGCCATGTTAAGGTTCAGCACTCGAAATACACAGATAAACTGACTTTATGACTACATGAACATAAAAGATCAGATATAGGTGATCGCCAACCTGCTCAATTACTACATGCTTTCCTTGATAGTCCAACCAGATAGGAACTTCAGAGGTAAAACGAAACTCTCTAAAAGAGAAAGAGAGTGAACAGACATTAATTCGGATTTTTGACTCTTTTTTTTTAATGTGGTTTGACGCCAGATCTTCTACCTGAAGTAGATGGGTTGGTCAGAGGAGGACGAGGAGCCAGCGGAGGAGGAACTCTGCTCACTATAGGTTGTTTCTACAGAAGCAGCGAGATCATGGCCCAATCCAGAGGCAGGATCAGTGTCGTCTGAAGCCTTCTGAGGAGCGTCAGTCCTCACTGGAATCAGAAGATCAGAAATGCCAATACACAAATAAAATTACTAAAAAAATAAATGGGTGCAATCAAAATTATACATTTAAATACATATAACGGGTCCCAGACTAACATTTGAGAGCAGTGGCACCAGCACCACTACGTGCTAGATGGTTTTTTATAGTATCACACTGAACGGACCGACAGCTTCAGTGATGATAAAAGGAGGACTCTTTATTTGTTTGTGTAATTCAGACACAATAGACCCTTCTCACATTTTCGGGTTTCTTTGAGCGGAAGTCTTCATAGTTGGGTTAACTTTTATAGCGGTGAATGAGAGAATATATGAAATAAATATTGTGTCCCCATTTTCTCAAATAAAAAAAGGAAAATGCAACAACAGTGATTTCACAACTTTCAAAAAGAGGGAAAAAATAGAGTGAGATTAATAACAGCAGTGAAAACAGAGAAAGATGTTATTTTTACCGTCATTCCCATAGATCTGTATTAGAAACTCCCTCACAGCAGTGGTAAGTTGTTTTTTGTAATTTGATTCAAAAGTAATTTATACAAACTATTAGTGTTATAAATGTACATACAAAAAAAAAAAAAAATGAAAATACAAAAAACGTTGCAGGATTTATAATATTGATGACCGTTAAAACACTTCATCACAGTCTGTGAAAAGGGTCCATTTGAAGAAAAGTTTTTGTTTTTCATGAGACTTTGTAACTTACTTTTATCCCATATATTAAGGAGTGGAAATGGCCAATATGTCAATAAGTGCTCCACTGTCGCAAACTCCTGGTTATAGTGGCAATTTCATGTCTTTTTAAGTAAAATTGCTTGTTTGCCACAAAGTAGCCTATGCCAACAATTTTATTTTCACAAATCATCACATTAAAAATAACATTAAAATTGGATAATATTTAGAGCTTTTAAGTGCTGGGAAAAGTGTGAAGCACTTGAAAGTCCTTAAAAGTGCTTGAATTTCACCCTCAAAAGGTTGCACAAATCCAGAGATTAATCATGTAAAAAATAAATAAATAATAACAAAACCAGCATTTTTGCCACAATGAGGTATTACTAGGCTAAATTAAATCCATGGTGTATGTTGGTGATTTGTGGACTGAAACCTGTGAATTTCATTCTCGGCACAATGTTTCTCCTGGTTTCTACATCAGGGCTGTTTAATCTGATATCTAATGGATCTCCCAGCGCTGTGTAGTAACAGTGTCACGTTTTATTTCCCTGAACTGATAAATGCAGTTCCGTTCCGCTTTTATTTGCCATTTGATGTATAATAAAATAGATGACAAACTTAAACTAAACAAAAATTAGAAATGTTGCCTTGGCTAACTGAAATAAGTTGAAGCACTAAAAATGACTAAATAGAAATAAATAAAACCTAAATAGTAATATTAAAAACTAAAAAATCTTAATATTAATAAAAACTATTACAGGGGGCAGACTTACCCTCAGCTGCAAGGTCGACAGGTAAGTAAGGATTAACTCCTGCAGCCATGCTACTGAAAAAGTCCTTCAAGAAGAAAAGTGCATCCTGGGAAATGAAAACAAATGTGTATGTGGCTTTTAGTAATCGTGATATAAAACATTATTTGCTCTATGCTGAAAAATTGTTACATAATGAGTATTGTGTACCTGGTCGATATTAAGTCGCAATGGTAACAGACTGACTCTCAGACAGCACTCTGGTCCACCCAGACCTGATTCAGGCATCACCTGGAGCGCTTTCACTGTCAACTATAGCAGCGAGTGGGACAGGTGAGAACACAAGGACAAACAGACAAACTGCTCTATTTCTATCCATCTCTGTAACTCACCATGTTGGAGTGGGCTCTGCGCGGCATGCTCTCACTGGTGTGCAGGTACAGGAACTTGTTGATTTGAGAGGAAGCCAGACGATCTCGCACCTCAAGTTCCTGGACGATAAACACCTGGCGGGAAATTGGCTGCTCCCCAAGGCCTGGTACATCTGCATCCGGTCCTGCAGCAGGGGGCATCACCACTGGGTACGTCTCATGCTGGAAACTGACCTGAAGAGAGAAAAAAGTTAGAAACAAGACTTTCTGAATCTTCATATGGCTTATTACAATACAATATACCTTTGTCAGTTGTATCTCCATGAGCAGTGTGTGCTGCCGCCCACTTCCTCCAACCCACCGCCACGAGTTCTGGGGCCGCGAGGGCACTGCTGAACGAGAGGGAGAACCACGGGCTCCAGGAGCAGCTGAGCGAACCCTGAGAGACACAAACAACCATAAGGAATTTTCCCACCTGGCTCATTTGGAGTATTTGTTTCAGAGCCTGGCCCCTTAGTTTGGTTCGGCGTATATGAACACTACAATCGTGTTTGAATCCACACCAAAATGATCATTTCGATGTCCCCTGATTGAGGAGGTCTTGGTCCGATTGTAAACAAACTCTGGAGCAGTTCGGTGATGAGAATACAATTAAAATTCACAATGGGAAATGATTATTATTTTTAAAAGCAGCAGTGTCTGATTCTGTGGGTGGTGAGCACATTAGTTATACTAGTCAAAAACTAATGAGCCTCTTAATCTTAAAATGTTCCGTAATTGCTCTTCTCTGAAACAGGTGCATTGCAAAAATGCTGTCCCGATAGACAGTTTTACTCATAAGACTTTGATAATCACGTTTTGGCTCTGATTACACCTGGTAGTAAAATGTGTTGTGGTTGAACGGGTCATAGGTAGATGAGGGAGGCACATTCCCATCTTAATACCAGGTCTAAAAAAAACACTAAGTATGCTTTCCCACTGCCACTTTTGGTGCGCACCCAAGTGTGGATCATTTGGATAATGTGAATGCTGCTTCTTGGGTGCATGCCTGTGAACTATACCTAAGGTTGCATTAAAAAGGGTGGTATGTGGTACAGTACATGTGAACTCAGTAATAGTTCGATGGATCAAATGCGATCCAGCGGGGACATGGCGGAAGGGGAGCAATCGGACCAGCCAATCGACCCAAGCTCCCTAAAATTCTCTCTTCTCAGACCTGTTGCTGGACTTACTTATGGCTGTGCGGTGTATGGGCTGAGCTGGGTTTGCCACCAAAGTCTTTGCCACCATACAAGTGCCAGACGACGGACACTTCTCGGAGCACCACTCTGTTCTGAGGCACAGGGAAACGGGTTGGGGCGCGTAGCAGATCCGAACTGCCCCGTGGCCGAGAGTAGTACCCATCCCGCACCTTTATAGGACCCTGGGAGAGCACAGTCACCACAGGCTCACCATCTCTAGGCTGTGTGTGTGTGTGTGTGTGTGTGTGTGTGTGTGTGTGTGTGTGTGTGTGTGTGTGTGTGTGTGTGTGTGTGTGTGTGTGTGTGTGAGAGTGCGAGTGTGAGTGTGAGTGTGTGTGTGAGTGTGTGTGTGAGTGAGAGAGAGAGAGAGAGAGAGAGAGAGAGAGAAAGAGAGAGAGAGAGAATTATTAACTTGTGCAAGAGGGAAAAGGACAAGAAAGAAATACATTGATTTTTTTTTCAATGTTGAAAATTAAACAAAACAGTCTTTCTAATAATACAAATTTTTCTGAGTGAATCCTACACACATTTTTTTTCTGTGTGCTTAAATTCAATTTAAAAGAAAATTAAAACTGAGGGTACATACTGGGATGCCCATCCCAGGAGCCTCAAGGATGCAGAAATCATCATTGTCGGTGGAACACTCTGAGCCTTCCTCTGACATCATATCTGCTTGAGCTTCCATAGCTGTGGTGACCAGTCCATCAATATCAGACTCCTCCCCTTCTAGAACAGAAGGGCGGAGCTTGGGGGCTTCTCCCGGGAACAGATAGACTGAGACAGGTGAGGCTCGCCGGATGGAAGGCGAACCTGCTGGTCAAATACACAGAATGGAATAATCAATACCATTTTAAAGGTTGAGAAATAAATACATTTATTTAGCAAGGATTAATTAAGTTGATCAAAAGTCATAGTAAAGACATTTTAAATTAAAGGTTTCCATTAAAATTAGGGCCGGGACTTTAACGCGTTAATTAAGATTAATTAATTACGTAACTTTAACGCGTTAATTAATTACGCAAAAAAATAAAAAAATTAACCGCATTTATTTTTGCCCTGCGGAACGTTTTTCAATGAATCAGTTTCGACGGACCGATTATACTGGAACACCAACTAGCGCGACAACTACAACAACAAACCATGGGTGCGTCTCAATCCGCTCCCTAGTTCAGTAGTCAGGGCACTGATCAGGGAGTCAGCCCATTGACTTATGTCTTGATCAGTGCCCCGACTAGGGAACTAGGGAGCTGATTGAGACGCAGGGCATGCGTGAACATGAACGAAGAAGCTGATGAGACTGCTTTGCTTGGCCCCGTGGATGGGAAATTTTGTTTTAAAAAACGAAAG
The DNA here is from genome assembly GCF_024679245.1 of Pseudorasbora parva. Taxonomy (NCBI): domain Eukaryota; kingdom Metazoa; phylum Chordata; class Actinopteri; order Cypriniformes; family Gobionidae; genus Pseudorasbora; species Pseudorasbora parva. The sequence continues at coordinate 11,069,851 of NC_090182.1, read as the reverse complement.
AATGGAAGCGTCGTCAAGAGCATGGTAGTGTGCAAGCTATACAACAAGGAATTTGCGTATCACCGCAGCACATCGAGCCTCAAATATCACAAATATGCTTTTACTTAACTTAATGGCAAACATTGCACTGGTCTGCTGGACTGAAATAAATAAACAATATTTTGTTGATTAAGCTTATGTTTTCAGTTATTATTCAATGGTATACTAAAAATACATGTGAAAAATTACTTCTCATTGTTCTCAGGTCAAATATTTATATGCGATTAAAATGCGATTAATTTCGATTAATTAATTACAAAGCCTCTAATTAATTAGATTAATTTTTTTAATCGAGTCCCGGCCCTAATTAAAATATGAAGCAGCACAACTGTTTTCAACATTAATAATAATAAGAAAAGTTTCTTGAGCGCCAAAACAGATTTCTGAAGGTGATACTGAAGAGTAAGGTAAATTAAAATTTTAAAATATGTTACAATAGAAAACAGTTATTTTACATAGTAATAATATTGCAGTTTTCACAGTTTTTTTGTCATAAGCATTAGAGACTTTTTTTTACAAAACATCTTATCAACCACAAACTAGTCAAAATATAATCTAAAATAAACTATTTTCAAATCTATTAAAGATATACATAAAACAAAACAATAACCTGATTTCTACATTCTCTGTTATATGCCTTGGATCTGTATAAGCAACTGCCAAAGTCTCACCAGAATCTTGTGTCTCTTCCTGTAAGATTCTCTCTGTATCAATCAAGGCATCTGTGAGGTCGCATTGGTTAATCTCTGCTGTCTCTGCTGGTGGACAGGACGGAAGGGATGCGGGACTTTCTGACAGCTAAAACACAGATATTTTAGGGTTAAATACAAATGGGTGGAAAGAAGCATTAGTACAGCTTTAAAAGACAAATCTCACCAGAAGTTTCTGTCCGGCGATCTCCGTGGGGGATGTGTGGCGAGGGGGAGGGTGTAGATCCCCTTGGGAAACCAGGTACTGCAGCATGTTAACTAGAGCAGCGCACGAGTCCGCACAGGTGTGTACGTGAACTACATTATTAGAACAACGAAGCTCAAACAGCGGCTGAGTCTGGAAATAATCATAAAGACAAATACTAAGTTAATAAGACTTTTATTAAGTTATTTATATTATTTTACAAAAAATGCACCATAAGTCAATAATATAAGTCAAATGGTTTTAAGTCTTCAACATAGCCATTAATGGTTAGCATGAAACTAACCAGTTTACTTGAGTCAGTTCCTTTCCAAGTCGTTATGGCCAGTTCCAGCAAATCAATGTCTAACACACACACATAGTCTGGGACAGACAAACACAATATGATTAGAGGTAGCCCACATTCAGGCATTAATGGACATTCAGATTTTAAAAGCTATGCTTGTTCTGTACCTCGCCTCAAATCCACTGTCTCGCTTTCACATTTATCAGACAGGTACAATGCAGAGTCATCTAAGATAAACCTAAAAGTAAATTTCAGAGTGGTTAGATCCAACCAATTAATCTCTGTACAACCGTTTCGGATCACACTACAGTCACCAGTACCTGAGGTGAAAGGTCGCGGTGTCCACAATGATGTTACTGGACAAAGAAAAGGACTCGGCTGTAAACAAAACTCGCAGAGGAAGATAAAGAGGCCTGGAGGGTGAAGACAAAGAATGTTTACAGAAAGAACAAAAAGTATTTGTCAGACTTCACCAAACATTCAGTGTTAATACAATACCTGTAGTCCACTGCACAGGTGGCCAGGTGTGTGTGAAGAACTGTGATGACAGCAGGTGCGGTGTAGCCTAAAATGTCATCGTCGATGACATCAAGGAAATCAACAATCTGGATAGAGAATGATACAAATCAGCCAGACATTCTTGAGAGATCTATATGCCTATTTAAAGTATGTATCGTATCTAGTTGCCAACAGATACCTGCTCATGCCAGCTATGATTGGTCAATGCCATGTGATGTCGTAAAGTAGCACCATGGAGTCTCAGCGCGACCAGAAACTCCTACAGAGAAAATTAGATGAATACTTATAAGAAACAAACAACAATCATCCTATTATTGAGTAAGAGGCAAAACAACGATCATATAATATCTTAACGCCTTATAGTCACATTAAGCAACAGAGTTACAGTACATTTTGCAAGTATGCTGTATGCATGCAGATAACGAAAATATTGCACTAACCTTCACATTCCTCTCAAGATCTAAAGTGATTTGAATGGCAGTCGACAACATTTGAACGCCAGTTTCTCGGCCACTGACGCTGCTCACTCCCACCTCTGTGGGGTAAATGGTAGGGTCCAAGTGACCTGGGCAAGTAAACCTGGGCATTTCCAGTTTCACAGGAATAGGGGAGTCCGGTACTTCCGCTATATAGAGCCAAAGATGCACGAATCATTTGTCAATTAGGAACAGGATAGTCACTTTTTCACCATGCAAAAACTACAGGAAGAGGTTAGATGTGATCTAAACAGCTCACCTTTATGATACAGCTCCACTCTTTTGCTCTCTATGGTCAGGAAGTTGAGATTGGGATTGTTCTGGTGTTGCGTCACACTAAAAATCTTGCCCCCTTCCAAGTCCAAAATGAGTTCTCCATGACAGAGGTCCACTTTACGTCCAGCTTCATTCTTAAAGAGAATGGTATCAAAATTTGTGAAATGTGAATTTAATTGGTAATGTTACATTTTACTGTCATTGATATCACTTCTGAAATCAAGCAATTTTCCAGTTAATTTACCTTGCTATCTGTAATGGCTTGAAGGCGACCTTTGCCAATGAGCACCGTTAAACAGAGCAGACTGAGGGCATGGCTGGACTGAGGCTCTAATTGTTTCCTCCTTTTTGATTGCTTGGCTGAGTAGAAGTGAGGCTCCTCTTCCTCAGAGTCAGATTCTGGCATGATAATGAAAAGACTAGCAATCAATTTTTAACCCTCGTGTTGTATTTCAGTCATTTTGACAATTTTTTTCTGAAAATTGCTAGTTACTATCATCACATTGGATTACAACTTACTTTGCTCACACAGGGTATAAAAATTTCCCCCCAAAAATGTCCCCACCTTGTTACCTTTATAGTTTGAGTGCATGCACCTCAGTTTTTTTGTTGTTGAGGTAAATAAGCTTGAGTTAACACTGAGATGCATAAGCTCAGATCAACCAGTCAGCTCCAAAAATAATACAATATGTGATAATAATATAGCCAAATGCCGGTCATTTTTGACCAGGAAAACCAAATTAGGTAAAGGATTTTCAACACAGCACAGTCTAAAACTGTGTTATACAAATAAAATCTAAATATTGAATTATAATTTTTTTTTTTGCATTGACAATAAATTGAAATGAGCTGAAAGTAAATAAAACTAAAACTGAAATAATAGACGCTATATATAGAAACATTAAAAACTAATAAAAATGACAAAAGTACAACAAAATTACTAAAACATAAATTAAAATTAAAACAGAAAATACAAAAACTAAAATTCTGAATAGTAAATAGTATATAAATAATACAAAAATAACCCTGAGCAAAAATTTTCATAATTTGAAATATGAAATATGATCATGACTGACCCAGCCTGAAGGCAGATTTACAGAGGTAAAATTCATCATCTTCAAGTTTTTGCTGATGGGAGGGACTACGAGAACTTTGAAAAGATGAAGGAGGAGCAGGAGGAGGGGACGGAGGAGGTGGAGGGGGCTCCCACATCAGCAGGTCATTATTAATCCTGAAAAAAAAAAAATATATATTAATAGTTAATATTTTGTACCCGATACAACATGCCTATAAACCTGAAATGTTCATACTAAAAAAGGCTATTTTAAATAAATGTTTAAGAGATTAAGCTTTAAAAGTTCTCTTGAATGTGTGTGTTGAGTAATACCTGTTATAGATGCTTAGAAAAGCCTCTTTACTGGGCAGAAGAATGTAAGCTACAGGAAACGTGATATCGACCACATACTGACACTGACATATACACTGAGACTGAAATTCTTCCATCTCCTCTGGGTCAGCTGGGATCACCATCTGAGAAAGAACCAGAGAATGAGTCAAGTATGAGAATGAAAGAAAGACAGACAGGCAGACTGGACATACCTCTTCCGTCTCAAACATGGTGCGGTTGGATGAGAAGGGAGAACTGTTCTTCTCTCGTAGTTCACATGGGTTCTCCAGAGACATGGAGCCCAGTCCCAGATCTCTGTTCACCCCTTCACACACACCCACACTATCAGAGCCTGCTCCCTCACTCACTCGCACCTGAATCCTACAGGTGGAAAAGAGACGAGAGCCAAGATTGATTTCCCTAACATTTGTTGTTTTAATCCATCAAAAGATTTGTATAACATTGTACTGTATTGTATTTTATTTTACCCAAATCATAATCTCAGAGACATACAGTTGCTAACATACCTGGGAATGCCATCAGGGTTCTGCGGATCTGGGCTCTTCTGCACACGGATACAGGGAAATGCCTCTCCCTCCCAGCCCTCAAACACTCCTAAAACACACACACACACACACACACACACACACAACACACCAGATTAATTTAGAAAAAAATTTATCATTGTATTCTCAACACTAGACGGTAGAAAGAATCTAAACGGAGCAAAACAGAAACAAAATCTAGAAAAATCCTTTTAGAAAAACGTGCACTGACCAGCAACATTTATAAAACATGTAAATGAGAATTGAATTTCATCTTGTTAAGACAAAAACAACACATTTAGACCAGCATATAAGGCTGGGCTAAGGCAAGAGACAGACCCTATATACTGAATATACTATATTTGTTAGGGGTTGTTTCTGAAAGAAGTTTCATGCTTCTACAAGGCTGCATTTATTTGATCAAAAATACAGCAATATTGAGAAATATTATTAAAATCTACATTTTATATTACAATTTAAAATATGTTTTAGTTTAATCCATAATAATAATTGTATTATTATATGATAATTGTAACTAGTCTGTGCTGGCAAATTTTCAGCATCATTACTCCAGTCTTCAGTCACATGATCATTCAGAAATCATTCTAATATGATGATTTGCTTCTCAAGAAACATTTCTAATTATTATCAATGTTTTAACATTATAAAATGTCTTTACTGTTACTTTTGATCAATTTAATGTGTTCATGCTGAATAAAAGTATTAGCGGTAACGTGAATGTTAACTGAAAATAATAAATGCTTCTTTTGATCTTTAGATGCGTTACCGTGCAGATCAGTAAAACAGGCCTCTAGTAGTTTGGTAAGTTTGGCCCCTGGGTTGCAAGGGCCGTCCTGCTCAATGTCTGGCCCCTGCTGAGACTTCAGCTCCAGATTAGAGATCTGCAGACTCAAGATCTCGTTGCGCACTGCCCGCTGGCTTAGGGGCCGCCTCAGCCCTGGGGGTCGAAGGTCAGGGATGGGGAAACGGACCTTCAGCACGGCATAAGGAGAATGAAGCAGGAGAGAAGAGTGGAGCTCCAACAAATGAGACTGCAGAGAAAAAGAGAGAGGAATTAACTATACATTAGAACAAATTTCATTGTCAATAGTTTAAAAATAAACCAAGACACGTTTTTGGTGAATAATGGGATTCTGTTTTTTAATCTAGAGACCTCTGCAGCATGCACAGTGTTTCTTTGGGGTGGTGATGGACAGTGGCTAAGGGCCTGCAGGATGTCCTCCAGTCGGCCCAGAATGTCAAGGTCCAACTCAGAGCTTAGCTCTCCAAGCTCAACCTGGAGTGAGCTGTCTCTGCGTACCACACGCCGCCTGCTTCCACTCTACATGACAGAAAACAGCAAGAACAGTTTAATTTAGACCTATATTGAACATATAAATGACAAGAACACTTTTCACAAGTCAATGCCATAAGATTCTGCAAGCTTAGTACCTTACGCATGTGCTTCTCAGACAGACTATGGTGGAACTGGGCACAGGGTCTGGCAGTGGTGCCCATCGTGAAGAGACCGGCTGACTGGAACTGCAAAAGCTGGGGAGAAGAAAAATATGTGCATTTCAAAAGAACTCTTCCAGAACCTTCATCAGCCTGCAAGATGTTTCCTGCTGGGATTTGCAAGCTTTTGGCCGTCTGACTTGTCATAACTCAAAGTGTATTCACATCTGTTTAAAATTATCCTTGAGCAGTTGGCTAAGCTATTGAGGTGACTGTATTAAACCATTACACAACTGTAATATTCTGGTGAACAACTGGCAATTTTCTTTGACTTTTGACCATCCAGATTTTAGTTCCAGAGTGCAACAGGGTAAAAAAAAACAACTAAGAAATAAAACATATTCTGCAAAATGATGTAGCAAATGTGTTTTGAAGAGGACATATAATGAAAAACAGGACTTTAGAGCCCTTTACGTGAAGTAAGAGTTCAAATATTAGCATGAAAGGTATTCAGCATTAGGTAACATTAATTAATGCATTTGATTTAAATTATTATAATTGTAACATTTTAGTATGGGAAAAAAATATTCACTATTAACATATTCACTACGACTTTTGTCTCAAACTCCTAATTTACTGCTTATTAATAGTTAGTAAGGTAGTTTTTGTACTAATAAACAGCCAATATCCTGAAAATATATAATAATATTATTATGTTGATTATTATAGTTTGATTTACAGTACAAATAAAATAACAAAATTTAGGGCTTAATTTCTCCTAAAATGGTAAACATACAACATTATTTATTTTGGAAACCACAGGGAGCCTTAAGCAAGGGTTTCTCAACTCTGTCCCTCGAGATTCGCATTCCCGCAGTTTAGCGTTAACCTTGATTAAATTAGGGTTGGAGCAAAACTCGGCAGGAAAGTGGACCTCAAGGGGCAGAATTGAGAAGAAGAAAAAAACTGGTTTATAAGCAATTTTCATGACAAGCTTGGGAAGATAGTTGCTGAACTTAATAGTAAAATTAAGTTAGGACAGATAAATGTCAGGCCAGATATATTATGACAGATTTTGGTAAAAAGAAACTAATTTTACGAGGGGTCTTCAAAGGATGTGAATGTGAACCTTTCATCCAACCCAAAAAGCCTGATGGATAATAGCATTTGGGTGTAAGAGTCTGAAGATGTGCTGATTACTTCTGTGTACTGTGGACTGCCCGAGTCCCAGAGGCACTCCAGCAGTTCCAGCCTGCTGAAGGAGAGATCGGAGGTCGTGGCTCGGATGTGTCGCCCTGCACTACGCATCTCACATGCTAGTTGCACTGCTGCACCGGTCACCCTGAAAATCAGAGGTCAGAGGAAGTGAAAAGGAGTGTGTGTACATACATATGAAATCAGTGAGCATAGTAGATGATTTCTGTCGTACCTGATGTGGGAGTGGGCACATGCTTTAGCAAAGCTTCCTCTCAGGTTCTGGAAGTCTCTCTCGCCAAACATACTGTCCTTAAAGAACGCAAGCTCACGGAAAAACAACTGTGAAACCTCAGCCAATGAGGACAGCCCATCTGGCCCAGGAGGCGGATCCTGCTCTAACAGAGTCAGGGTGACTCCGCCCAGGGAGAGGCGAAGCAATGAGTCTGGTTTCAATGGCTCTGTTTGGCCACTTCGAGATGACCGTTCTATTTGGGGAAAAAGACGAATGAAAACACATTTGACAGATTGCAAGATAAACACTTAATGGAATGCATTGACGTACAAAATGTCTGCTTGTTTAAAACAGCTTTAAATACATACTTGGAGGTCTGCTACATTGAGGCAAACTAGATAAGGATCCTGGTACAGGATAACGACGAGGACAGTTGAGCATTCCCTGTAAGAGACGTGTCATGAAGAGCAAGCCAATCATACACACCCTACATGGGTAGGTGATGCATAACAGGTCCATGGACTTGACCAACATTATTATATTAAAATAAAATGTATTTGAATGTATAAGGGAAAGTGTGCTTTCTTAGATCCTGCATATTACACATTTATGTTTTTGGCATATGCTTGTATAAAAGTATACTGTTTATCAGTTCATGCATTCCCTGGAAATCAAACCCATGACCCTGGTGTTGTTAGCGCCAAGCTCTACTTTTTGAGCTACTGGAACTGTATATGGTCTATATGATTTTGAATACAACAAAATACTAATGTGTACTAATGTGTATGTAGAGCAAATCTAATGTGACTTAATTATAAATGTTTTTGGAACAAAGCTATTCAACTCATGCAATTTTTTGGTTTTTCATTCTCTAAAAAAAAAGTTGACACTTGAATTATTCACTGTCTCTAAACAATGGAAATACAAAACTTGCTAAACTTGAGAAAAATCCTTTGCACATATAAGCACTGACCTGTGGAGGGTTTGCTTGAGCCAGGCTGCTCTGGCTATGAATGGACGACTCCATATCGCTGTCAGATAATTCACTCCCAGAGCGTGTTGACAACACACTGCTAGTCATATAGCCAGGACCCATCGAATAAAACATCTCTGAGACAGAAGGACGGTCACGATGAAAACACAGAATAACAGACAAGATTATGCAATTCTGGCACACTAAAGAACTACAAATAGTTTCAGAGACTGAGGTTAAGTTAGAATGAAAAATTTAATTAACCTTGCCATGGCGAAATAATAAGAGTTCAGTACATGGACATTACATACTGTGATTCTCAAACATCATTGCCTCCTACTTCTTATGTAAATTTAGTGAATCCAAAACTCCACCGAAAAAAAAATACTTCTTAACATAAACCCAACAGTAACGCAAGCATTGGGGATCATTTATATGCACGCCCCCAACATTTGCATCTGTCCAAACGTGCAATGTCAGGCGGAAATGACGGAGTGAATCATCAGGTAAACAAGCTGCTCGCATGGACACACTTCATGTTCCAGGCTGTGCAGGAGAGACCTGAGGACTTTTCTAACCTTCCCACAGATCAACAGTCATGGTTGATGTTTATATTCCTGCAAGCAGTAAGTAGCGATTTTATCCACTTATTGACCGTTTAAACAATTTCTGATTAAATTGAGAGTTTCTTAGAGAGACAGCATTGTCTAGATAACGCAAGATGCTAGTACAGTAACAATAGGAAACACCAAGTACCATACAAAACTAAATAGTGTGTCTAATGACAAAGGGTAATATTATTTTGTATTATTACACGCCTCTGTGAAATACTTGATTCTGATTGGTCAGTCGCGCATACCAGCGGTATGTTATATAATGTAATATATGTTACATTATATAATGTAATATGTTATATAATGACTTGAGGGTGAGTAAATCATAGGTTTGGTTTCATTTTTGGGTGAACTAACCCTTTCAGCATTCATTTTCAACATTTAGCAGCAAAAGATAAAGGCTTAAAGCAGTTTGGAACTGTTTTTCTTCGCGGAAACTTTGCGTAGGAGCTAATAAAATATTTAATCTCAAGACAATATTTTGTGTCTAATTTATTTGAGACTAGTAGCCGTGTAATAAGCAGGATAATGTAAACCCAGCCGGTTGTTATGTAGAATAAACCCCTTCAGAGTGATGCAAGATCCCTCCGCTTCGCTTCGGGGTCCTGATCACTCTGTCGGGGTTTATTCTGCGATAACAACCGGCTGGGTGTACATTATCCCTTACTTACAAAATACAACCGTAGATACTTTGCTTAGATCGTTCACTCGATCCTTCTAGCAAACGTCACCTTTTCCACAATACAAGTTAAAACGATTCATTTTTGTAAAAATGTAAGTTATATATTTATATTTTTGAGAACTGAAGTATGGTGTTTCCTATGATGTTTTTCAGATTAGGCTACATCACAGTCACTGCATAACGTTAGCCTACATTGTGACTAACGTTATATAAACATGCAATATCGTTGACGAAAAAAGACAAGTCTAAAATGTAGGCTGAATGACACACTTTAAGTAGAACATCTAAACAACTTGTTTATTGGTGTTTTCAGATCGTCCGTGCGCGAGAGAGAGCTCGCGAGCATATGGTTACCAGATTGGACATGTTTAGGTAAAAACCGGAGAGTATACGGATTTAATTACTGAAATCTGGCAACCACACGAACGCGAGCTCTTTCTCGCGCGCAAATTATCTGAAAACACCAAATAAACAAGTAAGCTGCATTTTATCAATCTCCATTTGAGATGTTTTGCCTAAAAGTGTCATTTAGTTGGTCTGTGTTCTGTCAGGACCCATGAGCCGCTTTACTGAACTGCTGTTAGCTGTTGAAATAAGCCAATCAGAGCAGAGCTGAACATTAATATTCATGACTCTTCCAAATAAGTCAAAAACAGAGCATTACATCCTAGGGACAATTTATAGGGTTGTAAATAGATATTTTAATCAAATAAATGCAGCAATGAAGAGCATAAGAGGCTTTATTTCAAAAACATTAAAAAAAAATCCGCCAGACTTTAGACTGGTAGATTACCGGAAAAATATTAATCCAGAAATTTGCCATTCTGAACATATGCACAATTATAATCAGTAGGGATGCACCAATACCACTTTTTCCAGAACAAGCCCTATACGTTCATTTTTTGGTACTCACCGACACCAAGAGGTTAGATCGGACTCAAAAAAAATCAAGCCCGGCCCGACAAATAATTATGAGCCCAAGCCCGATTTAAACCCGACCATTTTTTAATATGTGGGCGTTCTGATGAGAACGAGCCTGTAATGAGCAAAGCGCAGCGAAACTGACTGGTGAGACTCATGTTAAAACTAACATTGATAAACTTAAATAAGTTGATAACATTGCTGTTTTCTCCACAGCGACTACTGTTGATCTGTGTGTGAATCAAATTTTGTTGCAATAATTTCTTGTTTAACACTTTGAAGATGCTTTGAAACTATCGTCATTGTAAAAGCGCTATTTAAATAAAGTTGACTTGTCTCCGCTCGATAATCCTATGTTTATATAATGTTAATTGTTAAATGTTAAATTTAACATTATATAATGTTAAATAACTGATGTTTGCTCAAATCCAGCTCAAACATTTATCTCTAGCTTACTTTGTTGTAGCCATTAAAAAATGTGTTTTTTCCTTCATATTTATGTTTAAATATTATAATATTATTTTTACATTTCATCTTATTATGATAAGTGAAAAGTAGCAAGTGGGTCAGAAATGATTTTGGTGGTTATATTTAGTTTAATATTAAGTTTTGTTTTGTAGAAAGCATTTCTTTCGTTTTGTTTAAATTGTATCTTAATTTAAAAAAAGGTTTCTTAGGCTAATTGCCTGGATTTAATAAATAAAAAGCAAATGGCAGACCATAATCGTGACATGAAGTCGTGGAAGTGATCGCTTTCATTGCTCATGAACTGGAGCGCGTGTCTCGTAAATAAACCGAAACTCAGCAGGCTACTTGCCTTACAGACATGAGAAATATGCATATAGAAAGCTTGAAATGGCCACTTTTAAACAAAACGATTCGAAGATATTTAATTAAGCAAAGTGCAGTGTTCACGCGAGCAGCTCTTGACACAGAGCGTTTCTGTTCAGAATGCTGCGCTTAATCACTACACGAGCTGTGAGTTTAACACGCATTTGTACACTAATCCTGACTTGTGCAACTTTGTAGCTTACACATTTGTTTCTTAGTTGTTATATTAGTTCTTACTTTGCTAAAAATATATATAATTTCTGATTAGGGGTGGGCGATATCTCGATATTTAAAATATATCGAGATATTTTTTCAACTCGATATGGATTTGGACATATCGTATATATCGATATATTGTTTATATTTAATTCTGATTCCGCCACTTTGTTTGTTTGCCTTCCCTGTGCTGTGCTCGCCCCCGCGCCTCCCGCCTCTTGCTTTTGTTCCCCCTCCCCTCGCGTGTTGTCTCATTGAACACGGCGGCGTCCACAACCAGGTGAGGATTAGTTATCATGTTGACAAGCACGTGCGTTGTTTAATACTTAGTTTAGAGACCATGTTTTCCTTCTAACACAACTGCTTGCTAAAATTCATAAAGAAATATTAATGTTCATCATAGTTAAAATCGCAAGTTTCACCCACAGTCAGGTGATTGACACTATTGGTGCGAGACGCGGTCGCAATCATGTCAGTTTATGATTTGTGTCTAACTGATCGCATGGTTTTCGGTTAAAATGTCAAAATGATCGCATATCATTTGAAAACATTTAAAAAGTATTGCAATATCATTATTATTATGCCAGCTTTATCATGGGATTATGAATAGGTCTATTCATGTTTTAACCAAGAGGGAAAAACGCGACATCCCTTGTGTCCTGAGACACAGTGCAGTGCTCTTCTGTAAGTTGTACTGTATCATATTATCATATAGCCGACCTTCTGACATTCATATTTCTTTCTGTAACTGGAAAATAAGTGAAGTTCAGCTCATGTGTAGCCTACATGATCCGCATGATGAGTTTGAATTTTGTCAAACTCATGACAGACATCACTGTTTGAATTTTGATACAAATTTAACAGGAAATGGTGTTATGACAAAATCAGTTTATTTATATCTCAGTCATGGCCCAATCTTTCTGCAAAATGCTTACTGTTTACTTTAAGTGTAAAAAAGGGGGTCTTTGATTCATCTTTTGAAAGCATGAAATAAAATAAAAGAAGGCAATATTATTTATTTTCTTTTACAGTTAAATTATTATTATTTATGTAATCAGGGAGTTTTTTTTAAATGTCGCAAAAGCACTTTGTTCCTACACAAACTGACTACCTCGTTGCACTTCAATAAAAAAAAAAAAAAAACGAATTTGTGGTATTTGGCATATTTGTTTTTGCTGTAGTTTTTAGGGGTTTTTTTTCCTGTAAAGATATCGAGATATATATCGTATATCGAGATATAGCAAAATATATCGAGATATATTTTTTGCTCCATATCGCCCAGCCCTATTTCTGATTATAGCATAGCTTTCTGCCCACCCAATTAGACTAGTACAGTAGGCTAATGATTAAAAAAACAAACGCTTGATCAAGTGCCGGAAAATCTCGGCCCAACCCGGCCTGCGGGTTGGTTCGGATCAGGTTCGGGCTTGGGCAGAGAATCTAAACTCTACCAACACCTAAAACCTGTATTTTCACTGCATTTATATTTTTTAAATGTATTAGGAAGAAGACCCCCCACCCCCCCACACACACATATTTGTTGATTTAATTTCTTTAGCAAATATATTTATTTTCCTTGAGTGCTTAATTATGTCTGTTAAAATGCATTGCACAAGACTGTGTTAGTTTCACAGTTCTTTCTATTGCTCTATCATATTTTATCTTTCATTTAATAGCCCAGCACATATTTACGGTTGCTTCAGCAGGGATCACTGCAAATGGTTTTTTTCTACTGGCCTGGTTGGGTCAAGCTCAACAAAATATTGACTATCCTCACCTCCGTTCTCCATGCTGATGATATAGGGCTCTGTGTCCTCCTCCAGGTCTCTGTCATACATTTCTGAGTTCAGTTGCTTACTAAGATCTTCTTCGATCAATCGCAGATCATCAGAACCCAGAGGCCTAGAAACACCCCCACCAGAAACACCAACACCACCACTGCCTTCTGACAAACAGAGAGAGAGAAAGAGCACAGGACACTGTCAATCATACAAGAAAATGGCTAAGTTCATGCTGGTGTAAACAGCCACATGATGATTGTTGATGTGTCTCATTTGTACTTTACTTTAGGACATTAAAAGAGAGACAGTATGCCATAAAGCATGTTCAAAGACGATGACCCAACACACAACAGACAGAATACTCATGTTACCTGATGTCTCAATGCAGAGGGAGGACAGGAGGTCTGTCAGCTGAGTTATCTGACTGGGGGACAGCAGCAGGTGGAGACACCCTACTTTACCATCCAACTCAAACTAAGAGGAAAAAGAAATTCAGAATACAGTTGTCTGTGCGAACAATGAAAGGACGATGGGTCTTTTGGGTTCAACTAATCAAAATCTTGCATCCATGCTGAAGCAAATTTATCTGATCATTTGATCTGATTAAAAAGAATTATGATTGTCCATCTCACATAAAAAATCCTATTCAATTCAAGGTTGCATAGCACTTTTCACTATAGAGAGAGAGAGAGAGAGAGAGAGAGAGAGAGAGAGAGAGAGAGAGAGAGAGAGAGAGAGAGAGAGAGAGAGAGAGAGAGAGAGATTACCCCATCACTCTGAAGGGGTTTATTCTACATAACAACCGGCTGGGTTTACATTATCCTGCTTATTACACGGCTACTAGTCTCAAATAAATTAGACACAAAATATTGTCTTGAGATTAAATATTTTATTAGCTCTTACGCAAAGCTTCCGCGAAGAAAAATGGTTCCAAACTGCTTTAAGCCTTTATCTTTTGCTGCTAAATGTTGAAAATGAGATTCAAGCATTTTCTGTTTAGGAAGTATTCTGTATCAAAATAATTTACAGCTATTACATGTGGTTAGTTAACATCATACAACTAACAACAAATGTGGCAGTAGTCTTTTTTTCTTATCATGTACACAAACCTTGGGCCCAGGCAGCATTTCATTCTGTTTGATTTTGACTGTGGTCTCTATGAATCCAGAACATTGCCCAATCAGCAGAGGTTCAGGGGGCTTCTGGGTGGGATGCAATGATTGAGGGGCATCAGAGGCATCATCATCTCCATCATCTTCATCCGTCTTATCAGTCTCCCTGCTGCTCGCCATGACATCAGAATGAATCAGCCCCTAATTGAACCCATTACAGACAAGAAATGTATACATGCCATAGCAACATTTATATGTATGTGTTTATCAGATGTTTTTAACCAAAGCAGCTTACACCACAAGAGCCAATAATATTTGCAGTACACAATGTTTAAGATTAAATTTTCTACTGTTTGGTAGGACTCGGCTCAGCACACTTTACTTCAACTCAGTTTGCTTTTCCACTGCAGTTTAGTACCGCTTCAAAGTGGGTAGGATTATAGACTGATTGTTATTGTTGCGCTGCCACCTCGTCTACTGACCACAACACAGACATTTCTTTTTTTCAAGTTGCGTTGCGTTTGACAGTTATTTAAAGCTGGTTTATTCTTGCTGCTAAATATTTAAACCTAGCGGGTATGGTGTCTTGAGACGCAAATCTAATGATGCTGGATCTGCAGTGTTTACACGTTTTAGTATCCGTACGGCTCGCTTGAAACCTCAACCGAGGAGGCACTAAAAAAAGTACTTGGTGCTAGGTCCTGTACACAGTGGAAAACTTCCCAAAAGTAAGCCGTACCGAGCTTTACCATGCAGTGAAAAAGCGCCATTAGATTACTACACAAGCTATAGCAGAAGTGAAATGCCGGAAAAAGCTGTCATACGAAACGTAAACGCCACTAACTAACAGGTAGTAGTTTTCCTGACCTGTGATCCTCCTAGGGTCTCATAGAGCAGCTGCACGGAGTTGAGCTGAAGGATCTTGTGCAGGAAGGCTGGTGGCTGGTGGATGTCTACAGGCACTGTCTGGCTTGAGTCTCTCACAGCCTCATCACAATAGTCCACCCTGCATTATCACACATCACCACCGGGGACAAACACAACTTGGTCACAAACAATGGAATGCGCCCAAGGAAATGGTTGGTTTTGAAGGACATGATTGATGTTTATGAGTCTATGAGTATTTTTAGCTTAACCTGTGAGAATCGACTAAAAGAACATAGAAATTTTAAACAGTATTTTGACTGGAAAATATATGTGTGTCCAATAACATGCCATACTTTTGTTCAATAAGGATGGATTAAATTGACCAAAAGTGACAGTAAAGACATTAACCACCAGTTTCACAGACAAGGCTTAAGATACTCCTAGACAAAAAAGCATTTGAGCTGAATGCTTGCTTAATTTAAACCCTGTCTGTGAATCCAGGGCTAAGAATGTTACAATAAAAATCAATTTTAAGTTAATAAGGAATGTTTCTTGAGCAGGAAATCAGCATATTCTAATTATTTCTGAAAGATAATGTGACACTGATACTGGAGTAATGATGTTGGAAATTCAGCTTTGATCACAAGAATAAATTGCATTGTAATATATATTCAAATAGAAAACAGTTATTTTGAAGTGTAACATTTTTTCATAATATCACTGTTTTTAAATTACATTAGGTGCCACACTATCAACTCATCTTACTTTGTAAATTAACAGAAAAAAAAACAAAATAAATCCCTAGATGTATCAGGATGGAATGCATGGGTTCACCGTTTAATGCGCATCTCTAAGGCAACCCCAGCCTCAGCGTCAGGGGAATGGTGTTCTACTCGCACTATAGTGTCCAGGAAGGTGACTTTTATTCGACGTAGGACTGCAAACACACAAACAGGCCAAATAGAAATCTAAATACAATGAGATACTGCTTTAAATGTTTCCTTCACATGATAACTTGCAGTAAGCCTGTTGTCACAAATCACCCTGTTAAGGCTTATTGAGTAATAATAACTGGCTGAGAGTATATTATCCCAATTATTATAGGCATACTAATCCTAAAATAAATAAATAAATATATACAATGTATTCATAAAAAAGTATATAAAATGAATAGAAATAGAAAAAACAATTGTCAAAAAACAGTTCTGTCATATCGATTAATCCAAAATGAAAGTTTGTGCTTACATACTATGTGTGCGTACGGTGTATAATTATTATATATAAATACACACACATGCATGCATATATTAAAGAAAAATATTATATTTATACATAAAATTAACATTGATATATAATATAAATTATATATATATATATATATATATATATATATATATATATATATATATATATATATATATACACATACATACAGTATATACATGCAAATATTTCTTAAATATATATGCATTTATATAATAATTATACACATGGCACACACACACATATATATTACATAAACACAAAATTTAATTTTGAATGCAATTCATCAGTTTGACAGCACTAAAAAAGACACCACTGCCAAGCAAAAGTTTTACTTCATGAATCAATATACAAATGTACTAGACACAAGAGCTGTTACACACCTGTCTCAATGGTCTGTGCAAACATTTCCAGCCCCTCCAGTGGAGCAGGCGGCTCTTCTGACGCCTCGGGCGGGTCCTTCAGGCACTCCTGGGCCAGCTGCATGCTGGACGTCATGCATGACGACCATCCTTGGGAATCCCAGTTTCCGTCTAACAAATATTAGAAAACAGACAGTTGAACATCGACTAAATTCTGTATAAAATATGGCTATATGTATCAAACCAAATGAGTCCATAAAGAATGGTCTACAGAACTCACTGGTTCTGTATTTGGGTCTGCATGTTATCTGCAATCCAGTGATTTCAAGGGTGCAGTGTTCTGTCACAAGTGCTGCCCAGGGAATAGTCACTGCGATGCTGTTCACAAAACCTTCAACAATCTCCAGCGGAGCTCCCAACGACTCCAACAGCTCGTTCACTGCCTGAAAAGAGGATTCAGAGTATAATTAGAGAATCTGAAGGTCAAATGGCCACATGTAAGAACAGATGTCAAGGATGTTGTGCCAATTATACTGTGGAAAAATGTATATTAATTTATAAAATAGATTGTTTCATATATAGCCATCATACCGTTAGATTTGTTTATCAATGTGTTATTTATTAAAAAAAATGTTTAAGTTTAATTTAATTATGTTACATTGTTTTTCTCTCAACTTTTCCACGGACCTCCTAGATGACACCTCCACCAAAGTGTGGAACTTCAAAACGTGAAAGCAAAAGTTAGTAAACCTTGGTCCCTGTCTCGAGACCAGGAAGAGGATCTAAGATGCAGTCTTTTCTGCATAAGTCATTAAACCTTTGGAAATATGAGTGCTCCTTCAACTAACAAGATGTGTTGATCTCATACTTAAGTCCAGATATTGCGAAACAATAAAGGGACACGGAAACTGGCCTGGGCATGCCTTACACAGCACTTACCCACACATCCAGGTTAATTTCACTAATGACCCCGCTGCCATTGTACAGGTCCAAGCTCAGCTGGTCCAAACTGAGTCTCTCCTCCAAAAAGTGGCCCAGGTAGTGCTGCAAGAGGTACCGACAGGCCCGTTTCTTTATTGAGCCCGACCAAGGGAAGAGCCACCGAGACATAGGGCCAGAGAAGACGGGGAGAGGGAGCTGAGAGGTGGCGGAACAAGAGACCAGTCCTGCATAACAGAGTTAACCCCCCTCGGTAGTGTCTGAAAGTGAGAATACAAAAATTCAAGTCTACTAGGACGGACAAGAGCGGGTGAAACCGTCTAACTTCCTGTCCTTTGACAACAAAACACCCCGGTTCTTCGTTTTTGGACGCAAGTTTGTCCAAAGCAGCGTTTAAAAGAGGTTCTTCGTGTTGAAAACGGTCACTCCGTTTCTGATTTTAATAATATGTCACTCAAATATGCGACAGGTCCTCTACGGTTCCTCTGGCCAACGGGTTGTTTATTGTTTTCATACTCGGGACTGAACGAACGTGCGTGATGACGTAGGCGCAAACTGAAAATGCCGGAAGTTGGAAGCGTCAGTCCGCCACGTTGGGACGGTCAACACCTCATCAAGTCATAGCCAAAATGACAACAAAACTTCATACGAAATCTTATGTAGATTCATATTATTATTGATATTTTACTGTGTATAGCTATCACTGTACTATAATGGAATAGTGTTTACACTACCATTAAAACATTTGGACACTCCTATTCATTCTGCATTATTACAATTTTCTACATTCCAAAAATGATTACGTGAATTTGTGACCAAAATGTTAAATACTAACTTTTTAACTGTATTTAAGGAGTTCACCTGTATGTTAAGCCATTGTTGGATGCTTTTCATTCATCTGCTCCAACATAAATTGAATTTGTTCCCAAACATTTTCTAAGGGACAAATGTTGCCCTTGCTCTGTCATGATTGTAGTGTTATATTTAACAATAATCAAAATGATATTTTCTTTGTTATAGTGAAGACTTGACAAGGTATTGTTTTTTTATCTGGCTGAGAAGCCTGAATAAACAAACTTTATTTCTGTGAACATTTAGCTCAACACCAACAAAACCATAGCACATATTTTAGACATCACAATTAAAACAGAAAAGTGTTTTTTAAAATTAACACAGAAACAGTGCTATAGTACGTACAAACCTGATGTATCCCTTTTAAGAAAAAAAAAGTATAAAAAATAAATAAAATTATACAATTAATATAAAACAAGATTTTGTTTCATTTGAGTTTGACATCACAAATGAAGTGCCTGTTAAACAACAAATAAAACTATGTACATACAAGCAGGTATTTATATGCATGTGTTTGCTTCTCTGGGTTTTCATTTTATGAAAGCAGCTTCTGGGATCTTTCCTTGAGCCTAAAAGAGACAAAAATATAATAAATAATAAATCCCAAATTAATCTGATGAGATTTCAATAGCACATGGCCCACCTCAAACTATCTGATCACTGTAACCAACATTAATTTACTGTAATGATTTACATGTTCACAAATCACCTGATCTCAAAGAGGGAATTAAGATTAAGGCTATAATTTTAAATTAAGATTAATTAAGACTTCAAATTTAGAGATGGTTAATCAGATTTTGGTACATTTAAAACTAGTGGGGTTTTCAATAGTTAATGCCAATTGAACAGAACTGCTGACATAATACACATTATTTACTCAAAACTGGAATTTCTGTTAATAGGCTAAGCAGATTCATACCTTCAACTCTGTGAAAATCTGGGCAGCTCGGTGAAAATCCCATGCGTTGTCCTGCAAACATCTAATAGCAATACACAAGTTTTACTAACAGAATCGGGATAACATTTACTAGAGGTGGGTGGTATGACCAAAATATTAAGTCTTTTAAAGTAACTGCAACTGAACAGTGTTCAAATGAACAGTATAGTAATCTTCACTGGATAAAAGAAAATAAAAAACTTTTTGATTTAGAAATATGCCCATTTCTAAATTGAATATTTAAAAAAAAGAAAAAGTACTTTATTTACGGTCCCAAAAAACGTAAACCGGACAAATAGATCTACTGTAGTATAACTTATATCCTTGGATGCAAATAAATAGCAAGATCTCCGCTTTTGTAAACAGCATCATATCACCCAGCCCTAGTATTTCCCACATCTTCCATAAAACTTCCATATTTAGTTCTAGAATCAAAGTGCACCCATTATGCTAATTTAGAAGTTTCTAATTTGTTCTGGGAGGTCTCCTCCAATAATCTCAAGTAAAAAAACACTTAAATTTTCTCATGATAGCTATTGCGGCTTCACCTCTTTTCTCAAGTGTCTGGAACGGTTTGATAAAAGATTGGGTCTCTCTAAACCCCTCCTTTCCGAAAGCTTCCTCTGCTCTTACTGGTCAGACGGCTCAGTCTGTTGTGATTGTTGTGTCGTAAACCAAATGTCCATTACCCTATCTGAATTTCAGGTCTGGAGGCTTCCTCAGCATTTGATAGTTATATGAACATTAACGATGCATCATTTTCACTAAATCAATTTCAGGGCAAATCCTCATCCTTTAGAAGCGCATCAAAGGGGATTTGCTTTCGCAGCACAGAAAATAGCATCTTCTCGACACATCGACAACATTAACCAAACTCTTCTGGGTCTCAGCTACAACTACAGTGTTTGAGGGCAGGTCAAAGTAGATGATGTTTGTGGATAGCCAATCGAGATGAAATTATGCAAATTTGCAGAGGTGGACAGTAATTAAGTACAATTACTTGAGTACTGTACTTAAGTACACTTTTTGAGTATCTGTACTTTACTGGAGTATTATTTTTTCTGGAAACATGACTTTTATTTCACTACATTTGAAAGACAAATATCGTACTTTTTACTCCACTACATTTCTATCTAGGTCGAAAGTTGTTTCTGTTGCAGCTCTGAATGTCGGAGGATGATTTTTTCCTTCTTTAAAAGGTTTTTTGTTGTTGTCGTTTCAGACAGGCTATCAGGAATCAGTCTTATAGGGTCATATACATTTCCCCAACTTTTTGAACACTGATCAGTTCATTGCAAAGTTGAAGAAGACGGTTCTTAGGCACAAGTGTGTGCACCCATAGCCATACTTTCAAAGTATGTTTCAGTTTTTTTTTTTTTAATATCAAGATTATTTTAGTTGGCATACACTTGGTGCATGTCTTAATATAAAATATATTAAGCATATTAAAAATATAAACGTTTGGGAGAAAGAGAAGAGTAAAGTTGGGAGAATACCAGATGTGTATCAGTGTATTGGATCCGTGCTTTTACCCTTAAAGTGACAGCAGCTTTGTAACTTATATACAAGTATTTAAATGAGTTTAAGTTAGTCGTATGCTAGTATGTCAGATGGAGCATCACTGACTGCCTTAAACCATGATGACTGTGCATTTATACAACAATAATAAAATAATGCGTTTGCATAAAAAAGGAAATTTACTTTGATACTTAAGTACTTTTGAAAACAAATACTTCTGTACTTTTACTTGAGTAAAAATCTGTTTTTACAACTTTCACTTGTAACGGAGTAATATTTGACCAGTAGTACTTTTACTCAAGTAATAGAGTTGTGTACTTTGTCCAACTCTGCAAATTTGTTACAAAACCTACTCAAGTAGTAAGACTGACAACTCATTTCAGGCAGTTCAGAATCAGTTCTTTCATTCAGGAGACAATAATTTATCGTGCAATTTGATCTTTTAAACTTGAAGCTTTTACATCCACAAACAGCTATATAACATTACATAAAAAGTAATATATTATAAAGCATAATAGGGGCACTTTAAGACCTAAAAGTATAAGGGCATGTATTTTTCCCTCTCTGCTCACTTTTGAGACCATTCCAGATTCATTTCAGACATCTGAGAGAAGGCAGAGAGCATTTCCTGCTGGGATGCAGAGAGGGTGGGCACTGGGCTACCCGAGGGGGTTGGGTCTGCTGATGCAAACGCACAGCGCATCTCCTCAATGGTGGCGTTCCTCACAAAAAGCTCGTCATTCACGATACACAGGCTGCAAAATGCAACAGATACTAATAAACATGCATCAAATCAACTGTGTTATTAAGACTACAATATGTGACTCCAATGATTCTTTTAATTGGCTGCTGGAGAGTCAAACATTCAAGCCGTGAAATTCATCCAACAGCTGGACAGTGTGTCCGCAGGGAGAAGCCAGTAAATGAAGATAACCATATTAAGCAATATATTAGAGCAAGAGCTAAAGAAAAACAGAAGCAGACAGTGTTTTTCTTTAGTCACGGTTGTGATTTGCTTTTGGCTTTACCCAGAATTCCGAGCTGGAACTGTGATGAAGACTCTAGAGAACGCCCTTACAGAGTCTCTCGATTTGTCGTCAACTGAAGAGAGGAAAATTAACATTTTGAGTTAAACACACTGATATTTTGACATGTACCTGTTCAAGCACTCACCCTCTTTGAACACTCCACTCACTGTGAACACTAATAAAGTGCTCTATGGAAAAGAAAGGAAAAACAAGACATAAAAAAAATTGTAAATAGCTCCAGTAATAGCAGTGTTAAAATCATTGAGGAACTCACTGTGTATGTGTTGACATCAACATTGACTGAATTAATATCATGCAGGGTCTTTGGGAGCTCATTGAGGAAGGCGACCACAGTCAGGCGATTGCGTTTTAGCAAGCGGAACCAAGAGGCTGTAAAGAAGATTGCTGTATGTGACAAATATAGATCTGGTTTTCTTGGACTATACGTTTTCAAAATGTAAACAGTCATTTGTAAATTTGCTAACTGCACATGAAACATACAGGGATCTTTGATTTTCTTGATATTGCGGCTGTGTTTATGATAATCTTTCAACCTGCACCTGTGAAAACATAGGAAAAAAGAAATGAGACTATTATACTATTTTGCACATTTACAAATATTAAAAATGATTTTTGGATGAAATGATTGATGTCAAAATGATTGACTGGATGCAGTTCTCTTTCGTGGCTCATTGAACTCGAGCAGTCAAATACACAGTTATGTCAAAATGTCTGTCTAGGCGAGTATTAGGCTTGCTGTGATGTGTTGTGATGTCCAGCTGCAACAACGGTTACGTTACATCACTTGCCCCCCCCCCCCCCCCATTCATTTATATTACTATAAAAAAATCTAAATTTCTTAATTGAATGCTTGAATGAACTGTTTATTTCATGTGTATCTTTGTTTTAATGTATTTGTCCTATTGTTTATAATTTGGTTTAGTTTAGGGTTAGTTACTTTTAATTATGCATGATTGACTTTTATTACTATAGTAAGTACATGTAGTAATATGCAAGTATGTCACCTTATAATAGTGTTACCTATAGTAAAATAGTAGTTACCTATAGGAAGAGTTCCCTATAGTAAAAAATAAAATAAAATCTTTAAAGCTACACGTAAAGCTACACATTCTTAGCTAAAAACACTTAGTTCTTTCCAAAATAAATGTGCTCATTAATGTATATTTACTTCTTTCAAGTAATAAAGTATTCTCGTAAGTTTATAATATGCCATTGAAAATACATACGGGTGAGGGGTTTGAATGCTGGACGCCATGTTGCCCCTCCATCTTTAAAGTAGCCAAAGAGGGATATACCCGTAAATTCAAGCTTCGCCTTTCGCGTTTTAAGACTCGATGGCACCATGTCGAATGTGAAGAGGGGGGTTGCTGTGTTAATCTTGGACTAAATCAGCCACCGTAGGAGTTAAAACTATATCAGAATTGAGAGGAACAGAAACTATTATTCACTGGATGGCCATATACCTTTACACCGCTAGATGGGGGAAAATATCACACAGTGTAGCTTTAATTATAAAATAATATATCAATAGCCCTTTTTTAACATTACAGTAATGTATTTCCGTTTGTGTAATGTTTGTAAGAGTTAGAATAGGATCTCTCTCTCTCTCTCTCTCTCTCTCTCTCTCTCTCTCTATATATATATATGTATTTTATCTCACACTGTACCTGGAGGGATTGTTTATGGGTGGTAGACAGAGTGAGAAGCAGGCACTATCATGATACGCCTCCAGCAGCGGCTGTCTGTCCCCAGAGTCATATACACAGTAATAACTGTCGCAAAACAAACACACACCACTGCTGACAAAAGCATTCTTATTAGAAAACATTAAGAAGCCCCTAGAGTAAAACATTTTCACACATTTACTTACTGTTGCAGAAAACGCTGAATGACACCCTGGATTTCATTCGAGACAAAGCAGCTGCCCTTAATTAATTGTACAGACACATCCAGTTAAACTTAACTGACAACGGTTTAGGTCAATATAACAGTGCAGACTTCCAGGCTACCTTGCAAGGAGGCATGTTTGTGTGCGTTTCCACGTCAAAGCAGATCGGCAGTGGAAGCACATGACCGTCCTATGGAAAACAACAGCATTACAAAGAAAACTGCATATTTTATTCACATCATGCAACTGTTAATGACTACATTTTGATGATAGATTTTAAAATACAAAAATTGTTTTTTTCTTTGTAAAAAAATGTGAACTAATGAATCATGCCAGTCAGGAAAGTGTCTGATAACTTAATTGGTGTGTATTCTTTTGGCAGCCAGTCTGGAATCAGGCATCCTATCCTTGACCAATTAATGATTGACTGACTTAATATCTGACAAACACTAATAACTGCACTGTACAGAGTCCTGTTAGTTCAAAACATTATTGACAAATTGAAAAAGCTCACCAGCCTGTGAAGCCTTGGAAATCGCTCCTGAATAGCACTGTCAAGGGAGACCAGAGGAAAGTAGTAATGCACCTCATTACAGCAGACAGGCACACCATAATCAATTGTGCACTCCCAAGCCATTTCTTCTGATTTATTTATGTTTATTCTTTATGCAAATACAATGAATGATAGCAGAAATGTGTTTTATGACTAATGGAATCAAATAATTACAAACAATATTGTGCCAAGATCAGCACCAAATAAATAGTTTTAAACCCATTTTCAACAGTTTTTAGTGTTTTAACCCAAATTTCATTTAGCTGCTGCTGTCACCCACCTACACCCCAAAATGACAAAGACACAACTAAAATAAACTTCTCAAACGGATGCTGTGGTTTTATAATACATTTATGAATGACGACTTTGGATGAGTGTATTTTAGAGGAAATTAATGCCCTGATCACCGTCAAAAAGCATCCCATGGAGAAATAGCCACACAAAAAAAACAGTACGTTTCATTTAGCCATGAGAATGAAGTTAGTTAGGAGAGAAACTATAATACAGTAAATTTGATCCCAGCAGTTCCAATAGGGAGGTATCTTTACACCAGTTTTGACTGCCAAATATTAACATTGATTGGCCTGGTAGATATATCAGTTTATCAATAAATATTAACACTTGGGGCCAGATGTACTAACAGCTTGCTCCACAACAAACCCTCTTTTGGTGTAACAATCTACTGTCAGAATTTAATGACATGGGGTGGACAGGATTATTTTTTGCATCTGACCTTATTGCAAATGCATTTTTAGGAGTTTTCCTTACAGATGCAAAATTTATAGGAGGAGGGTAAATGTTGATTTACACTAGTCATTTTACTTGTATTCGTACCATTATTTACCGGCTGAAAAAGTTTGTCTTGAACCAGATGTTAATTTGCTCTGCTCTTGGTAGCTTGTTTTGCCATTATGGAAATGATCCAGCACATATACACCTAACAGATGAACAGAGTGCAGTGTTTCCCACAGATTTGAAAGAAATGTAGGGTGGGGGGTATTAATGTTTTAAAATTTCACGTTTAAAGAAATCTAGACCATGTATTCAAATGTAAAACCTACAAATAAGTAAGCAGTTATGATCTGCAATACCTTAAGCAACTTGACCATTCTTTATTAAAGAGCCATACAGGCACTCTTTGCATTGGAATTCTCTATTTTAACTCTAATTACTACACTCATTGTAATATAAATAATATAAATAATAGAAGAAAAATATTGGTGGTCAAAAGTGGTCATTAATGGACCATAATTATTGCACAAATAGTATTTAGTACCAAAAACACTGGTTTGTTTAGAACCATTAAGAGCGCCGTGATCACACGCTGCCGCGAGATGAACACACGTCGCATCTCTGTTATTCAACAGCTCTGGTTTTAACTGTTATGCCACACTAAATGTACCAAAACGCCATTTGTTGTTTGAATTTCGTATTAAAACTTTTTTTTTAAATGTAAAGCTTAGATTTTGTTTCATACCAAAAACAATTTGAATTTTCTTTTAAATAGCGTTAAAAAAAAGAATGACGCAGCAATATGTAGCGGCCAGTGTTGATTCTGTGGCAGAATGTGTGGGAAACACTGGAGTCCCATACAAGACACACATACAAAATCATAATGTGTTCTCAACCCCAGTAACTAAATGACAGATACCTTGAAGCGGATAAATTAAACCCCAAGCAATGAATTACGAACGCGTGCTCATGTGTTCACATCTACAATGCCAGGTTTTGATAACACTTCTTGATGATATACCAGGCATATTAAGTACTTTGAGACTGTGTGAGCCTCAATGGGGACTATGTGAGGATATGAATCTGTACTATAATCCTAAATGAGACTATCAACCTTATTTTTAACGTAAAAGCTTACATTTGTAACTTGAATTTGTTTGGCTTACGGTGTCATTTGCTTTCACTTTTTTACCTGTACAAAAATTCTGTTATGCTGCTTTATATTGCAAACTGGTATTTGCTATCATACGATTTTAATCATAATAGTCATAAACGTTTTCTGCACTTGATTATTATTTTAGTCATTTCTCTATAGAAGCTAGTTAATCAAACGTCTCGCGTATTCAAAGAAAATTGCTTACTGCCATGTTGAAAAATAAGGTGGATCATCATTAATGTCACTACACACATAAAATAGTTTAAAAAAAAATAATATTATGCAGGTAATAATGTAACTTTTTTTTTAGCTTGGCATTGCTAAAAAAATATTTTCATATTTTATTACTTTATATGACATTACCAGGTTTATAAATCAGACTTTAAAAATTAAACAGTCAGGTTTTTTAAGGCCATGGGAACCCTGGATCATGAAAGAAAAACCTTTAAAAGATTTCATCTTGATATTTACTTAAAGGAACACTTCACTTTTTTTGAAAATAGGCTCATTTTTCAAGTCCCAGTTAAACAGTTGAGTTTTACCCTTTTTGAATCCATTCAGCTGATCTCTGTATCTGGTGGTAGCACTTTTAGCATAGCTTAGCATACATCATTGAATCATATAGGTATTAGCATTGCTCTCAAAAATTACCAACGACTTTATTTTTTCAAAGATAATATTTTTCCAAATTAAAACTTGACTGATCTGTAGTTACATCGTGTACTAAGTTTAGATTTTTATACCGATTTAGATAGGACCTATTTTTTTCATTCCTGCTTAAGAATTATGAAACTTTGCGGTCATACCATGGGTTCAGCGGCGCGATGATATTACGCACCGCCTGAAAGTCTAAAGGATATGGCCAGACAGGGCGAAGTGCATCATCCCCCATGGCTGTAAGTGTTACATTATTATATTTTAGTTAGCTTGAACGACCAGATTGAAAAGCACTGCTGTTGTCTTTAGCAAACCGGTGAATGAAATCACTAAATGTGGGGGTTTTGCGGCCATTTGGTTTATACAGTATATAACGCAAGTAGTTTTATTTTTAGCATTCTGGTGAGGTAGTGTATAGTTTTGATTAATAGAATGTTTAATTGCCGGTATTGTTTATCTACAGTTTCTATTGTACAAAATACTACGTTAGTGATGTTACGTTCTGTTCCAAGGCTTTGGGGCGTGTCATGCATTGAAAATTATTTGGCGGCCACCAAAAAAATGTTTGTCCCGTCAAAGCCTTATTTGATCAGTTTTTTTATTTACAATTTACAGTTTATTTATGAGTGAGATGACTAGGCGCATGTTAACTGAGTGACAGAGAGAAACAACGGAGAGCGCGCACTCTCTCTGTCTTCATAATAAGCAGTCTTAGCATATTTCATTTACATATTACGTTAGTCAAAATCAAAAGGTCGGCAGACCGAATACATGTCAGACCATTTTTCCTTGAATTTTGACTCTTCTCTGACTCACCCGTTTGAATCTGCTCTCCTCGTCCCTTTTGCCACAGTCTGTTAAGCCAGACTTTCTCTTTCACATTTCAAAAGCTCATCAAAAGTAAATATCTTCTGAATCGTCTCTCACAAACGTCTCCATGGTTACAACGCACGCTCTCTGAGCAAGCAGATAGTCATGCTGTTTATGTTGACAGAAGAAGGCGCTGTGTAATATCATTGCACCACTACACCCATGACAGCCGCAAAGTTCCTACGCCGGCATGAGAAAGTAGTTCTTAGCTATAACGGTCTAAAAAAATCGTTGGTCTTAGTATACGATGTAACTATAGAAGAGTCAAGTTTTAAATAGGAAAAATATTGAAAGTCATTTTTTGATCACTGATGCTAATGATTCAATGATGTATGCTAAGCTATGCTAAAAGTGCTACCGCCAGATACAGAGATCGGCTGAATGGATTCAAAAAGGATAAAACTCAACTATTTAACTCTAAGGGACAGCTAATTATTCCAACCTGTTTTCCAACCACTGGCACTGACCTGATGTATGAAGTCTGATCTTTAAAGTGATCACACAGAGGGTTCCTGTCCAACCACAGCTCCACCAGCCTGAACCCCTTCACCGTATCCAGTTCTCGCTCTGACTTCAGCTGCAGACAGAGAATGAAGAACAACAGATACAGAAAGTAAATTCTGTGGAGCCTGCAGTCGAGTAAATGGAAGCTGAATAATTAAAGGGATAGTTCACCTAAAAATGAAAATTTGATGTTTATCTGCTTACCCCTAGGGCATCCAAGATGTAGGTGTTTGTTTCTTTAGCAGAACACAAATGCTCTTATAATTAAAAATACTCATTTGTGTTCTACTGAAGAAACAAACACACCTACATCTTGGATGCCCTGGAGGCAAGCAGATAAACATCACATTTTAATTGTTGGGTGAACTAACCCTTTAAGTGTGCTAATATTCTGCAGAACAAACAGTATCTCACTATTAATGTAAATAGGAGATGGTAAAAGCAGCGTCTCTCACCTCATTATGAGACAGGTTCAGTGACTGCAGGTAGGGGACTTTGTTCACCAGTTCTGTAAAGTCATCCAACTTACACAGCTTATTGTTGCTCAGATTCAAGCATAACAACTGTGACGAATCAAAGAAAGATAGGGACAGAGATAAAATGTTACTTAAAACTCTGAGCGTTTTTTACTTCAAAGCAGGGTTTCCCAAATTGGGGACTGAAGAGGGTTTGTGAGTTAATGAAAAGCTAATAATGACATAAAAAATAAATGCATATTAAAAATATGCAATACTTTTTTTTATATTAAGATAAAATGTAAATTTAAATACTTTATTTGTTTACCTGCAAGTAATCAGAGAACTGTGAAAGTGTTGTAAAATTATTTAAATATTTAACTATAAAAAGAACAAGAAAAGAGGTTCGGCTGGGCTTTCCCCCCCCAAAAAATGCAGATAAATTGGTTCTGGCAATTTACCAGTATGAGAAGTTGTAACATTATGAGTAAATTACCGGTATGATGCTGTGAGTGAACAAAGAATCTAGATTGCCAGTATGAGCACGTACAAGACTCAGAACACATTGATTCAAGAATTTAGCTTTGGGTCAATCATAAAGAACCGTTGGAGCGGTTTAAAGTAGATTCTGCTGCTTTTAATTGCTTTACTATGTAAATGTGCCAGACGGATGTCTGAGACCCTACTTTTTCCATTCATCAGCGCTGAAGCTCTGCAGTTACCATTGTGTAATATTGTAACTGCAGTACTTTAGTAACCATTATGCCTCGTGTTTTTAAGAGCAAAACCGCGTTGTGTGTGATTATACCCTTACGGCCATCACTTGTATATATATTTTAAAAAAACAACAACATTAAAATAAAAATTCACTAAAATTACACAAAAACTTCTCATCCAGATGGGTAAAAAAAAACAGCTCTGAGCTTAAAAGTCATTTTCGATGATTTTCGATTTTGACAATGTTTTGGTACTGATGTGAGAATGCTATCTTACTGGTCAATAGACATTACTGCTTCAGGGCCAAGGCTAGATGAAGGAGAAGCTCATTTTGGCAATCAGCAACTGTCCTATAACTATTGCCCTCCACTAATAGTGACACCCTTGGTTAATATGAGAAAAGGTGGCTGTGAAAATAAATCTGCATTGTTTATCCTTTTGATCTTTTATATATAAAAAAATTAAATAATGAAGCTCCAATGTTGGTGCCTCTTCTCTTCAGTTCACTCATTTTCTATACGAGTAGAATATATTCAGTTCTCTCATTTTCTTTTGGGTTCAGGTCAGGGACTGGGACGGCCATGGCAGAAGGTGACATTTTTTGAGTTTGATGTTTGTTTTGCATTATTGTCCTGATGGAAGATCCAACCACAGCCCGTAATAAGATTTCTAGCAGAAGCGGTCAGGTTCAGATTTTTTTTTAATGTGTTGGTATTTGCTAGAATCCACAATACCGTGTATCTGAACAATAAGTCCAGGACCTCCAGCATAAAAATAGGCCCACAACATTAAAGATCCAGTATTTAACCAAGGGCATGGGGTAATTGTTTAACTATTCTCTATGATTTTCCATCTGTGATTATTGGAGTCTTTGTCCACTCAAACTCTCCACCTCATCATGCATTAGGACAATAAAGACACACGCCCTCTTCCAGGCAGAGGTAACATTTTTAGTTTACTGGAACTTATTAATTATTGCCCTGATGGTGGAAACGGGGATTTTCAATGATTTAGCTATTCTCTTACACTTGTCATGGCTGGACAATTTTGTGTTCCTAATCACCCTGGTGTGCTAAAAAAAAACAAATAGAAATGGGAATATACTTCAAAAGATATTTTACTCTTAAGAATTTCTAGGGATGCCAATAGGCAACATGCATTGGAGAAAAACATTTACTTCAATCATGTGAGCCCCCCAGAGAGAGCTGACTATTTCCGATGACGACAGTGATCATTGGCGACAGGATGTAGGAGTGTCCAGCGACATGTTTGACTTCATGCAAATGAAGAATGACTTTCTTGAGTGACAACCAATAGGAGTATATGTCAGTGAAGCGCAGGTGATCTGTCGCCATATCCTGTAAGGAGTGTCGATGGCAAGATGGAAAAGTTCATTTAAGCAGTCAACAACTTTCCTATAATTAATATGTCTCTGGTACTTGCCATGCTGACTCCGAGCCTGAATGGTTTCATGAACCCTTATTAACATTATATTAGCATGTTTACATAGCAAACTCAAGGTCAATATCACAATCCATAAAATAATTATATAAAATATTTCATCTTGACATAAGATAGAAAATCTCTGTGGTGACACATTCCAAAATATTCCACGTAAACATGTTTCCGATAAAAACATTTTCTCTATGGAAAGACATATTTCCTGTATTTGGCCCAAGTGTTCAAGTGGGCATGAAGACGTCAAGCGTGTGTAGAACTTTTGATTACCACATGGGTAAGATTTACAACATAGTGTACTTAAGCCTTAAATACAGCTCTGAAGCGGTATTAGAGATATTGTGGACTGATATTGTGTGAGTTAAGGGTTCTTAGTTTTGGCACTATTCTGACCTGGGGCATTCCTGCACACTTACTTCCTGTCACATGTACACACTGTCAAGTGGCCAAGACCACAAGTGTTGGTATTGGACACACAGGCCCTACTATCATGCATGTGCTAATAAGCTCTGACTCTATATCACTCAGAGACACCTGACAAATGTTTCCTGGAATCGGTGTTTGAGCGTGACCTACCCACAGCTGTTTACCCTAGAAATATATGCGCATAGTTCAACATTTCCACTAGCTGGATGTTTTGATTTCCTATTTTTTCTAGACATTATGGCAGAGCTTTGCTGGATTAGATATAGCTACTATATATATATATATTTCACAGCTGGTAGATGAAGGCAACAGGTCATGAAGTAATGAACACCAGCCCTATGACGCATGCTTCTCAAAACATCATAGTAAATGTCACTGATACTCAACATTATGCAGTTTAAAAGAGAACAATTAGTGGTGTTTGCTAAGGCTAAGGTTTATGTTTATGGTTTATAATTTGAACAAACCCCAAACACTAACTCTTACCTCTGGGATATTCTCCTGTATGATTTTAATCACAGCTTGCATGCAGCTTTTTCGGTTTAAGATCATCTCAATGTTATGAGAAACCAAGTCTGGTGGGAAAGAGAAAAGAAAAGATCTAATTTTTAACTTTTAAAAAAGTATTAAGTTAACTGTGTTAATCTACCATTGTTTTAAACCCTCAGTATAGTTTTACCTGGATCAGTGCGGATGCTGCTCAGGTTGAGAGACTTCTGGGAACTATTGAAGCGTTTGGACATGCAATACTGGAGAAAAGAACAGCAACCGTTAAAGTTACCATGAAATCAATATCAACAATTCTCGTTTTTAAAGAATATTGCAGCATTTATTATAAAGGATTTAACCGTACACATCTTTTTCAATTAATGTGCCCTCGCAATTTTTTATTAAAATAACTTTCGTTTGCTGCAACATCTCTTTTCTGATGATGCGCTTACTGGCATGAGGTGTGTGTGTTTGGGGAGGGGGTGGTGCAAACCTGTCACTTACGCGAAATCCATAGCAAACCACAACCAACCAAATCCCCATGGACAAAATCAAGTACAACCCCACATTTTGTGAGAAGCTGTTTCACTTGGATGTGTCAAAATAAGGGAAGAAAAGACCCGCAATTTCCATTTCATGCCGACTTTGAATGCAACAGCTGTCACCTGTAGGCCAAAAATGTTACTGCAACAAGAAGCAGCTGTAGCTCATACCTTTAAGCCAGGGACAATTTGTCGGACAGTTTTTGAGCATCACCCAACTTAGTTTTTTTTCGGTGTGCGTCACACTGTTGACTCTAGTCAGACATAGCAGGTTTTTTTGCTGGCCAATTCAACGTAGAATAAGAGAAAAAGGAATGAAAGTGTACAAAGAAATCAAGACGTCACAGACATGCTGTTCTAACTTAAAGGGTTAATTTACCCTAAAATAAAAATTCTGTCAATAATTACTTACCCTAATGTCGTTCGACACTCGTAAGACCTCCGTTCATCTTTGGAAAACAGCTTAAGATATTTTATATTTAGACCGAGAGCTTTCTCTTTCTCCATTGAAAATATACGTATATACATTCCACTGCACAAATATTTTCATAATAACGAGTGGAGTGGAAAAAAGAAAGTGATCAGCGTGATTGATATTCAAAACGGTACGCAAGCACTAGTTTGTTTTTGCTTTCCCTTATTGAATGACGAATATAGATTATCAATATAGATGCTTAAATAGACAGTTACCTCCTTTACATGCAGACACAGAAAGCCTGTAGTCCTTACGGTGTGTTCATCAGCGCTAGTTTTTTTGCATCCGTTTGGTGTGTCCTTACCTTTAAACGCTCCAAATCTTGTGGCTTCAGCTCAGGAAAAGGGGGACTGGAACAATGGCTCATAAGCACAATCACCTGGAGAACAGGAAACATGGAATTCAGAATACATTAATATAATATGTTTTTAAGAATACATGAAACAGTGCAGTACCCGCTGCCCTTCACTGTCTGTGATTCTGCGTGTGAGTTTGCACAGAGCGCTGGCAGTGGCAGCATCCTCCAGATAGAAATTAACTTTATTTCCCTCCGTGGAGTACTAGACAAAAACACAGACACACAATCAGACAAACAAAGATATGATGCATCAACTGAATGTAACGTATTGGTTAATTTGGTGATTTAAACTTTTTCAAAGTCTTGATTTTGTGGTGACCTAAAATAGATTCTCATGCTTGAATGTTCATTGACATTGTTGCAGCACCTCTCCTCTCAGTCTGTTAGTAATGCTCTGTTTAGTTCCTGTATCTATTGAGCGCCCTCCTACCTAGAAACTGAATCATGTGTTCTGATTGGTTGGCTGGAACAGTGTGTTTGATCAACTGCATTGAGCACATTAAAGTCATGCTTCTTACTATAACTCAGTTTCAACACACTACTATGCAACTCGACCAGGGGTCCCTTCTTCATACTTGTGTTGATACTTAAAATATGTCCCAGCCACTGCTACTTTTTTGCAAGAGTTCTTTACCAAACCAGGGGCAATTATAATAATATAAATATGTATTTGAAATATACAGTCTATAAGTCTATAATACTATATATAATACTATAGACTGATTGACAGAGAGATTTATTCATGATAGAATAATTACTTTAGAATTTTATTGGAGTCATACACACAATGGGCCTCATTCATGAAACCCGAGCAGAACGAATTTGTGTGTAAATCGTTCGTAAAGCCGCTCTGACGTAAATTTTCGGATTCACGAAAATGTTCGTATTTTCAAAATGTTAGATGGTACGAAAGAAATTTACACCTGCTCCCTACCACGAGTAAATGGTGCGTAAAACATTTGAAGGTTCTGTGTTCTTATTTAGGCAAACTGACGACATTGCAAGGTGAACATCGCACTTGCACACCAACCAAACAACAATAGAGAAGTTAATACGGCTTTTTACTGCATTTCTAAAATCAGTAATATTCTTTAAAATGAGGTACTAGTATCACATTACTGCCATGGATATTCTGTATCATAGCTACCAAAGTATCTCAGCTGGAAAAATGCTGCCCTTGGAAAGCGCATGTTTAAGCGCCACCAGCTGGCCATTTTCAGAAGAGCACCAGGTGTTTAGCTGGCTTAAACTTGCTTTGGTGGACACATGATAATTAGGGGCCAAGCACCGAAGGTGCGGAGGCACCTATTGAAATCGTTAGTGTTCCTATTATTATTCTTCTTCTTCTTTTTCCGCCATAGGAGTCTCTGGCAGCCCATAGAACCGTATGGTAAAAAGTTGTGAAATTTGGCACACTCATAGAGGCCAGTCTGAGCTGTCACTATAGCAAATTTGGTGCCTCTAACTCAATCCCTCTAGCGCCACCACCTGTCCAAAGTTTCACTCATATTTATGCTTATAACTTTTGACCCCTAAGGGCTAGAAACAAAATTCTTTTTTCATCGGATTCCTTGGCTCAAGCCGATTCGATTTCACCCTATGATGTCATTTTCCGGTATGCAAATTTTCCCGCCATTTTGAATTTTCTGAAAAACCTACTTTTTCGAACTCCTCCTAGGCCGTTGCTCCGATTTTCACGAAAATTGAAACAGATCATCTTCAGAGCATGTTGACAAAAAGTTATGGAATTCAAGTTGATTCGTCCAATCGTTTTCAATAAACGCACAAACAAATTTTACGTGGAGGTTGCAAAAACACACTAAAGGCTATATCTCCGCAACGCTTTATCGTATTCAAACCAACCTTGGTACATGTCATCACAAGCATGACTTGAAGCAACATGCAGCGTTTCGGCGCAGCGCCACCTACCTGTCCGGAGATACGAAAAATGCCTATTTTGGCTTATAACTTCTGAACCGTTTATCCAAAAATCATAAAATTGGTCTCATTAGATTCAGGGCGTCATGCCGAGTCGACTGATATCCAATTTTACCATGTCGGCCATTTTGGATGTCGGCCATTTTGAATTATGTGCAAAAATGCTGTATTTTATGAACGCATGAACAGATTGTTATGAAACTTGGTATGGGTCATCACCACGATGCCCTGAAGTAGCCTGAGAAGTTTCGAAACAGCGCCACCTAGTGGAGAATTTTTTTTTTCAAACGCTTATAACTTTGGGTGTGGTTGACATATTTTGATGGGAGTGTGTTTTTTGGTCTCCTGAATCCTTGCCGACTCCAACGATACCAGACTTGCCAGGTTTCGGCATATGGTTTGCGCAGAGTTGTAATTTAGTGCTTAAAAAACATTTGCTGATATCTTCGAAACCGCTAGTCCGATCGAGACGAAACCAGCCTCAGAAGTTCGGAAACATAGGTCGATAGCTATACGCTAATGCCCAAATCTCAAAATATTGATAGTAAGGGGTAGTAAAATCCAATCAAAGTCAGGTGTCAGTCCTTTTTTACGTGTTTTTTCATATAAATGTCTATAACTCCAAAACAAAATGAGATATTTTCAACAAACTTGACACACATATGTATGGGCTCACTATGAGGACACATAAAAAAATTGGTGGGATTGTGCCTCTTGGTGGCGCTATAATAAAACAAAACATGAAATTCCCATTGACTTCAATGCAGTATTATGGTTTAAAATGCTAATGCTATAATTTAAGAATGCATTAGCGTATCGTTACAAAACTCGGTATGTGTCTTCCGCTCCATGTCCTGAAGATACTCAAAAAGTTTCGGGGTAGCGCCACCTTGTGGTCAAAAGTTGTAATAAAATGTACAGAAATGCGAATAACTTTTGATTAAATTAACCCATTGTAATGAGACTGGTCATAATACAGTCAATGGCTCATGCCGAGAACATGGATACCAATTGTGCCATATTTTGCAAACCTATCTGTCCTCCGTCTTGTTATTTGTTAAAAACCTACTTTTTCAAACTCATCCTAGACCGTTTGTCCGATTTTCACCAAAATTGATCCGTATCGTCTTCAGACCATGCTGACAAATAGTTATGGATTTCGGATTGATAGACAAAACAGTTTTCATATACCACTGCAACAGAGTTGAGCCATGATGCAAAAATTACTCTTGAGGCTGTATCTCTGCAATGCTTTGACATATTGACACCAAACTTTGCATGTGTCATTGTCATCTCAATCTGACTAAACCACATCAGTTTCGTAACAGTGACACCTATTGGTCGAAAGTGATAAACCATTAAACCATTATTATTGACTGTATTTAAAATTTGACTGCTATTTTGCCTAAAATCAACTTAATAGGTCCTTAATGGCTCATTGTTGCAGTTGGCTTGAGACTTCCAGCCATGCTGGCATGTCTTGTCTTCTTCTTTGCGCTTGTTATTATTCTGCTTCTTCCGCCATAGGAGTCTCTGGCAGCCCATAGAACCGTATGGTAAAAAGTTGTGAAATTTGGCACACTCATAGAGGCCAGTCTGAGCTGTCACTATAGCAAATTTGGTGCCTCTAACTCAATCCCTCTAGCGCCACCACCTGTCCAAAGTTTCACTCATATTTATGCTTATAACTTTTGACCCCTAAGGGCTAGAAACAAAATTCTTTTTTCATCGGATTCCTTGGCTCAAGACGATTCGATTTCACCCTATGATGTCATTTTCCGGTATGCAAATTTTCCCGCCATTTTGAATTTTCTGAAAAACCTACTTTTTCGAACTCCTCCTAGGCCGTTGCTCCGATTTTCACGAAAATTGAAACAGATCATCTTCAGAGCATGTTGACAAAAAGTTATGGAATTCAAGTTGATTCGTCCAATCGTTTTCAATAAACGCACAAACAAATTTTACGTGGAGGTTGCAAAAACACACTAAAGGCTATATCTCCACAACGCTTTATCGTATTCAAACCAAACTTGGTACATGTCATCACAAGCATGACCTGAAGCAACATGCAGCGTTTCGGCGCAGCGCCACCTACTGGTCCGGAGATACGAAAAATGCATATTTTGGCTTATAACTTCTGAACCGTTTATCCAAAAATCATAAAATTGGTCTCATTAGATTCAGGGCGTCATGCCGAGTCGACTGATATCCAATTTTACCATGTCGGCCATTTTGGATGTCGGCCATTTTGAATTATGTGCAAAAATGCTGTATTTTATGAACGCATGAACGGATTGTTACGAAACTTGGTATGGGTCATCACCACGATGCCCTGAAGTAGCCTGAGAAGTTTCGAAACAGCGCCACCTAGTGGAGAATTTTTTTTTTCAAACGCTTATAACTTTGGGTGTGGTTGACATATTTTGATGGGAGTGTGTTTTTTGGTCTCCTGAATCCTTGCCGACTCCAACGATACCAGACTTGCCAGGTTTCGGCATATGGTTTGCGCAGAGTTGTAATTTAGTGCTTAAAAAACATTTGCTGATATCTTCGAAACCGCTAGTCCGATCGAGACGAAACCAGCCTCAGAAGTTCGGAAACATAGGTCGATAGCTATACGCTAATGCCCAAATCTCAAAATATTGATAGTAAGGGGTAGTAAAATCCAATCAAAGTCAGGTGTCAGTCCTTTTTTACGTGTTTTTTCATATAAATGTCTATAACTCCAAAACAAAATGAGATATTTTCACCAAACTTGACACACATATGTATGGGCTCACTATGAGGACACATAAAAAAATTGGTGGGATTGTGCCTCTTGGTGGCGCTATAATAAAACAAAACATGAAATTCCCATTGACTTCAATGCAGTATTATGGTTTAAAATGCTAATGCTATAATTTAAGAATGCATTAGCGTATCGTTACAAAACTCGGTATGTGTCTTCCGCTCCATGTCCTGAAGATACTCAAAAAGTTTCGGGGTAGCGCCACCTTGTGGTCAAAAGTTGTAATAAAAAGTACAGAAATGTGAATAACTTTTGATTAAATTAACCCATTGTAATGAAACTGGTCATAATACAGTCAATGGCTCATGCCGAGAACATGGATACCAATTGTGCCATATTTTGCAAACCTATCTGTCCTCCGTCTTGTTATTTGTTAAAAACCTACTTTTTCAAACTCATCCTAGACCGTTTGTCCGATTTTCACCAAAATTGATCCGTATCGTCTTCAGACCATGCTGACAAATAGTTATGGATTTCGGATTGATAGACAAAACAGTTTTCATATACCACTGCAACAGAGTTGAGCCATGATGCAAAAATTACTCTTGAGGCTGTATCTCTGCAATGCTTTGACATATTGACACCAAACTTTGCATGTGTCATTGTCATCTCAATCTGACTAAACCACATCAGTTTCGTAACAGTGACACCTATTGGTCGAAAGTGATAAACCATTAAACCATTATTATTGACTGTATTTAAAATTTGACTGCTATTTTGCCTAAAATCAACTTAATAGGTCCTTAATGGCTCATTGTTGCAGTTGGCTTGAGACTTCCAGCCATGCTGGCATGTCTTGTCTTCTTCTTTGCGCTTGGCCCCGATAATGGCTGCTTGCAGCTATATTTTTATATTTATTGCTAGTCATATGGTCAATTACTCTCTTTAGCATTTATGCAAAATACTAGATCCAAACCGAAGAAAGAATTCCAGAAGAGTCCACAGTGTTCCTGGCCATGTCATTTGCAGTTGTAACTCATGGGCAGGTATTATGCTAATTAAGTGCACACACTTCTTATTTACACGTTTGGAATTCATTAATATACACACGTTTAACTAACGAATCTGTGGTATATGAAGCCTTTGTGAATCTGGAGCAGAGTTTTCGTAAAGGTTCATTTTACACGCAAATTACTCAGATTTTGCTCATATATTTCATGAATGAGGCCCATTCTGGACAATTATTAATTTAGCCATGTATTAATTTGAGTGGTGACGGATATTATGGGAATAGCTTGATGCAGCGCAGGAGATGCAAATCACTTGATCTTGAGCCTTAAGAAACTTGAATTAATGCAGTCAGGAAACAAATCTGCTTCAAAGATAAAATTAAATGAATTGCTAATCGCAATATTGAACTAAAAATGTAAAGGCTGTACAAATATTAGAAATGGTGACTATAAATAAATAGGAATTACATTTTTTCTTTTTCCCATAGGGGTTCAGAAATGCCCAAAATTTTCGTTAGGAGTCTTTTTGAATATGATGTCATTACATTGCTGTCTCGCTGCTAGCAAATCAATGCATCTGCCCTCTTCATGAAACACAAGAATGCACAGTAATCTCAGGTAACTTAATCCAGATATTTTTAATCCAATCCTCAAATTATTTTGAAGAACTAAGATCAGTTATAACGATTAGAAGATCTGGCATATGATCTCAGATGTAGTAAGTAAAGGACAAAGAACGGACCCCAGGCCTCATCCACTTTATTTCTGTATACTTTGGAAGGGAATTATTTAAATGAAGAGTATTGTGAAGTGTATATTACTGGTAGAAAACTCAAAACTACAATGGAGGCGTTTCAGGAAGTTCAGAAACAGTGCACACTGATATAGAGAATCACTGCCTAAGGAATAGACTTTGTAACTTTGCAGTCCTTTTTCATGCTCAAAAAGCAACATTACACATTAAAGATTAAAATGTTAAATGTAAAAGAGCATAACAGGTCCTCTTTAAAAACTATTATGTTCAACATTTATCAATACAGTAAAACAGAACTGAATAACAAAGTTCCCCTGACCTCTAGTGGACAAACAGTTACACCTAGCATCGCTGGCCAACTATGATCACTTACGTGTAGTGGAGTAAATGCAATGGGACAGAGATTCTGTAGCGATGTTAGCAGCCATCTCTTGTCATACTTTTGTCCATTTGGGATCTGTGAAACAAACATGTTTTTGAATGAATTCATATGAATTCATGAGAGAGTGAGAGGGCGGAGGGGGGGTTGCACAAGTTAGTAGCCTTAATAGTAAAACGTATTTTAATTACAGTGAAGTTATCAGCTCAGTGTGTTTTTTAAATAACAATGTAAGGTTGATTAAATGCTGACAAAATTTCCAGGTGAACTATTCCTTTAAGGAAAATAAAAGTTAACTCTTACTGTCATTTTGAACCACTTTTTTTCTCCTCGCTCTTCATCCTCTGCTCCGGATCTGTTTGCATTTCCGACCCTGTCTGTTCGCCTCTCTCCTTTGCAACTGGGCCGTCCGTATGGAATACTGCAGGAAAAGCATAACATGGACTGGGAATTACATGCAAACCTTACATACGTCTAATCCTTATCTATGAAGCTGAATCGTTTGCAATAACACTTACAATCTCTGTTTGGACACCCCATACTGACTACCCATCAAAGACACATTGACACTGCCGTTCTGAGCCCTGCTGCGGGGTCCCGGCCACGATGGTCCTGGGGCTTCTCCACGATTCTGCAAGTGAACTGGATCATTGTGAAGACTAGCCTTGACGGACCCCCAACTTTGATGGACCCCCAACCAGCGGTGACCATCATGATCTGAACCACACAAACACAAATTTGAAAGCCATATAAAAAAGACACACTCAAGCCACAACAGACAACTTGTGTTTATCAGGAAGAATGGAATTATATTTTAGCCACATTTCTATTAGGTTTTTGGTTAAATTATCTTATTGTTAAACTGCATAAAGTACACAGCAAATCTAAAATGACTGTATATGAGAATTATAATGTTTTGCGTTTTACATGCTTGATACGGTATGCTTTAAATGCACATGCATGGTCAAAAAGTAAATTATATATACTTCAAATACTCAAAATAATGTATGGGTATAAATGCATATATACTCAGTTTAGCTTTAAGTAGCAGCAGGTTTAATTTTACCTGTAATAGAGCCGTTAGTGTTCCACACCTCTCTCATCACAGCAGAGCCACTCGAATCTAAGCCGGAAGGAAAAATATGACCCAAAGAGTGGCAGATTGTTGTTGTTCATGAATTTGCCTCTGTGCGCGCGAGCAGCATCCGCCGTACAAAAAAAAAACTACAAAACTGTTTTACCAGAATAAAATGATGATAAAAGAATAAAAAGATTATAAGCATAGCTCAAAACGAACAGTGTAATATGATTAATTCCGTCGAAAGGATATCGTTTTGTATTGAAATATCACTAACTACAATTCCCAAAATTAATTGACAGTACTCGGCGCCAAAAGCCAACGTTACGTAAATTAATTATATTTTTAATTCAGCAGTACATATTTAAATACGGATTAATCAAGCATATGATTAAAGTCATACAATTATATAATGTACATAAATAAGTGTTTTATTAATGGTCAAATATTACCGCCTTTGCAGACAATCAAGTGTGGACTCGAATATTTTTTCCCCCAGACTAATTTTGTTAATTGACCATTAAACTAACAATAAGAACTCCTATAAGCAAATAAAAGTATCGCAAGTTTTTTTTTTTTTTTAATAGCACATCTAACCTTTTGCACAATAAAACGTGCACATTTATCCTGTTCCAAGAATTTATTTTATTTTATTTTCGAATTTTACCCAGATTCACCCTGAATATTCAGAGTTTGCATTGAACAGTAATGGCTTCTAATAGGGCAGAATATGCAATATTTTACACCAAATAACCAACGTTGACGTGTTAAAGTTAGGAATATAAAAACAACGCGATAATATAATGCAAATGTAAAGCTGACCACGACAAAACCTGTCAATCACTGCCGTGATCAACATCATGCAGTGTGCAACTTCGATTCGGTCAAGACCCCAAAACCTTTTCGGTTCATTAAGACATAAATCATGATCATTTTGGTACCTGAGGAACTGGAGCAAACCCGTGTTATCATCACGGACAAGTTGGGGTACCATTCCCGAGTCATGGTGAACCGGATCAATATTTTGTGTAATTGCGCGCGAGCGCGTGCACTGCTCTGCACGACACGTGGACCCTGTGCATATGTGCTTCATCTTGCATCGAAAACATGTGCGTATTTAACAGGCAAGAGCAAAAATATAGTCTTCCGGGGATCCATAAGCATAAAAGTTCGTTGCAACTAAATTAGATATTTTAAAATGTTTAAAATGCATAATTTATTCAGCTGAGTGAACATTAACCATCAGTTTTAAGCATTAAGGTTTTTTATTTTTTATAAATGGTTTCATTTTAGGACTATTTTTCTTTCTTTTTTTAATAAAAAAAATGTGAGTTGTGGGTGGGCTATTACTAGCATGTTAGCCTACTATGGATGTTATTCGTGGTTGCTTACCCGTCAAGAATCTTTTCATTTCTAGGCTCCTTTCAAAGTACCGTAAATATGCTAAAGGAAAATCTTTTAAATTAAAGTTTAATAGTTAAAAAAAAGTTTAAAAGTAATAAAAAAAAAATAGAACAAAAAGAACTCGCCTCAACAAGCCACACAATTTAAGGTACCGGTATGTCCATATTTGATAAGGTGAGTTACTTACTGAGCAATAAATGATCAAAAAAAAAAAAAAAAATTAGCTGTAAATCAAACCAAAGATGGACACAAGAAGAACAACTTCTAGTATTTCAAACATTTAATAAACAAAAAAAGT
This sequence comes from Pseudorasbora parva, assembly GCF_024679245.1. Lineage (NCBI taxonomy): Eukaryota > Metazoa > Chordata > Actinopteri > Cypriniformes > Gobionidae > Pseudorasbora > Pseudorasbora parva. The sequence continues at coordinate 11,026,741 of NC_090182.1, read as the reverse complement.
AACATACTTTACAAGAACATGACCATAGCAACATAGCAAGTGCTTTATTAATACTTATACTTTTAACTGTATTATAGACCTGTACTGTCCAAAAGACCTATTGTTGGATCCAAGGTAAAATCTTTGTTTCTTTGGTGTAATTTACTGGAGTTTATGTGAGGTCACTATCAAAGTGGTTGCTCTTGGCTTTGCTCCCCTGCTTGCTTGATGGCTTTCCTCAACAGAGAAATGAGGGAGGTCAGTCCGATAAGGTACCCGTCCTCCCTGTTTCCCTCCACCCAAGGAACATCATGGCTCAGCTGGACATCCTCGGGGGTTGGAATGGTCTTTCCGAAATCTATCATCCATATGTTTGCTTTGCTGCTGCAGTCGTGGACGAAAAGTAAAGAGCTTCCTATGATCTGTGAGAAGTTAAGAAGTTTATTCAGAGGCGGAGAGGAAACAAAATTCATATTAATTGTGTTTTGAGAATAAAAGTAGAGCTGTTCAGTTGTAAGGTCATATGTTGGCCAAACTCTGATCCGTTACATAAAACCCACATGCTTTGCCCGATATTTTTTATTTTTTAGCAACATGCTTTAAATTTCATATTTGAAATATAACTGCATGTAATTAAACCAATAAAACTCGAAATGCCAATTCTATTCTGGTTTTTAATGCTTTAGAAGTTAACAGCTCTAACGTAAAAGACAACCCTGACAAGTTCAACGTTTTGCACTAACCTCGTGTTTGTAGAAAAAGGTTGACTCCTTTAGTGCTTTGCTCAGTGCCTGTAGTCTGGATTCGTAGGCCTCCTGAGATACACAAAGTGAAAAATTAAGATTATTTTCATGTATTTGGGATAAACTGCAATTCGATTTTTTAATACATATATTTAAATGATATTGTCAAGCAGGCATATTTGATGTAGAATAATAGAAAAAGTAATATGGGACTAAAACATAGCACTTAAAGTCAACATGAATCCCCATTCACAATCCAATTTACTCTTGAAATGTCAAGTATTTCAGAGTCAAACAAGATATGCGAACATAAAATGTTGTGTGGAATTAGTTTTTACCTATTAGGAACCAATTTAATGGCTAGGTGTTTTATTTATTGGTAAAATAAGAGGGCCTGTTGATGTCAGCCAGAATGGAAAGTCATTTCAGAAATTAATCAAGAATCTGATTTATTTATATTTGTGTGAGTATTGTATATTTGTGTTTAGTATGACATGCACTCACTAGAATGTGAACCTGCCTCCTGGTGAAGGACAGCAGGGTTTCTGTCACTTGAGCTTCTGTGCGTGTCTTGTAAAAGTCTCGTAGTACTTTACCATTCCCCATCTGGAAAATAAAACCCAAATATTATAAATATAAATGACCTTACAGTGTCTCTCTTGTAACTCTTTTAGCCTAATGTTTCATACCACTATGCCTTCTATGCGGAAGCCCAGTGATGAGGTGGAACTGCTGTCATCCCTCCACTGCAGGTAACGCAGCTTCGTTACTCCCCTCTGTGTTTGCTCTTCTGCAGTGGGAGCTGTCGGATCCACTTTCACCATCTTTTGATACATATCAGAGCGTACGCTGGCATTGTTCCTGGCCTTAATGATCTCCTCCTCTTGGTATGTCCTGTAGTATGGTTCAAATATACTGTGACTATAAATTCAATGAAGAGTAGAATAGCAAACTAAAATGGTATTTAGGTAACTAGTGATGCATCAAAATGTTTTTTTTTTACCAAAACAAAAGCTTTCAAATAGCCGAAAACCAACCAAATAAATAAATAAAGTAACATTTTGGTCACTAAAGTTGGTATTCTGTTCAGGGTGTCGCGTTCTTAGGTAAAACCGTAGACTGTAAAAAATATGGATGTAGTGTCTGTGATGTCACCTGTAGGATTTTGAAGAGCATTTTTTAAGCCTAAAGTGGACAGAGCCCGTCATCGCCATTTTGGCAGCGCGTCACTCCCGGATAACTGAAAATGGGCAAAAAGGTAAGACGTGGGTGGAGCTGTGGTGCCTGGTTGCTGAATCCACGCCTGCCTAACTCGACTATAGTGGCAATCCACCTGTCACTCAAGTGGCCACACCCTTAATTATGCAAAACGTATTGTTTTATAACTCATTCGTTTAAACTTTACATTATATAAAGCCTTAAAGTTAAGCGTGTGGTTTGACTGACAGGTGGATAGCCATTTATCTGCTGTCTGTTAGTCATTGTGTCACCAAAGTTTCACTCCCATCCCGCCTCTTTTCCCATTTTCCACTTTAATATAATATGAATATATAATATATATTTTAAACACTATTAAAGTCAAGAAACAGTCTGTAATAAAATCGAACCGTGTCTAACACTATTGTAGAGAGTTGATTGCTTCTTTGACATTCTTTTTAGTTACAGAAGTGCGTCCACATCTTTACTCTGTTGTAGCTTATTCACTTTGAAAATAAAACATGGTCAAATGCATCATCTGAGAAGTGCTAATTAAATGTCACAGTTTTGCACAATGGATTCAGCCCTCCAAAACTATTTCAGACGTAACTGAAAATATGTATATATAATTTTTTTATTTATTTGTTTATTATTTGTTTTTGCTGTTCCGGCTAAATGTTTTCAGTTGCTTAAATTTCAGTGCATCACTAATCCGAACTTTGATATTCAGTCTTGCAAGCAAATGTATCAATATTTTATAAAACATACCCACAAATTACATTAAAGTATTGTCTCTCACTTTGAGGTACTCAACTGTCTATTGTGGCTTAAAGGGGTGGTTGATTATGATTTCACTTTTTTAACTTGAGTGAAGGTGTAATGTTGCTGTTTAAACATAAATAACTTCTGCAAAGTTACAATGCTCAGTTGCAGGGGTTAGTGACATCACTAACCCCAAAATTTACAAAATGCTTTGCAACGTGCACGGAGTCGTGTTCATTGTGGACAGCCTTTAGCTGTTGTGCCGTGATCAACAAAGTTATTTTTAATCCCACCAGAGAACTTTGAATGTTGCCGTTTATGTAATCAGTGTAAATTATACTTTTATAGTATTTACGCACGTGCTCGTTTGGCTACAGGCACGCTAAACATGGTTCCCTACTGTTGTAAATCAATGGATTAGTCTTCGTAATGTGCTCCTAGTTCTGGCGAAAGATATTTGGCTACACTCGTTCTATAAAGACAAAACTAACAGTGCTCTACATCCAGCGGCGTAGCACCAAATTTTGGGCCCTGGGTTCAAATCATCTTGCTGGGACCCCGTACCAAATACCAATGGGTGATACCAATGGGTGGGGTATTGCATTTTTATCATAAAAAAGCATACTCTGATTAATGTATATGTATGCATAGAAAACTGACTTCTAAGGGGCCCCCCCTGCCTTGGGCCCTGGGTACTCGGTACCCTTTATCCCCCCAGTCCGACGTCCCTGTCTACATAGCGATCACTATAGATCTGCAGTCTGTAATCCAAATAATGCCTTCAAGCATTTACAAATAACAGCATATCTAGAAGTATGAGACAACTACAAACAAAAAACATTACATTTTGAAACATCCTGTAACAGCTGTTCTTGCACAGGTTCTGATCGATCATCTTCAGTAAAATTCTCTGGGTCTGCATAGGGCTCAAATTGATAAGGCAAAACTGACGCCAATGTTTATTACAATACACCTGAGCATATGCAACTAACCGTCATGGTAAGGGGTGTGATGTTTCTGGACAGTGTTAATAAATCACAACTAGGCCAGCTAACCAATCTGAGCCCATTGCGTATTTCTGAGGGAGGAGCTTCAAACCAGATAGCTCTCCGGCCGTTTTTACGAGAAGGGACACATTGGTGTAGAATAAAGCTAAATTATATGCTTGTTTGTTTTTTTAAATGAAGCATGAACACATGTTAGACTGCACCCCATAAACACAGTCAAGACTTCGAAAAAAGCTGATCAACCACCCCTTTAATGTAACAATTATAGTGAAGACAAATGAATTAGTGTTAGAGTAAAGTTGTTGGCTCCCTTCCTACCGGACTCCCATTTTGCAGTCCATGATGACAGGATGTTTGAGCCCACTAAGCAGGTCCTCTAGACGGATGTATCGCTCTCCATCCTTACTGATGTGCCCGAAATAATGAGGCACAAACTGACAGAGCGCATCAGACATGAGGGCCTGCAGACAGACATCCTCCACCTTGCAAAACCTCTTCAGCACTTCCCCACCCTCACTCAGCCTCACATTACCTAAAGAAACCACACAACACACATTTTGTCTACAATTTACTGCTTATTTAAAAAGTATTGTTTAAACCCATATTACTTATGTAACATGATGTGTTTTGATAGAAAAAAGTGAAGGTATGGTGAGGGTCAAAATGCAGTGTCCTTTACAAAAGCCTGAGCTATGTACCTTGATGACCAGCTAGCTGGATCCATGAGCTCTGGGTACGTTTCGACCACTGCATCATGGTCAAAAATGTTCTCCAAGATCGACACTGGGAAAGAAAAGAGGGTCGTTTAGTGGCAGTACCTTAAAAATCTAACATGGTTCACAAAATAGGCATGCTTCTTTAACCTTGAAGGGTTTATGGTTATACCCTACCAATGGTGAAACAGTTCAAACCCAAAAATGTTCCATTATGGAGTATATTGCATTTTGAGTAGGTTATTTTGGTTTGTTAATGAATTTGTTTTGGGAATATTGCAAATGTGGCTGTAACATGCTACTTTATCCATATCAGTACTATGCAAATAACGTATTCAAATACGCTATGTTATGGTACTCATGCAAATTGTCTAACACATTTCAGTGCACCGAAAAAATAGAGACTTTTTCCAGTTAGTCCCCAAGTCAGACAGAACCTGACGTCACTTTAACTGGTCCTGAGAGATTCTGTAGAATCAAGATAAACTGCATTGTGCTTTCTAATTTTCCCAGAATTCCACTCACCTTCTTCATGGTCTGCCTCCTGGCGGCTGTATCCTCACTCTCGCTGAAGACTTCGTCACTTTCTGCTGAGGAGTTGTTGAAGGAAGAGGAGGATGAAGCAGAGGAGTGAAGGAGAACCCGAGAGAGAACAGGGTGTGGAACTAATTCTTCCTCGTCATCTCTCTCCAGACTTCCCTGCATATAATGCTCTCCATCCCCTGAGGACACAAACGTTTGCACGTTTCTCTGTTTTGAACCCCAACTCTTCTTCCTTTGCATTCGTTTGTTGAATTCTTCCTCGTTACTCTCATCGATACTCTCCAGCTCTCCTCTCAGCCTGTCCCGCATCCCTTCCTTCAGCACCACCTTGCCTTTCCACAGGCTTTTCCTAGTTTCTGCATTCAATGGCACATTTGAACCCTCTTCAACAAGACTTCCACTTGCCATCACCTTCTCTTTCACTCTCTGCTCTTCCACGGTCATTCCTCTGGCAGGTATTGGTGGGGGATCCACACAAACACATTCCAGAGGTTCTGGTTTCATATCCTCTGTTTCCTCGTATGAATTTATCTGAGTTTCAGTTGGTTCTTCTAGCTTGGAAGAAAGGACAGCGTGAGCAGCAGCCAGTTTAGGTCTGGCTCTGAAGACTGTGCTCTTGTTGTGATGTATTTGATTATTCAAGGTTGGTGGGAAATCAAACATCTTGTCTTCTACAGCATCTCTCATGCTCTCTCCATCCCTTCCATTGCTCGTCTTTTCTGACAATGTGCTCATTCTTTCTGGAGGAGAATCCAAGTCTCTCATGAAGGCGCTAGGATGGAAATTCTCATCAGAAACGGACGAAACTCGTGTTTTGTTATTTTGAGCTCTAGAGAAAGAGAAACTGAGGGGATAAACAATCATTATTTGATAAATCATAATAGAAAATCTAAAGAAGATAAATAGACAAAATTACAATATCATCTTATCAATAAACTTTTGTTATTTAAAGAGGCACATCGTGTGTGGATTTCCTGGACATATAAAGCCTTGGAATATAAATACTGTAAATACTGCCATCACTGGTGGTTTCCTATAGAAATGGATAAAAATAAGCTTCATCTGCCCAGGAAATGGCCCACATATGCTAAGTGGCACAAAGTTTAAAACAATTGTAGGGGTGACAAAAGCACCAACTCCCACGTACCCGATTTGCCAATCTTTCATCACTCCTGTGTGTTAAGTTGAACCTTCCAGCAGTTCAGCGCCAAAGACTCAATGCCAGTTCAAAGTTTTGCTGTCGACGTTTTCCAGTAGTGATTTGCATAATGTGACATCACGGTTTTCCACAACATTTTTTACCATGAGCTCTTTTGGAGGTTGGGATGAGGGCTGACCCACACTTTATTATGTCGAGCAGTAACCTACACTTGCAATGCATTTCATGTGAATGGAATTGGTGTAGCTGGCCCCATGTTTTTTTTTTAACATCTATCATAATTTACAGATTATATTTCTTGATTTGTACATCTTGCTCCAAATTGTAATTTAATTTTGAGTTGTTGTCTCATGTAAAATCTGTGTAAATTAAAGACAGTATACCATAATGTATAAACTTTAGAACTTTATTTTTTTTTTTGAGTGTAAGTCTTTTTTTTCACATTAAAGTTTACGTTTTTTAAAAACATCATTATAAATGTCACATGTCCACAAATAACCTTCAGTAAAGTTATATCTTCAGCTCTTTCCGTACACACAGCCAATAGATATTTCTCTGGTTGTCTTTGTGTTTCCAAGAGGAATGCATGTAAATGAATGCAAATTCATAATGTAATTTTCCAGACATACACCGCAACCAAATGCCATTCTTCCCCTTGGGCTGTTTATTGACACAGTCTCACTGTTTTCAGTGTTGTTATTGTATTATATATTCCACAACAAAGGATACTTCTGGAACGGTTAGTTTGGATATATGGGTTAGGTCAATACTTAGGAAATAATAAATGGTGGTAATAAAATTGTGCTTGTCTTGATTACTTTTGAAATAATGATTGGCCTGTGGCAATTGATTATTTTTGGCTAGCATAAAGTTTATATTTTTTAAACAAAGAAACTGTTACCAAATTAATGAAGTCAAGTTGGTGGCCTTTGCTTTTCATAACCTTTACCCTCATTTAGAAGATGACACCATTCCCTCTCTAGAAGCTTGCACAGAACCCAACACGATAGTCATTTTTATCTACGGTGTCTGTTAATGCTTGAGAAGACTCTAACATGTCCTGTGATAAATGTCTGCGCCTCAAAATCATTTCTTCATCCCCAGCCTCACAGATGGGTTCATCCTCAGCGAGTTCCCTAGAGTCGTCACTCTCCTCCACCCCTATGTCTGGAATGGATTCTTCCAACTCCACAGAATTGCACTCCATGGTGTCAACATTTTCTATAAAGATGGGGGAATCCAACAAGTGTGTTGTAGTGGCTGTTCACAGAATTAGACCCAGGAGTCACAGTCAAGAAAGGTTTATGAACCACATTTATCTGCTAAACTAGGCTTTCATATTTACATGCTTTCTTAATATAAATGGGTATTAATTATTTTAATCTAGGTGTTATTTTAATCTAGGTGAACTATCCATTTAAATAAAGAATATTTCCTAAATTAATTTGAGGATTTTACCCTTTTTATTTCAGCAGTTGCGATTGCTTTGAAACAGTATGAGGTTCACCTGGTGCATTTCCTTCATCCTGGGGTTCAGCCTGATCATCCAGGTCATCTGGTTCATTGAATTCTTCTTGTTGAATATCCGTCTGAAGCAAGGAAAACACTGTGTTAAAAATGTATAGATAGATGGATCGACAGATTGATGGCCTAGAAAGATAGTGTAGTGGCAATTGCTTTATGTAAAATGTATTTACTTCATGTATTGTGCTTGCAGGACAACTAACATCTGATCTTATAGGTAAAATGACTGTGTGCTATTTCAAATGTCGGCTGAAAGTGTCTTTGCAACAAAAGGGGTTACATGTCTAAATCCTGATGTTTCTTAGAAGTGGCTCCTCTGTCTTGGGCCTAAAGAATGAGAGATGTTTTAGTCGCTTTATATGGTATAGTTTCAATAAATTCAACGTAACAGGACAACAGCAGGGTCAGGGGTGCAGGCTGCCCTTCTCTGCAGAAAACTGATGTCTGTATGTGAATGGCCTTCTTGCAAAAATAAAATACTTTTAAGACAAGTGGTTTTGGCTCTCATTGCAGTCTAACACTAAATAGACATTTTTGGGATTCTGCATGTGATTTGTCTGGACCTGAGAATGTTTGAAGCTGATCATCCTGGTTTCCAAAGACTGGCTCCCCACCCCAAAGTTTTCAGGCAGGAGGGACAAACATCCTAGGGCCGAGAGTCCTATGGGAAACTGAAGGCTTATTTGCCTGGTGAGTTTGTTTTAAAACCATAAATTGAAGTTCGATATTTTCAGACACCTCTTCTGTGTTGCACCCCTCTCTGCCTCCGAGTCTATAAATATTTCTAAAGCACTCGAAATAGGTGGATTTAAGTCAAAGTACTGACTACAGACAGACAGATACAGTAGCTAGATAGATAGCTAGCTAGATAGCTAGCTAGATAGATAGATAGATAGATAGATAGATAGATAGATAGATAGATAGATAGATAGATAGATAGATAGATAGATAGATAGCTAGCTAGATAGATAGATAGATAGATAGATAGATAGATAGATAGATAGATAGATAGACAGACAGACAGACAGACAGACAGATATAGTAGCTAGCTAGCTAGCTAGATAGATAGATAGATAGATAGATAGACAGACAGACAGACAGACAGACAGACAGACAGACAGACAGACAGATAGATAGATAGATAGACAGATAGACAGACAGACAGACAGAGAGACAGACAGATACAGTAGCTAGCTAGCTAGATAGACAGACGGACAGATGGACAGACAGACAGATACAGTAGCTAGCTAGATAGATAGACAGATAGACAGACAGACAGATAGATAGATAGATAGACAGACAGATAGATAGATAGACAGATAGATAAATAGATAGATAGATAGATAGATAGATAGATAGATAGATAGATAGATAGATAGATAGATAGATAGATAGATAGATAGATAGATAGATGGATGGACGGACGGACGGACGGACGGACGGACGGACGGACGGACGGACAGACAGACAGACAGACAGATAGATAGATAGATAGACAGACAGACAGACAGACAGATACAGTAGCTAGCTAGATAGATAGACGGACGGACGGACGGACGGACGGACGGACAGACAGACAGACAGACAGACAGACAGACAGATAGATAGATAGATAGATAGATAGATAGATAGATAGATAGATAGATAGATAGATAGATAGATAGATAGATAGATAGATAGATAGATAGATAATTCTAGAGCAGCGCACCTTTCTAGGTATCCTGCGACTACCCAGATTAAACTGCAGGAAGCTGAGAATGCTGATCAAACTGAGGAAAGTAAAGTTGCTCATCACTCCAATCAGTGCTGATATCAGGGGGAAGTTATACAGCAGATATCTGTGCAGATCACAGAGACATGCCTGGATGAAGAATGTAAGAATTTTATTGAAGAGACTAAGTCTAAATCTCAAGAATACACAAACCTGATGCCTGTAAAGTGAGCGAAGATGTAGAGATGTGCTCTGTAGATCTGAATATTCTGGGAATGGATCTCAATTGCAGCTCCAACAATGGGTTTGTACTGAACAGAGAAAAGAGACAATTTTACAAAGTACTCTGTTTGTTCCACAGCTCATATACTGGAGACTCATGTACTGAAAATTCACTTTGTGAAGAAAATTTGAGGTTACTCAAATCTGTGGCCTGTTGTGTTGCGGGTGGTTGTTAGTGCGTTGCTATGGAGTTTCTAGGGTGCTCAGAATCATCACTCACAGAATCATCTTTGAACTCAGAGTACAGCTCCACTATGATTGACTGCTTCTGCTCTGATGCTCCTGTTAACAGCATGGGGGAGAAGACCACTGTGTCCAGAGCCTGAAGAAGAGCTGAGCGATAATGGAGCATTGCCTGAAAGATCGAGAGAGAAAAATGGGAAAACAGCTGCAGCATTGTGAAACAAGATGGGTTCAGAAAACTCATGAAGCTTATCTTGGAGAACCCATATTTTGCAACAGTTGCTTAAAGGGATAGTTCATCTCAAAATAAAAATCCTGTCACAATTTACTCAACCTCACGTGGTTCAAAACCTGTATGACTTGCCTCTATGAGAACACACAATAAAAGTGGTTCATATCACTTCTGAAGCTCATTTATTTTGAGTTTTTTCCCTCTTAATTCCTAAAGAAAATTTCCAAAATTATTATAATGCATATGACTTGTGTATTATATTCCATGTCTTCTAAAGCTATTTGATATGAGTAAATAATGTCCAGGTCAGTAAACGCTTACAGAAATTTAACTTTTTGGGTGAACTATTCTTTAATGTCAATCATTTAAATAATTTATACTTTAGGGATGTTGAATGCTTGAATCTGATTGGTTGACAGGCGTGCAATTATGTTCAGGGTTCAAGTTCACGTCTAAGTAGTTCCAGGCAGGTCTTGACCGTATTGCATGTCAATATCACTTCGCCAAATTATTTAATTTACTTCAAAGGTCCTAATGGCCGACAACAGCAAAAGAACCAAAAGCCACAGCAACACTGACCAAAAAATAAATAAAAAAATACAGTAAACAATGGGATAAAAAACGACAAACTATTTCCATGTTTTTTGTCACAAAATTATCTTTTTATATTCAAGGAAAGCACATACTCTACTCCTGCTCTCTCAATTCAATTCAATTCAAGATTGCTTTATTGGCATGAATGTAAAAATACAATATTGCCAAAGCGAATTACATAAATAATAATACACATTGACATAAATAATGATAATTGATAGTAATAAGAAAGAAAATATTACAACACCGTATAACTTAACTTCAACTTAAATAACCGGTGTAACAAATTAGAACATTTGATACCACAGTGTTTTAACATATACACACAATCACACATTCAGGGGGTCACTGTGGTGGACAGTAGGGACACACACTGAGGTCAGATGCATTACACACATTACACACACACTCACCTGCTGTCTCTCAGGCTGTGGCACGCACACACGTATCTCGCAGCCAGTGCGGCTGTCTGTCCCTCTCCTAGTATTATATTTATTTGTTCTATTTCAGTCATGGCTGTAAAGTTATTTATTAATGTATTAAATTTATTAAAGTAGAGGTCTCTTATAGAGATGTATTTGTGACAGTGAAGGAGGAAGTGCGTCTCTGTCTCGATCTCTCCTGTCCTACAGTGAACACACACCCTTTGCTCTCTGGGTAACCAGCTCTTTCTGTGTCTGCCCGTCTCGATGGCCAGACTGTGCTCACTGAGCCTGTACTTGGTCAGGATCCGTCTCTGCTTTGTGTCTCTGACACTCTGGAGATATTTTTCCAATTCATAATTTGATTTTAGAGTTCGATAGAATTGTAATTTACTTTGTGTTTTAGTTTCCTGATCCCAATGTTCCAGATATGTATTCTTCAATTGTTTGGTAATTTGGTTTGTTCTGATGTTCGTGTGAGAAGCAGTGCTGGTCTGAGACTGGTGTGTGTTAGTAGAGTTAGTCTGGTTAGTAAGTCTCAGGACCAGCTGACTGAGGGGACTTTTTTCGGGGTTCAGTTCTTGGGTTTGTAACGCTTTAAAATGTAGCGATTCTGTGGGACTTGATTTAAGGTGCATCCAGAATTTGAGGGATCTTTTTTGCATATTAATAATCAATGGGAATCTGCCTAATTCTGCCCTACATGCATTATTGGGTGTTTTTCTTTGTAATTTTAGGATAATTTTGCAGAATTCAGTGTGTAGGGCTTCTGTTGGATGCCTGTCCTCTCTCTCTCTCTCTCTCTCTCTCTCTCTCTCTCTCTCTCTCTCTCTCTCTCTCTCTCTCTCTCTCTCTCTCTCTCTCTCTCTCTCTCTCTCTCTCTCTCTCTCTCTCTCTCTCTCTCTCTCTCTCTCTCTCTCTCTCGCTCTCTCTCTCTCTCTCTCTCTCCCTCCCCCCCACTCACTCAAACACACACACATACAGTACGGACACACAGAAACGTGTTATCAATGCTGCTCTGGCGATTTTATTAGTAAAATAGTTGTAGGTAATAACGGAGCTGTTCTTAAAGCAGTAACTTACAGTTTTGCTATTAGTAAAGATTAGTAGAGCTGCCAAACCCTGCTGAGAGATGTGCAGATTCAGGCAATCACACACGCTTAAAGGGATAGTTCACCCAAAGATGAAAACTCACCTTCAAGTTGTTTCAAACCTGTACGAATTTCTTTCTTCTGCTGAACACAAAAGAAAATATTTGGAAGAATGTTAGTAACCAAACAGTTGATGGGCTCATTGTGTAAGTCTCTGTCTAACTTATTACTGTTTTACTGAAATTCTACATCTTGACTTCCATAGTATTTTCCCCCATTTGTAAGTCAATAGGGCCCATGAACTGTTTGGTTACCCATATTCTTCAAATGATCTTCTTTTGAGATCAGCAAAGAAAGAAATTAGACATTAGTTTGCTATCAATGGCTCAAATTTCCATTATTACTTGGAGGCTTGGGATGAGATGCGTAAGTTTTAGCCCTACACATAAGATTGTTTTATGGACAAAAACCTGACAAATGTCTTGAAATATAACATCTGAACAATGTCTTGAGGTATAAATAGCCTAGTATAAGCGGAATAATTGGTCTGCCGAATTAATAGAAAATAACGCACACCCGCTTCGCTTTGTGGCCGCATTACCAGCTCGGGTGTGCATTTTCTAATAATCGTCGTCAATTATTACTTACTTGATTGACAACTTTTATTTTCATGTGTACAACTGTTTCCTAGTTGGTGCACTTACAGAACGTGTTGATACGTCCACAATCTGACCAGCTTTAGAATAGGGAGCGATTTTTACTAGAAACATTCCCAGCTCCTGATTGGCTGGAGACTCCGGCATATCCAGTTGTAGTGTGATCTGATAGGGCTGGCCGTACGTCATCACCTGTAGACAGGAAAGAGAAAAGCAAAAAACAGCATGGAATATGAAATAATGTATTCTACTAACTATTTTGCAAATAAGCCACTGTGCACAGTATGCAAATGTTCTGTATGCATGATGGAATCTCCCAATGAGTGCACAATATGAGCGTGCAGTAAACAAACTGAGCCCACTGTAGAGCACTCAATACACCAAAAGGGATGTCTGCCATGATTTTGAACGTCTTTCTTTCTTATTTGGTCAACACCAAAAAGTAATTTTTGCACAAAATTGGACTAAGATGTTATATTTTTAACATAACTAAAAAAAAAACACTGAGATAAAAATGCAATGTAGTGAGATCACATGACAACAATGCAGCATGCTGGTGTTTGAAATACTTTGCAGTTTCACATAAACAATAGTAGGCCTATGTATTGAACAGTAAACAAGTAAGAATACAGCCTGCTTTTGTCCACTCATTTTCATAAACTCAGCAATACAAGTTAACCAGAAAAATTATTAGTTTGAAAGGATGTTAAAAAGTTTAAGGATTAGATCAAAGATGGTCACCTGATGTTTTCCATTTTTCAGTAAAGAAACATTAGCCACAGGGAAAGAACACATAGGGTGATGAGGAGATGGACAATCAGTCCTGCTGATCAGAAACACATTTGACATGAACAAGCAGATGACAGACATCAAAAACTATGAATGTAGGCTGATTCTGTGACATTTAAGCATAAACTTAACCTCATAAAGCCTACTTTCTAAGTTGGCAAATTTTTAAGGCCTCTAAATGATGTTTCAAAACTTTGCTTAAAAACGTGGTACATAATCTATTACACACCTTTTGTCATCTGATTGATAGTTTATACTTTTTTAGCTACAAGTAAAAATGGAGGGAAATTATGTTCCCAATTAACTGTAACCATTGTATGATACTGTAACAATTGATTTTAGATCAAAATCAGATCATATGCCAGTTTTTTATATAAAGACAAATTCAAATAGACACAGTGAGAATATAAACTTATAAAATGTAAAATATGGATAGCATATAGCTCAAATAAACTGGCCTTTAATAAGAAATGTAGAGTTTACACTGAGATCCCAGGGTTTTGATTGCAGACTTTTTTTCTCATCTGAAACGTGGGATTATTAGGGCCTTTTTCTTTTTCTTTTTTTAAAGCAAAATTGCATAAATGATTACATTAACATTTATCCATTTATCTGAGAAACATATTTAATGTATGTGTATGTATATATATATATATATATATATATATATATATATATATATATATATATATATATATATATATATATATATACAATTTTGTGCTAAAAGCATGAATAAAGATTTTGTAAATGGTGCGAGAAAAAAAGGTGTCTCTAACATAGTTTAATGAGGCTTATGCTTAAAGCATAAACAAAACTGATATTACCATTGCCTTTATGCTTATCAGAAAAGCAAGACAAAAAACGTATTATCTCACCTGTAGAAGAAGTGGACAGGTGTGATGAAATTGGCTGTGGGCATAAAGGAATAATAGAAACTGCCGTAGAGGAACAAAGCCACCCAGAACAACAGCAGAATCACACAGATCAGAACAGCTATTTCCAGAACCTTCTGTCTGACCCGCACCAACAGCACTGACACCCTCTCCAGGAGCTGGACCACCAGCCCGTTGATTTGAGGTCCCACATCTTGAACACCAGAATCCTCTGAAATGAACTCCTCCATACCGGGGTGCACGTTCACCGAGATTTACTTCTTCCAGTGTTGTTCCACTGCAATCTTAAAAATGTCTTTCACAACAACTTCCTCCTCCCTTTCGCTTTCAGCTGTCTTTCCCTGTTCTTGCTGCTTAATGTTTGACTATCTACAAAATAACACACCAGAACCTCCTTCGTTACTCAGAAAAAACGCTGCTCATCTCTCAGCACCAGCTCATGTTCTCATTTTCGAGTTCTTTTCCTCTGCCCTTGAAGCTCTGACGTCTGACTTTGATTCATCTGAATCAATGAACAAGCTCTTTTTAATGAATTTTTCTGCAGTAATGGACTGTGACACTGTTGGTTCCTGGAAACAAACTGACAGTTTGAAGAACAGCTGGAGTCCAGTGGGACTCATGACCAGCATGTGAGGCAAAGGACAAGGGATGCTGTTAGGAAATACAAGGGGTATGAAATATCCAAGACAAATCCTTCTATCTATAAATATGTGTATCTTGATGGCCTTGCAGTACAATTGGTAACAGCCAACCAAGCAAAAACAGCTGTCTTTTTGTGAGAATCACATGTAGCCATGTAACTGCTTTGCGAGGTTGGATACAACCACTTCAAGTTAAGCATACAACCACAAATCCATTGGATACACACAAGACACACGGATGGTTCTTCAAATAAAGAGTAGCTCAGGACAATGCGAGGCAAACGGACTGAACTTGGGCTTGTCACAATTATGGATATTCAACACCTATATGAAGTTGACAAGTTTTGCACACAACATTAAAATAAATAAACAGATCTTGTTTCCAACCCCACTAAGTTTAGCACTGTGTCCCACATTTAGTGTTTTTGTAATGTGTCTATCCATCCACTAGATAGAGCCAAATATCCTTTCAGTTGAATCTATATGATGTTTCATTATGGTAATATTTACTGAAATATAAATATTTATTCTAAATTATTATTTAAATACATGTTTATTTTTGGTATTGTTAAAAATAGTGTTGTTAATAATTATAGAAATGCAATAAATGAGTGATGTTTTTTTATTGAAGAAGGAACCCAAGCCACATCGAGACATAAAATGGGCTCTTTGACTTGGGAATGGTAAATAACTACTAGGGGTGTAACAATATATCATGTCACAATATATCCCAATACAAAAATTCAACAATATGTACTGTTGTGGATATTGACAAGATGTATTGTAAAACAAAATTTTTGTGTCAGTAAAATACTATAATGTTGAATATAATGTTTGCAATGGGGGAATATTTGTGGGTCCTGATGCCAAATGTCTTATGTTACCAGTAAAAATAAAAGTGGCCTACATTATTTTAAATATATCTAGTCAGTGACAGAGTGCAAGCAAATTCGCCTAAAATAATTCTGTATTTTTAGCTTTAGAATCATGAATATCTTTATTCTGGTGTCACCATTGTGCATTGAGTTACTAGCACCAAGTCCAAACCTGTTCATTTCCACTCCCAATTTAATACCAAATTTAGCATTTTAATCAACATTACATTTTTTTGTTAACCTTTTACCTTATGTCTTGGTGTATTGGTATCGGTTTGAGTTCAGTATTGTGATATATGTATCAAATCGTGACATGAGGGTATTGTTACACCCCTAATAACTACCTAGCAACAACCGTAGAAATCACAAAGCGATGCCCTAGCAACACTCTAGCATTGCGGCAGTGAGTTTTGCATGTGCAAACACTTACATTTCTTTCCGAAAAAATGTCTGAATTGCTTTACTCATGTGCCTCTAAAACAAGTGTTTTCTCTGAAATGAGCTCCATTTGAAAAGGTGCCACATTCGGATTGATTTTTCACGTGCCAGAGAAAGAGCGGGAGATGATAGGGATTCTGCGGATGATTTCAAATGACCTGCCAAAGAGAGGCTGCTGGCCTACATACATACATATTTAAAAAAGGATCTTGCAGGTGAATCAAATTGTTCCACCTTGTGGAAAAGTGCTTTTGCTCTGATGGAATGACAAAGGGAGATAAAGTGAAAATTTAAAGCATGACACCTTTAATTGGAATTGAATTTGTAAAAATGTAGATAGCTGAACTGGACTGTACGAGACTTCTTCATCCCCTCCTCCTTTTCCCCTCATTCTGGTATGACTCATTAGTAAATCATATACACGTAAAGCTTTACTATACAGCTGCACTGCAGCTAATTCAGTTTAATTCAGATTATGTGTAGCCTGGCTTTTAACTATACATAGTATTTCAAAGCAGCTTTGCAGAAAATGCTTGTTTTAATGTTACATTTTGGGATGCATTCTGTTATCAGCCAGAGATTTCAAAGTAATGTCCATTTGGAGTACATACAGCTATGAGATTACATGATGATATGTGGTTAGTTAACTTTCATGTACAGCATTGACATATAGTGGAGAAAATAATGTCAGTCAGTGGCTGCCGAGATCTGCTTGCTTACAAGCATTCTTCCAAATATCTATATGTTCAGTAAAACAACTCAGTTATGAGAGGTATATTAAATCCACTTCAGGTAATATAGAAACAAGGCCAAACATGTTCAGTTTTCCCATCAGTCAACATCAGCATGATAAAAAACGTCAGCACAGTGGAAAAAAAGGTCTCGGGGTCGACAAAGTTCTGGCAAAGGAACATTAAAATTTAAAAATCCTTCCCAGTTCCACAGATTCAGAAATGAAGGAATCTCACAGCATATTTCTAAACCAGTTGGTATCACATAACACAAACTCTCAAAGGAAGAGAAATACTCTGCTCCAAGACATTGTGAGCTGTCTTCATAGGCAGCATTTTAATGGATCATAAGTATGCTACAGACAGAAAGGCATTTGAACCAATTTTAAAGTGATGCATGAATTAACGTTGCAGTAGTTTTTTCTTCCCTATTGTGACATATATCCAAGTGAAACAAAAAGAAGAAAAAAAGAAGGGCAGGACTTGACTTTGTCCATGAGGAATTGATAGGTTGCCCCGCCCTCAGGCCAGTAAACACATCATCAGAGAAGAGATGGTGCTGCAAGACTGAGGGAAAGTTATTTTAATTCAAGATTTTGAAGGATAATTCCTTTATAAAAAATATTGCAATGTTCCAACAAAAATAGGATTTTTCAATTTTGACTTGATGGTGACTTTAGGGTAGCATTGCATTTATCTTTTATGAAAAAGCCAAACACATCATACAACGCTACAAGCTTAGTGAAAACACTGAGAGAAATGTCAGCATGAAATAAAAACTGCAATTATTACTTATTTCATGGAAAATTGTAGTGTTTGTTGTAAATTATTTAACCATCACAATGTGCCTGCGTAATCTTTAATCAAAAGCATTATCTTAAAAAAAAAAAAAATCCAGTCGATTCCCAATGGACACAATCACACTACTTTTCTTTTCTCGTTCAAGAAGAGCCGTTTCACTTGAACATAAAATATCTAATTTCAACTAATTTCATTAGAGTTTGGTCTTATCATGTTTCTAAGTTAAAAACGCAGTACTTTAATAAACAATTGCGAGTCGATTTTCCTGTGCATTTGTAGAGCATTCAAAACCGGTCACTTATGAGATTCCATTTCAAGGATGTTGCCTTATGCTTATATAAGCAGACAGCAGGGCAGCTGATTGAGTTTGGGAACAGAGCCACAGTTCTGCTTGAGTTTTGCAGTCACAGGTGATCTGAAGGGTAGTGGCAGCAGGTGTTCTCTGCACATGTGGATCTGAACCTTTGATTGACAGGTGTCTGCACTGTTATCGGTCTTAGCTAACTCTTTTGACCCAAAGCACGCCTCCAGTTTGATCTCACCCTTGATGCACTCAGATGTTAAAAATAACCATTTGTCTCCATTCATTTGAAAGTCATTAAAGTCCCCATGAAATCAAATATGACAAGTCATATTTTTTACAGGATATTGTAGTGGTTATTATAAATGATTTGTCCATTTTTTAAAATTCCTACGCCCTCAAAATCTTGAATCAAAAAATGTTTACCTCCCCTCCCCCTTGAAATGCCAGCTGTTCTCTTCATGACGTGTCTAAACAAAGGCTGGGACTAAATATCTTCCTGCAAACTGGCTTTCAGATCTGCCTCTATGTTTTTTTTTTATTTTTTTTATTTTTTTTTAGAAATATCTAACTTCCTACAATCAATTTCCAAAGGATGAAATCAAACAGTTTTCTCCTTACATTTTTCTTATTCCAAAAGCCGTTTCACGCAGATATTTCACAATAGAGAAGAAAAGACTATCGCAACTTCCGTTTTTTTGCTAATTTTAAAACATAGCGGATGTGTTTTTACTTCGTTTAACCTGTAGAGGTCACTGTTACTCCCTCCATTTTCACTGCGAAAACAGCAAATGTCTTGACATGTGTAGCATTGTTCTCTTTCTGCAAGAGAGAATATACATATTAATTTTAAATTTACTGTAAACTAATTTAACAATATTTATATATGCTTAAAGTTGTCATGAACTGGTCTTTTTAATTTTTATACTGTTGTCTGAGGTCAACTAATGATGTTAGTGTGGTTTTTACATTCAAAAACATCATAACTAATAAGGCTATTGTCTACACTGGTTTTGAGGCTCTCACCTGAACGCTGGGTTTTGATTGGCGTGCCGTAGGCCTACTGGAGACTTGGATGTAAACGGCTAGGATTGGATAAGATTTGCATATTTAATGAGCTTCAGCTCCCCTGTCAGTTCACATGAGAGAGGGATTGTTTTGAAAGCGGTAACCGGAATGATTCTCTCGATCACAGGGTTCGTAAAGTTTTTTGTCAAACAAACACAATGATTTATTTCTCATCCACCCACGATGGATTGGAATATTATTTTTGTATTACTTGGCCCGCCCGATTGGTGGATATAAGCACGAACTGCGCGCACACACACACACACACACACGTGCACGCACGCGCCCCGATCAAGAAAGAAATATTATTTCACTATTTAACATTCACCAGCCTGCCGACGGGCGTGTCTTTTGGTAGCTCGTCTGGAAAACACATAGCCCCGGCACTACTATTACATATAAAAAAGACATTTTACTCACATATGTGTGTTGCACCATTCCTGTTGGATCCAATATAGAAGGCACAGCATTGTGTTTTACTCTCAATATGTCAGCTCGACCTGAGACTTGTTTACAAACGATTCCGCAGTGAAATGAAGCGATTGCGAACACGTGTACATGTCTTTCCCACGTGAGCCGGATCTTCATTAAAAATAATAACCAAAAACCAGGAATAGCGCATTACATTGCTATCTTCTTTGGCATGTTAATTGCTGCTGGCTATAGCGCGATCCGAACAGCTCCACGAGTCTGTGGGCGGGGCTACTGAATTAGACGTGCTGTAGAGGCGTTTCCCCACACGATGACATCAGGATGAGGCATATTCTGAGATTTTCTGGGCCTGGTGTCTATAAAAGCTTTTCTTTGACTAACAAGGAAGTTTTCAGCTCTGAAACTTAGAGGATATTCTTATATTACCATGACCTTTTATATATCAAAAGCTCAAGGGAAATTTGATTTCTCAATTCATCACCCCTTTAAAATCGAGATGAAACAAGTAGCAACAGATATTTTCTTCTGTCTTGATGTACAACACAGTTTATCAGGAAAAAAAGCAGGACGGGGACTTGGTTCAATCATGCATGGGTTGTTGATTGGAATTTGATATGTGGACATCACACTCAAAAATCGAGGCAGGTAAATGCAAGTTTTTAGGGGTTTAAGCAGGATAAATGACTGGAGATGTTCTGCATATGTCACCAGAGCGAAGACTTTAGCTGTGTCTGAAATCCCTCCCTATAGCAAATGACATTCGAGTCCTCTACATGAGAAGAAGGGAATGAAGATGAGTGAGTGAATTCAGACACTGGCATAAACATCATGCGTCAGAGAAGACTCTGTCACGGACAATTTCGAAAACTACTACGCAGCTGAAAATAATTACTGTGTAATTTTGCATACATTCTTTATACAAATGTACTATAATTACCAAAGACATAACACCCACATTTGTAAAAGCTGCCACATTTGTAGTTGTAAAAGTGCCTTTAATTTTGTTTTGTGCACTACTGTCGTCTCGCAGTGAATGTGCACTCAAAATCAGAATGTAAAAAATCTGAAATGTCATTGAAGTTAAACAATTGAAAGTGGGGGAAAACTCAGATTAAGAGATAAAAGTTTTTCTTCAATGCATGTTGCCTCAATTGTTGGCATCCGAAATACTTGTGAGCAAAATATGTTTGAAGTATATTGCCATTTATTTACACACCTCAGGGTGACTAGGAGCACGAAACTGTCCTGCCATTACTTCCTATTTCACAGGAGTATAAATATGAGGAAACACAAATGCCAAATTCCCTTAATCATTCATCACTATGAGAAACCACAGAATATAGTTCTTATGTGCAGCAAAAGATGCTTGAGCTTCAAAAAGTAGCAATAAGAAGCTAAAGCATTGAAAATGTCAATTTCCACCATCAGGGCAATAATTAAGACGTTCCAATAAACTAAAGATGTTACAAATCTGGAAGAGGACGTGTCTATATCGTCCTAATGCACGATGAGGAGAGTTTGAGTGGACAGAGACTCTCCAATGTAGCCTAGAAATCTAGACGCACCCTAACGGCAGCAAATTTAATCTACCCGCGAGTGTCGTCTAGCAACTCTCAATACCCTTCTGAGCTGTATTCGCCTAACTCTTGCCGGGCCAATCACATCGTGTATAGAGTCGGTGGGCGGGGCCATAATGACGACGGCCGAGTTGCGTTTGCGTGCTACTAGCAAACACAGAAGCTGCCGAATGGCGGTCTTTCGAATCAGCTCTGACTGCGACTCTGGAAGACTTGGAGTTCAGCTTTTCTCTGACAAAAGAACAAAGAACGGCACTGAGGTCATTATTAAAAAGGGAAGATGTGTTCGGAGTTTTCATTCGGCGAATGTTTAATCTATCAACAAGCTCTGTTTCACCTTCGTTGCTCTGGTTGGTTGTAGTGAAGAATTAGATCTTCCATCAGGACAATGATCCAAAACAAACATCAAAATAAAATAACTGTCACTGAGCAAAAAAAAATAAGTTTTCTGCCATGCTGTCCCAGTTCCTGACCTGAACCCATAGAGAATGAATGGGGTGAACTGAAGAGAAGAAGCACCAGCATGGAGCTGTGAATCTGAAGGAGATTCTGAAGGAATGGTCTCTGATCTCTTGTCAGGTGTTCTCCAAACTCATCCGGCATTACAGAAGAAGACTCTGAGCTGCTATCTTGGCGAAAAGAAGGTTGCAATAATTGGGTGCCAATAATTGTGGCCAAAGTGAACTAGAGAAAAAAATGTATTTCATATTTCAATTATTTTTCTTCAGTAAAAGGTCTGAATTTTTACATTTCATTGTTTATGAACAGGATAAACAATACAGATTTATTTTTTACAGCCACCTTTGCTCATATTTACCAGGGGTGCCAGTATTAGTGGAGGGCACTGTATATGGAAATAGGGAACGGTTTCGGACACAGCTTGTCGTTTCACCAAAAGATCCAGTTATGATACTTTGATTAAACATTATGTTGTCAAAAAAAAAATAATAAAAAAATACAGTGAATTTTCAAGTCATGCAAATTTGGTTGATTCTGAGCATGTCTAGCTATTATACATGACCTCAAAGCCCAAACACAAGGACTAGAAGCCACAAAACTCCAATTTTATTGGCTCTTTAAATTAAAGAGGATATAATCTGTTCAATTCTTTCCAGCAACATTGTAGGCTATTGGATCTCGATGGGAAAAAGCTTATCCACTATTGTGTTTTGTGAGCGCATGTGAAGGTTTAACACGATACCATGGCAGGTGTCCTCTTTCCATCCGGGTGATTTCTTATTACAATACAGTAATAAAGCCATCAGTGACCTCTACTCTCTTTACCACGCCTCATAATCTCTCTCTATCAGTCTCTCTCTCATTCCTCACTCTGCATTAACCAGCCCTTGTCTGACAGTTGCACTAATTGTGATATTGAGGGATACGTTGGGATATATTGCAAACCACTGCAAAAACATTATATTCTGACACAAGTCTGATCACTTATGATATCATTCAATGTGTTCACTCGCTGTCTTGCAATATCCCTCATTTAAATAATTCCCGACCAAGGCATTTTGCAAAAAAAGGGGACGAGGTCTGGAATGAGTTGTGTTAGTAGTGTGTTAAAACTCATGGTTATAGAAGTGGCATATCAGAAACACGTTAAAAGAGTTTGACCAATCACAGTACACTGATAAATCATGCATTGTGCTTTTCAAAAGGAGGGGCTTCATAGAGACAGGAACTAAA
Source organism: Pseudorasbora parva (assembly GCF_024679245.1). Taxonomy (NCBI): domain Eukaryota; kingdom Metazoa; phylum Chordata; class Actinopteri; order Cypriniformes; family Gobionidae; genus Pseudorasbora; species Pseudorasbora parva. Next base: position 11,003,702 of record NC_090182.1, on the reverse strand, counting down.
TTGAGCGTTACTGACAGACTGGGAAGAGAGGAGCTGCAACAATATGTGAAGGGTAATATGTAAAAACAAAACAAAAAACAGAAGTTAGCAATTGACAGCTTAGCTTTTTAACTTGCTCAACAAGACTACCGGCTCTGCCACATCTGAAGTTGACGTGAAAGAGAAAACTGACCATATAAACAGACAGTTTATGATAGTGCTCTCTATATCACCCTTAGAGGCAATGCTGTGAATACAACATGTAGCCTACTTGTGTTGCATTATAAACTGTGTTCTGACACATTTCAGAACTCAATGGTGCATGAAATTGAGCTTGCATAGCTAGAAGCATTTGCGTTCATGTACTTGCACAAAGTATGTTGCTGGCCTAAGGAGGTAATTTCACCATTTCTGATTATTTTGAATTAGGGTGGCAATTTCTTGCCAGGTCATTTTCATAAGACCTTACCTGGACTTCAAAACCTTCAGCTCTCACACCAATAGACTTTCAACAGGAGTATTCTGAAGCTGAAGTGTGTTTTGTGTTTCTGACACTATGGCTCCAAACGGAATTGCAAAAATAGTGATTCACAGTCCAGTCTGCCATTGGTCAGTCAAACAAATAGTATTGCCCTAAACTCACGCCATTGGTAGATCATCACCATTCTCAAAAAAACAAGACAATGTTGCTGATAACCCTGCAGAGCAACTGTTTGTCTCTGCATGTTAAGATGGCACAGAAAAAAACTTTATAGTTGCACTATGTAGGATTTTTGCAGTAAAATATAAAAAAAACACACTAAAAAAACAAACCAGGCCGGTGTTTTATATTTTGTTCTGTTGAGTTCTTACCATATCCCAAATTTGTAAATTGTGAGAAAATTGCTATTTTAACCAAGGAGGGTCTGAGGGAGTCGCCTGGCAGTTGCGTCATATCTGCGTTACCCTCGGTTTCTGGTCAAGGGGGTAATCCAGCAACTCTTTTACTGTCTATGAGGCAGTCGGGGGGAAGTGGAGATATAAAGTCTGATAAAGTCTAGGAAGAATAATGGGGAGAAGCCCATAGTGAGCCAAAAGCAACAGGAGAAAATATTTAAACAACGTGATTCACTTTCCACAACTACTAGAAGACCTACAGCTGTCAGTCAGGTTGCTTATGTCACATCTACGTCGTCAAGCTCAGTCTGAGCCTGCGCAGTTCGCTCAGCCATCAGGAAGTGAGTGCCTCTGATTGACCTAATTTTTCCGCCGTTGAAGTCAATGGGATAGCTCTGTCCATTTCTTTTACTGTCTATGTTTCTGGTTTTGTTTGGCAGTCAGAAGCGCTTTACACTTATCAGTGTGAACAAGTGTCGCAGCAGCCGCTGGGTGAATGCACAGAGTAACGTCATAACATTATTTTCAACACACTTAAATGTATCTAATATGATAAACCGTAAAAGAAAGGTTACCTCATGATTGGAAAAGCAGAAATTGCGCCTGTGACTGTGTCCCGTCATAATAAAAGTCCTGTTGCTTGCGAGCCCTGTGTTGCTTAAAGGTCCCATGGCATGGATTTTTTTTAGATTTTATAATGTTTCCTGAGATGTATTTATATTGTTAGTATGGTTTTTACCTTACCCCACCTCAATATCTGTGTTTTTCAATACGATATGGACACAATAAGTACATTGTACTTTTTTTTTTTTTAAATGTAAGTACATAGTAGTTAAGGCCACCTAATATAAAGTGGGACCAATATGGTATTTTAATTTGTAAGAATAATAATTTACAATCAGGGCCGTGCACAGGGGGGTGGCCCGGTGGCTAGAGCCACTGCCCCTTTGCCCTCATCGGCTAAGGTGCCCCTCTTGCCCTCTTCCCTCCCTCACCCCCAGAAGATTCCCATAAAAGCACCCTGTTCCGCTAGAAACCCACTCATTTCGCTAGTCCGTTCCGTGTTTTCCCGCTCGCTCCGCAGCATCGTTCAAAGTCTGTTGCTGTGTCCGCTCTCTGTGGAGACGGCAGTTCAAAAATGGCGTCCCATTAACAGGTATGTTACAAACTACAATCCACATTACAGACAGTGGTTGATCAGCAGAATTAGTAGTTTGGTAGTTTGTTTTAATTCAACATTGCAAACATGGATTCAAAGCTCCAGCATGCCAGCATGTATATCATCATACACTGTTTACTGAATATTTATCTGAAAGTTTGTCACTCCTAAAATATATTTCCGATTATAATACATTTTATGAGTTAATACTAGTATCTTTAACATGCAATGTTTTAAAAAGACCATATTGATACACAATTAAAAAAAAAGGTAATAAAGGATATAAATATAAAACAGGCTACAATAGAGCTAAATGCACACCCTAAGAAAAATGTGCTTTTAATCATGTCTAAGGTCATACTTGTGCAAAAAAAAAAAAAAAAAAACTCTCTTTAGCAAAGTTTGCACAGTTTTCTGTTTGATTTGATGAATACAATAGTTTATTATTGTTCAGTAAAATAATGTTAATATAAAAATATTTTTCAAATACAGAAACTATTTTTAAGTAAATGATCTGAAAACACTGAATGGATGAGATCCCATAATAATTTAATAAAGTTTTACAGTAGTAACAACTAAAGATATTTGCATTATGATAGCCTATGATTATTATCGTATTTTTATTATAAATATGATGATTATCTCTAAGGTGGTTTACCATTTGAATCATAACCATGTCATGTCAACAAACTTTTACATATTCTGTTATTAAAAAACAGTTGTGTATGATTTACAAAAATCATAAATATCTTTGTCTCAAAATATATTCAATAATTTTAATGATTCTCATTTGCTACTTAAATCTCCAATAGAAAAAAAAAGAAATAAAATTAGCGCAGAATCAACTTTTTGGAAGCATAATTACAGCAACATACATTGAATTAGCATTAAAGCCAGTTGTATTTACAGTATTGTAAAAGGTTTGTAATTCATTCTCTATATTAAGATGATTCTCAACCCCCTTATAGTGCCCCTTTTATTTTAGTTTGGGCCACTGCCCCTCAAAATGTCTGTGCACGGCCCTGTTTACAATATTAATGTTTTACTATATTTTTGATCAAATAAATGCAGCCTTTATGAGCATAAAACCCAAACTTCTAAATGGCATATTTAAATGATTGCAGGAAATTATACATTTGAGAAATGCAATATATCTGATCATCTTAAAAGAAATGCATATATGAGAATATTTTTTTTGGTAAATGTATCTATTTCCAATCAGAATGTTTTATTCTTAAAGGTGCAGTGTGTAATACTTATGAGTATCTATTGACAGAAATGCAATATAATATACATAACTATGTTTTCAGTGGTGTATAAAGAACTTAGTTAATGAACGTTATGTTTTTATTACTTAGAATGAGCCATTTCTATCTTCATAAACCCTAACAGTGAAGTTGCCATTTTGCGCCGCCATGTTTCTACAGTAGCCCTAAACGGACAAACTGCTCTACAAAGCGTTAGCTACTCTTTGGCGTCTCAAACAAAAACATCTTTGACCTGTGTCGGCCCCTGTAGCTTCTCTTTGTGCTCCAAAAGGAAAGGTTGAGCAGTGGGCGCTTGCAATTCATAACCTCACCACTAGATGTCACTAAAATTTACAAAGCGCACCTTTAATGTTTAATTCATTAAGGAGGGTGGGGGTGGGGGGACTTTTTGAATTTGAAGTTCATGTAAATGTATCTATTTTTTTCCAGTGAGGTTGTCAGACCAAGAACATTCCTAGACAAAGGAAATTAAAGGGGAACAGCATGTGTCTTGTCACCTATCTGACACTAAAGATTCTGCTGAAATTTCTGCTGAGTCTTGCTTCAACCTGACAACATGCTGATTATTTCTGCCCTAGCAAGCAAACGCCCAGGCCAGGTGTCACCAGGCTTTCCATACTCCACAATAAATCTGGAAGGCAAAACAATGTGCTGTAAACTGCAGGAAAATCATAAGCAAGCAGATCCTGTCTAATAAACATGGGGCAAACACCATATGCCTGGGTATTTCTAGTTTTTTTTTCATCCTACTGATTTGTGATTAGAGCTTATTACTTGTACGAACCTCAGACGAGAAATCTTACCGGATTACTGGGTTTATTCGCCGTTATTCTACAAAGCTCACATATTAGAAATACTAATGCTCACACAATAACGTGGTTTACAGAACAACAATTGCTCTCACTGCTGTCTGTTGGAGAGAAACTTGGCTCAGGTGCGTTTATTTTCCAGTATGCCTGTGATGTGAGCAGCCAATGAGGCCAAAGATGAAGCCCTTCCGGGTGGCCATCTGCCGACTAGAACGGTCTCGCTAAAATTCAGACACACTCACATGCTCTGACTCACACACTCAGACAAAGGCACACATGCGTTTGCTGTCATTGTAAGCTTGGCTCGGTGCACCGTGCTGGATTGGTGACAAGAACAGAAAAAGACGTGAATTCACAGCCTCAAAGAATGACACACTGACTCCCACCTGCAGGTGGATGACATCATAGCGAGGTTTAGGTCATCCAAACTGAATGAAGTAATCTGTTGCTCTTTTTTGCAGCGAAAAAGTAGTGTCTATGTGTGCATACACCCACACACACACAAATGTATGCATGGCACGAAATACCTGCACACAATAATCTCACTCACAAACAAACAAAAAACACACACACACACACACACACCATTGATTGTAGCCTGATGCATAGTGACAGGCATGCATAATGGCAGTGAATAAATGTAAATGATGGGTGGGCTGTGCTAACACAGCTGTCAATCATCCTGGATCAGTGTTGAGCACAGCAGCTCAGTCTTCATTAATACAAAACATATCTTATGCAATGCACACCATCAGGAAGATCATTTAAAAAATGCCAAAGCTAGAAACCTATAACATTTATGGTTTTTGCATCTGATAGTAGTAAATGCCCTTATTAGTGGCCACAATATTAAAAGGATAGTTCAACCAGAAATTAAAATTCACCATTTATTCACTCTCATATCATTCCAAACCTGTAGTGTGTACCGGTAACTTTCTTTTGTGAAACACAAAAGATTTCAAGTTTTAAAATGAGTGTCTCATAGTTTTTTCTCTCTCCATATAATTAAATTCAATGGGGTCCAATGATGTTTGAGCCCCACTGACTTTAATCAAATTGAATGACCGAATGTTATCTCAAATGGTGCCGCTATATCTTTTTTAGTGACAGGACTTACACAGGGTATGCAGGAATCCTGAAGTTCATTTCAATACCTTTTTAAGACTTTTTGAAGACTGTCTCAAAATATTTTAAGACCTCATTGCACTAATCAGCAACAAACCAACTAACAAACCTTTTAGTTTGCGCCAGATTATTGAGTTTTTTTGTGTGTCTTCTTGCCACAGGTCAATGTCTTAGCTGTGTCCAAATCCAGAAACATTGAATTGAAAATAGGGGTGGCCGATATGGCCTAGAATCCATATTGCGAAATACATTGCAGCTTCTTGTGATAACGATATACACTCCCCTAAAGGATTATTAGGAACACTATACTAATACTGTGTTTGACCCCCTTTCTCCTTCAGAACTGCCTTAATTCTACGTGGCATTGATTCAACAAGGTGCTGAAAGCATTCTTTAGAAATGTTGGCCCATATTGATAGGATAGCATCTTGCAGTTGATGGAGATTTGTGGGATGCACATCCAGGGCACGAAGCTCCCGTTCCACCACATCCCAAAGATGCTCTATTGGGTTGAGATCTGGTGACTGTGGGGGCCATTTTAGTACAGCGAACTCATTGTCATGTTCAAGAAACCAATTTGAAATGATTCAAGCTTTGTGACATGGTGCATTATCCTGCTGGATGTAGCCATCAAAGGATGGGGGTCATAAAGGGATGGACATGGTCAGAAACAATGCTCAGGTAGGCTGTGGCATTTAAACAATGCCCAATTGTCACTAAGGGGCCAAATGCAAATTGTAGCCTATTTTTCCTATTTGTAGTGGAGATGAGTGGTACCTGGTGGGGTCTTCTGCTGTTGTAGCCCATCCGCCTCAAGGTTGTGCGTGTTGTGGCTTTACAAATGCTTTGCTGCATACCTCAGTTGTAACGAGTGGTTATTTCAGTCAAAGTTGCTCTTCTATCAGCTTGAATCAGTCGGCCCCATTCTCCTCTGACCTCTCGCATCAACAAGACATTTTCGCCCACAGGACTGCCGCATACTGGATGTTTTTCCCTTTTCACACCATTCTTTGTAAACCCTAGAAATGGTTGTGCGTGAAAATCCCAGAAACTGAGCAGATTGTGAAATACCCGTCTGGCACCAACAACCATGCCACGCTTAAAATTGCTGAAATCACACTGTTAGCAATTTCTGTAAATTTCACAGTAATTAACTGTAAAATGAACTGTATTTTACTGTAAGGCAGTTATACAGTATGTTACTGTATTTTAAAGTTGCATTGTGGGAAATTTCCCACTGGCACCACTAAAATACAGTATTTTTAATTTACTGTAAATCAAAATACAGTATAAAAAAATGAGCGCGAAACCTGACCAATCACAGAACGGCTTGCTTGGCGAGAGAAAAATGAGCGCGAAACCTGACCAATCACAGAAAGGCTTTTATTTCCGCTTGGAGAAGGAAAAAAGAAGACAGGCACAGATGCAAGAACATGTCAGCTGCAAAGGTTTGTGCAAATATTCTTACTTATTCTTTGTTTATTTTATATTTGTAGTTTAACAAAAAAAGAAGAAAAAAACAACGCCACCTCACATACAACGTTACTGTGTGGAGAGACTGTGAGAGCTCAGAGAGATTTGTGGCGCCACTCATTCCAAATATTAATATTTCTTTTTTTATTTCCTTTTTATGGACGTTTCACCATCAAAATATGGACATAAGCTGGTCTCTGTCTTAGGTTTGACGAACACATTATATGAGCAGGTGAGTGTTCACGTGAAAAAACGAGCTTTTGTGGGTTTAACGTTAGTTTAAAAGTCAGTCATTTACCCCCGCTAAGTTACACAATCGTCTGCCGATAACCTATTACGTACCCCATATAAATGTTCAGCATGCATTTGTTGTTAGAATAAAACACGCAATGTTCGTATGCAAGCACTGTGGCGTCTTATTTGCCTTTATTAATTATGCCAAAGGGCACAAAAACATGGCGAACTTCAGGTTTGCGTGTGGGAGTTCGTTCCTGAATCCCCGTGCACGTGCCAAAGCCTCTCCGCACTTCAGTCACACATGCAAGTTACCGCAAACACAGAAAGGCCACGGATCACATAACGAACAGATCGGAACAGCACGATCTGATTTCTAGATTCAGCGAAGGCTGTAATGGACCAAATGGGCTAGTCTTTGTCCACACGAAGCCAGAGCTTTTCGTATCTGATCTTTTTTTCCACCCTCGTTTCTTCATATCTAAGATTGTACATTCGAGATGCTCTATATATATATATATATATATATATATATATATATATATATATATAAATATATATATATAAATTAATGTCAATGTCAGATTTCTGGCTCTAAAAAGTATTTATAGTAGTTATAATTTATCATTTTCATTAAAAGAGATTAATATACTGATGTATGTATTAACTATTAATAATAATTAAAATTAATTAAACATTTAAATGGATAGCAGCAATAATATATTTTGTCAGCACCTCTAGTAAATTTCATATTATTTATAATTGTTGTTTATAATTGTTATAATTGCATAACCATGGGAGAAATGTGAACTCTATTTGTAACAAAAAAAGTTGATTGTCAATTTATCCAGAATCATGTAGTTCTAGGATAGTTTTTTAAAAGCAAACATGTTGCTTTATTCGTAGCATGTTCATTATTCATCCATGTTTAATATTCTGCTTAACATCTCCTTAATAAGTTTTGAATAACAAGGGTAACTAAATGATGATAATCATTTTTGAATAACAAAGGTAGGCCTAAGTAAATTATGATTGTCAGTTTTGGGTAAACTATCCTTTTAAACTAATAACAAAAGCTCCATCTACATACTGTCACTGACACCAAAATAAAATGTGAAATGTTTTTCAAAAGTTAAACACTACATTTATCAATGTATTATTATTATTTTAGGGGATTCAGTTCTACACAGAAAAATGCATTGATGCTGGCAATTGAAACATCGAGTACCAAGTGGAAGCAACCAATACTTTGGAGTTTTCAGAGGTAAGTACATCTTGCATTATGCTATAATATTAAACATCAAAGGGATAGTCCAACCAAATGCAATCCAAATGAAAATGAAAGTTCTGTCATCACTTACTACTTCAGTGAAACACAAAAGAAGATATTTTGAAGATGTTTACATATAATATTTTGAAGTGATGAAAACTTTCGTATTTGGGTGGGCTATCCCTTTTAAAGTCACAATATCTATGATGTATAGAATATTCAAAAACCAGTAGAACAATGTTATGCATTTTGTAGATTTGTGTACTTACTAGTGTAGTCAAAAGTACCATCTACAAAATTAAGTTGGTATTGAAATTAAAAAAATGTGACTACTAGCATTCACTCCAATCACAGATATACTACGAGCATGTGAACACTATGGTGAATCAGAGGTGTTTAAGAATCCGTTCAGAAATGCAAATATTATCACATTTTTTGAATTTCAGTACCGACTTGGTACCTCAGTTGGTACTTTTGACAACAGTAGTAATTGCATTCATTTTTTATTAAATAAAATGTATATGAACAAACTTTTACATCTTTAATAAGTTTAAGGCTTCTTTTGTGCTGTTATAAGCTGTTTGAATAGTTATCAAGGAGCTCTAAAGACCGGTTACACTCACTACGTGAATGAATCACGTTTGTGCCGAAGACTCATGGTATATGAATGTGAATCAATGCAATGTAGGAACTCAAAAAATGAAAACAAACATTCACCTTTAATCCATGAACACATCCATAACTTATTCTGCAATCTCAGTGTTTCAGTCTGTGTTTCTTATCTTAATAGAGTTAAATGAATAGTTCATCCAAAAATGAAACTTCTGTTATTAACTCACCCTCATGTTGTTCCAAACTTTAACAAATTAACATGTTTTTAATCTCATAATTTTTGTCCATCCACTGATGTCCACTTAACCAAAATATCCCGTTTCATAAAGTGCATATGGATTCAAATCATATGGATTACTTTAACATTGTCTTTATGCACTTGATGCTAAAAAACTTTGGTTGACTGGATAGACAAAAATAAAGAGAGAGTGAGACATTAATTTATTTTTATTCTGAAAATGAACCAGTCTAATGGGTTTGAAACAACATAAGTGTGAGTAAATGACACCAATGTTTAAAATGTTTTTACACATTAAATGATCTTACAAATTCTTTCTTTTATGTAAAGGTCCACTGTGAGGATTAACCCCGACCACAGCAAGTGCTCCTCAAAGTTCCAGGTCAGCAAAAGAAGTGGAAAGATAGTAGCCTGACAAGCCAGACCCACATCAAGATGTTTGGTCTGGAAACTCACCATTGACGGCTCAATCTGAGGGGCGGATAAACGGTTGTCTTTCAAACTCCCTCTGCACGCAATTGTATAGCGCTACACCAACCAGAGCAACGTGAAGTGGAGCTAGTTGATATATTAAACTTTCGCCGTATCCGGACGGCTAAACTCTGAACACATCTTCCCTTTTTAAGAATGACTTCAGTGCCGTTCTTTGTTCTTTTCTCAGAGAAAAGCTTAACTCCAAGTCTTCCAGAGTCGCGGTCAAAGCTGATTCGAAAGACCGCCGTTCTCCAGCTTCTGTGTTTACTAGTGGCACGCAAGCGCAACTCTGCCGTCATTATGTTAAGCCCGCCCACTGACTCTATACACGATGTGATTGGTATCTTTTGTATTTTTTGCAATTACCTTTTTTATTTTTCACTCTGTGGCGGAAACAAGCTTCCATAACTAAGCAAAAACTTTTTTCTTAAATGTTGTTTCCTGTTTTTTTCTTCTTCTGTTATTATTAATCTTTGTCTTCTTGTTCTGGTTTATTATTATGTGTAGACTTTTTTTACTTTCTTTTTTTTACTGTACAGCCCTTCTTTGGAATTTGTAAGTTTTTATGACTGAATCTGTTCATGAATAGTCTTAAAAATGTTATGTTTAAAAGTTGCTGCAGGCTTTCAGAAAACAAAGTTTTACAACTGAATGATTAAAAACAAAATTTAAAAAAAATTAAGCATTTGTCATTGCTTCTTTTTATTGTTATTTATGAGGACCTGTTGAAATATAGTAATTGGCAATTTGTACAGTTTTACAGTAAAGGAAAAGTGGGAAATGATTTACAGTAAATTAATAAAATTACTGTAAGTTTCACAGTAAAAAATATATATTACTGTAAAACAAATTACAGTAAGAAAAACTGTACTGTAAATAGTAATACAGTATTTTTACTGTAAGTTAGTTTACAGTAAGTTACTGGCAACCAGCTGCCAGTAAGTTACTGTAATTTCTACAGGAAATTTTTTACAGTGCACCTTTCTTTCCCATTCTGACATTCAGTTTGGAGTTCAGGAGATTGTCTTGACAAGGACCACACCCTTTTAAATTTTTTAAAGAAAGAAATTCTGTATGTAGTTTTAAGAACATTTATCATGCAAAACTGTAATTATACAACATAATGTTGCATACATACAATTTGTACAAATAAAACTGATCATTCTCCCTGAAATGAAAAAAAATAAAGCCCTCTTTAACTCACCCTGATGTTGTTCTAATGCCCTTCTATATTTTTCAGACCTCAAAAGCAAAAGAAAAAAACCGTCCTGCACGCAATCGTTCCTATAATGGCAATGAATAGCCACCAGGTTAAAACTTTACGAAAAGGATACAAAAGTATCACGCAATGATACATCAAGATGCGCGCCATATATGGAAAGTGTTCAGGAGGCATATACTATAAGATTTATTATTCAGAAAGAAATATTATTCAGTCAAAACACTGAGCTCGGATTACGAGACCATTACATTCAAGTTTCAAAATGTGAGGATGTTCATTTATGTGCTGTTACTATTATTCTGAGAGCATGTGAAGGCAGTATTACTATAACTTGCACTGTTGTCATGGCACCCAGGATAAGCACGCGCACACACACAGGTCTAGCAACCCAAGTGCAAACCACTTCATAGACACAGATTGTTACGCGTTCTGAGTTAACACAGTTAGAGCGCAAAAATACAGGAAAATATTAAGACAGCAAGAAAAGAGCTAAAATATGTGAGAAACCTGGAAAAAACGTGAGCTATGACACACACACCAAAATGGATTTATTAACTTAAGACCCCGCAGACACCCTGTTACAATTTAAGGAAATAAATCCTATAGATTTGAGGTTCTGAACCCTTTTTTTTTACTCCATGGTCTTCTATTAGACATGATGATATTCTAAGCTGTTTTAATTTTCAGTATACAATTATTAGTTTTTTGTAACTGAATCAAAAATTTATGAATAATCTTAAAGAAAACAAAATTGATGAATAACTAAGCTCAGTCTTATCAATTTATGAAACCGGCCCCAGGTTTTGGTTCTTAAATAAAAATGAGAGTTGTTGAGGACATACTGTGGGTTCGGAAAGTATTCAGACCCCCTTACATTTTTGACCCTTTGTTAAATTGAAGCCATTTGCTAAAATAATTTAAGTTTTCTCATTAATGTATACACATCACCCCATATTGACATAAAAAAACACAGAACTTTTGACATTTTTGCAGATTAATTAAAAAAGAAAAACTGAAATATCACATGGTCCTAAGTCTTCAGACCCTTTGCTGTGACACTCATATATTTAACTCAGGTGCTGTCCATTTCTTCTGATCATCCTTCAGATTGTTCTACACCTTCATTTGAGTCCAGTCGTGTTTGATTATACTGATTGGACTTGATTAGGAAAGCCACACACCTGTCTATATAAGACCTTACAGCTCACAGTGCATGTCAGAGCAAATGAGAATCATGAGGTCAAAGGAACTGCCTGAAGAGCTCAGAGACAGAATTGTGGCAAGGCACAGATCTGGCCATGGTTAAAAAATTAAAAAAAAGACACATGAAAGCCTGCATGGAGTTTGCTAAAAATAACACACCAGAAGGACTCCAAGATGGTGAGAAATAAGATTCTCTGGTCTGGTGAGACCAAGATGGAACTTTTTGGCCTTAATTCTAAGCGGTATGTGTGGAGAAAACCAGGCACTGCTCGTCACCTGTCCAATACAGTCCCAACAGTGAAGCATGGTGGTGGCAGCATCATGCTGTGGGGGTGTTTTTCAGCTGCAGGGACAGGATGACTAGTTGCAATCGAGGGAACGATGAATGTGGCCAAGTACAGGGATATCCTGGACGAAAGCCTTCTCAAGAGTGCTCAAGACCTCAGACTGGGCCGAAGGTTCACCTTCCAACAAGACAATGACCCTAAGCACACAGCTAAAATAACGAAGGAGTGGCTTCACAAGAACTCTCTCACTCCTGACTTAAACCCAAGTGAGCATCTCTTGAGAGACCTGAAAATGGCTGTCCACCAACGTTTACCATCCAACCTGACAGAAGTGGAGAGGATCTGCAAGGAGGAATGGCAGAGGATCCCCAAATCCAGGTGTGAAAAATGTGATGCATCTTTCCCAAAAAGATGGATAGATCAAAATACAAAAGGCTTCTACTAAATATGAACAAAGGGTCTGAATGCTTAGGATCGTGTGATATTTCAGTTTTTCTTTTTTAATAAATCTGCAAAAATGTCAACAATTCAGTGTTTTTCTGTCAATATGGGGTGTTGTGTGTCCATTAATGAGAAATAAATTAACTCAAATGATTTAAGCAAATGGCTGCAATATAACAAAGGGGTTTGAATACTTTCCGTACTGTACATGAAAATGAGAAACATGATGTTCGCTTACAATTCGATTTTTAGATAATTTAAATTATTCTAAACCTTTTTTCTCTATTTAAATTATTTGAGGTTCCCTTGGCTGAGAAGCACTGCCATAAACTTAAATTGACCCGAGACCAGAAAAACACCTTGTACAAAGATAGGTAGATGACAGAGACACATTCCCGTTTCCACCTGGTCTTTTAATCCTTCTCTTTTGTCCACTTTCGATCACTTCTGTCTTGATTTCTTCGAGGGGAGGGTCCATGAGCAGGTAAATGTATGGGCTTTAAGCTTGTGCAATTTACATATGATCAAGCCCGAAGAAAACCTTTGGAGAGCAGTAGCTTGTTTCTCTGACAGCCGCCAGACCACACTGAACGTGGCGAGTTAGAAATTAGGAATGGTGAGAGAACTTGTGCTTGGTATGTTTTTCAACTTCAAACCAAACTTGGGTCTTCAGCCGACAGTTTAAATTTTGTCTGGCTATCGCACTTCCCATTATGTTTATGCGTTAGGTCAGGCTAAGAGAAGCTGATCTGTTGTGGTTTAAGACTCCATTTACACCTGTATTTAGTGTCATCTACTCAAAATTGCATCTTAATACAGGTGTAAACAGGTCCAGAGACTTGGGTGGGCTTTTTTAGCCTTTTAAGCACTTTCGAAAAACATTCAGAACACCTTAGTAACAGCAAAACACTCTATATAGCAACACCCTGAGCATTTTGCACGTTCAAGCGTTGCTTTAATCTACTTTAAAATCTGTTTTAATTATACTAATTAATTCTTCAAAAATGTTCACGTTGCCCCATACGGACATGAAAAATATTGCTCAGAGATCAGATATGTAACTAAGGCCAAATGTTGTTAATGAGTTTGCATGCATTCATTCAGCCTCTGATTAATACACGCTCCCGTTTAAAGGTCATATGTCATGTTTCATAAATGCCGTGCCAACACTGACTGGGGCGTCCATCACGTTTGCCTAATGACAGCCAAACCTTTCATCACAGCATTCAGATGAGCATGCCTTTCATTTTCCTGCCAATTATTACTGATTGTTCTTGTTCTTTTGTCAACTTTAGTTTTTGGTTTTTATCATTGTGTAAAAGCATTCGAATACTTCAATCAGCCATGCATGCCGAAGAAATATTTTTGCTAATTAGTGAAAGTTTAAAAAAAAAAAGACTTTTCATGCTTGCCAAGGCTTTGTATTGAACTTTGGACAGCTTGTAAATGTGTTGAATTTCTGTTTATAGACATCATCTGTCAAACTCTTATGACTGTCAGCTGAAATGACAAATCATTTGTGTATTTATCATGTGTGATTGCAAATATGGCAAAGTATCATAAACATTACCTTGCACCATGTCTTATTTTTGAAAACAGTCAATCCATTATTAATGCTTAAAGATGTATGACTGGTTGTCTGTCCTTCAGTAGATTTTGCTAGTAAAATCCTGTAAATGTCGGCGCAGGCATTAATGGAGACGGATCGTTAAGCGTTTGATGTCTGCTTCATTTTTACTTAATTATAAGGCACGATTTGGCTGTCTGTCATCATCTTTGCAGACACAACAGATGGATATGTTTGTGCAGTGAAGGTCATTTGATACCAGCGGTGGGGCAGATTGCTCTCTCTCTTGAGCTCTTCATTGAAACCCTGAAGGACTGTCTCTCATCTGATCCTTTAGAAGTCGTCCTGTAGACGAGCTGTTGGTGCAGTCGGAACGAGTGAGTGATTTGGACTCCTTCAAAGTAGCTCTACAACCTTGAAGAGGAGATACTGATAATATTTTGCGGCATGTACTGTACTGATGTAGCACTTATTATTTTATAGGGTCCTCAGTGTCTATCTCTTCTGCTCTCTAGTAGCTCTAAATGGCCCGTTTGTACTTGTTTTATAATGATGGATCTGAGTTTTAGTGTTTGCCGTCCATGTCCAATGCCAAGCACAAATGATTTGGCCAGAATTCTCCTTGTTTGGCTCATCGCATGCTCATTAGCACATGCTAATCCCTTTTGCTCTCATCACACAAATGGAATTCAGCATAATTTCTAATATGAAATTTGTTGCTTGATTACCCCGTCTGATATGGTGAGATTCTTACTAAATGGATACAAAAGCAGAGCTTTAAAAATTAATCATGACAGAAGAAAATCATTCGTTGTTTTGATGAAATGATAAAATATTGATAATTAGAACACTGTAGAGTACATTTCTAATACATCTGTGATAGGTGAGTGTTTCGTAGATGACTTCAATTTTTCAATATTCTTTTCTAGGGCTGGGACAACGCGTCGACGTCATCGATGACGTCGACGCAAAAAATACGTCGACGCAAAATATGCGCGTCGATTCGTCAGATTCAAAATAAAGATGGCGGCGCCGGAGAGTAGTAGCAACCATAGATGCATGCCATAGATGTACATAATAAAGTATATTATGTAATTAAGTATATTATTTATTATGTATATCTATGGTAGCAACACGAGTGGCTCCTCAGACTTTCAGAAGTGCAAGGCTTGCGGGTTGGCCACAGTCTATGGGGTTGGCGCGCGGTGCGCACGGAGCATCACATGCGCGTCTGTGTTAAGAGCGCCTGCTCCAGGCGCGCACGCGTTTTGTTGTCACGGCTACATAAACAAATTTCTGCACACAGGAAGACGTTTTGGTAATATTTGATGTATTTTAATCACAAAAACAAACGTTTGCATCAAGTGAAAGCATCGGACACATTGGCTACGTTACCTACATAATAAGCTGTTTAAAATTTAAAATGTTCAATGTCTAACCGCGCTGATGTGACCGAGGGTATCCATCCTCTAAGTGAGCAGTTTCATCCCAGGACTATTCCGGTTTTAAACGGAATATTGGCGCCCATAATGCACTCTACATGTAACTTTTTTCACTGTCATGCCACGGATGCGCGTGGCGTTTCTGTTGCGGGTCAGCCACGGGGCTGCGTGGCGTTTTTTCTGCCTTTGCACACTAGAAGCGTGTCTGACGCGGCGCTGCTGCTGCTATTGATGCGGAGGGAAGCCCTATTCCTAATGTTAAACATAAATAGCCTACTGATACAGCAAAGAAAACGTCGGGAGTAGCCACATATCTATGGTATTGACGGCAAATACTAGGCTACAGAATATTTCGTTCTGTATTGACAGTTGCAATATTTCAAAATCGATAATTGACGTTTTTTATTATTACAATTAGGCCTATATCTGCATTTATGTAAACCTACAGACTTTCAAACATGAAAATGTAATTTAATAATATGAATTCGTGTCAAAATTATATATAAACATCTTTTCCTATTCTATTTTGCCTGGAGACGCTCCCAACACACGTGAAAAATAGGCGCTCTTCTATTTCTAGCATGCACGCGTTTTCCGCGCGTCACAGGCAGTGTGTAAACTCCAACCTGTTAACATGTGAGCCGAAACAAAAACGGACACGCCACGCAGCCGAGACGCTCACGCTTGCAGTGTGTCCCCAGATTTGATTAACCAACTTGTTGATATTTAATCGATGGGCATAGCCTGTAGGCTGAGTTGCATACATAGAAAAATCGTATAATATGTTTCTTTGTTGTAGGTTAATACTTATTTATTTGTGTGTGTGTGTGTGTGTGTGTTTGTGTGTGTGTGTGTGTGTGTGTGTACTTTTTTTTTTAAGGTTTTATTGAATGCATTGTATAGTCTTACTTTGGAATTTTAAGAGCAATAAACATATATTACAATGTTAAGGAATTCGTTTTTTCATTCAGATAATTAAATCAACATGTATAAATTGCTATTAGGCAATTAATGGGGAGATAATCGGTAATCGAATCGAATCGTAACCGAATCGGACAGGAAAAATTAATCGTTAGATTAATCGATGCATCGAAAAAATAATCGCTAGATTAATCGTTTAAAAAATAATCGTTTATCCCAGCCCTATTCTTTTCATATTTCATAATGGGTAATCTATCTTTCCAGACCTGCAACGGTGTTGACGGTAAACTCTATTTGGTAAAACAGGAACATTCCCCCAAGCCGACAGATCACCAAAGACACAAATCTAAATTCCACAAAAAGTATACATTTATTTAAGGTGGAAAAAGTAATTAAATAAAGGAGAAATAGCCTCAGGGTGCCCCAAGGCCAACATAACAAAGAAAAGAAACTTAGAAATAAAACATGTATAAATTACCTTATGAAAAAAAACCCATCTATTTTTAATCTCTATTATAATAAACAAATCACAAATAAAGTCAAAATAAGGAGGTCAAAATTTTAGGACACCCCATATACACTCCTAAAACATAAAATTAAATGAAGGCATCCGCATGCAGCTCTTCACGCCACAAGGCCAACGCCAGAAAGAGCTATATATAAAGAATTCAGATGCAAAAGCCTCTAAGTCCGTCTGCCATTTTTTATTTTTAAAAATAAGGATTTTTGTCAGGCTATGTATGGGTTTTTCTACCTAAGTACCGGTACTTCTGAATGGGCTGAGGCTGGGATTTAGTGGATTGGTTTGAAGTGAAAGTATTTTATAAATTGATACTATATGCGGAGAGCATTTATTCAGTATCGTTATCTCATTTTTGATCAAAGTGGCTTTTAGAGGCTTTAGCATCTGAACTCTCTCTCTCTCTCTCTCTCTCTCTCTCTCTCTCTCTCTCTCTCTCTCTCTCTCTCTCTCTCTCTCTCTCTCTCTCTCTCTCTCTCTCTCTCTCTCTCTATATATATATATACACTGTTATGTGTAAAGTGTGTTTTTATAATATATATATTATAAAACACACATTTTACACATAACAGTTTGTTTTATCCTGTATCTAAAAATATTGTACAAGATGTTGAGCAAAAATCAGTTCTCTTATATATCCCTGTCCACATAAAGATCTGAGCGACCTTTTGCAATTTTAAGGGCAAAGGAACTGTCGGAGTGTCTCTGAAATGGCAAGGCTTGTGTATTGCTCTCATTCAGTGTCGAGAATTTACCAACAGTGGCCCGAAAGGGACAAACCACAAAATGGTGTAAGGGTGAAAACAACAAAGACTATTCTGTCTTATTTTTAATGATGGTTATTGGAGGAACGTGTCACAGAACACACTGCATCGCACTCTACTGCAATATATATAATGTAATATTCTGAGTAAAATATATAATGTTCTTAATGTATCCACTGAGAATTGATCAAAAAAGTGGGTGTTAAAAAGACGGCAAAAATTTAATTTCAGAGTAGTGTTGTCACGATATCAAAAATATGACTTCGATACGATACCAGACTAAAATACCTCGATACCGATACTAAATCAATACCACGGTAAAAAACAAAAACAACAACAAAAAAAAAAAAACACAAAAAAAGATAATATGAATAATATGACAACAGAACGTATTATTATTATTTTTTTTTTTAACTAAAAATTCCTTTGGCCAGCATGTTCCTGCCCTGGTTTTTGACCATTCCCTCCTCTTATTGCTATAATAACTGCATGCCAGTATGAACATCCTTACAGAAGATCACATTTTCAATCATCTTATTATTCACTAACCTTTCTGAACAGGTTGGGACGACCAAAATCTTAATTCATGATACAAGTAATTTAATATTTTTTAAATGTAATTTTATAATTATAATCGATTTTTAATTCTAGCTTTGTTTTTAAAAATAGAAAAACATGCAAATTACAAACAATATGACAAAAACTTTTCAGCTACATTAGGTATTTAACAGTAAGTTAGCAAATCAAGCAAGAAATTAAATAATCAAATATAAAACTGCTTAATTAGTCTTCACTCTATAATTTAACTAGCATACATTGATTCTTAATAAATATATTTTAGTTATTTAGCCAAGCATGCTGTGTTTTTTCTATTTTTCATTGGTGTTTGATTAACATAAATCACACAGAATATTAGGTCTGGCTTAAGACCTGCACGGCTCTCATTCCCTCAGCTGTAACGTACACGCTCACTAAAGATGGGGCGGCAGTGGCTCAGTGGTTCATGTAGGTTGTCTACAAACCAGAAGGTGTCAAGTGTCGAAGTGTCCATGAGCAAGACACCTAACCCCAGCTGCTCCCGACGAGCTGGATGGTGCCTTACATGGCTGACATCGCCGTCGGTGTATGAATGGGTGAATGTGAGGCAAAAATGTAAAGTGCTTTGGATAAAAGCGCTATATAAATGCAGTCCATTTAAAGACATCCGACTGTGTTTACCTGAATACTTGCCAGGCCGTGCATTTTTACATATTTTTGACTATTCAAACCCAAAATATAATCCGCGAAAGAACTGAATGGCGATCGCATGTTCTCTAAAACGGGTGTGCTCGCTTCAGGTCAGAGTCCGGCAGTGTGAGCTCATCCCGCGCCGCGCTTTTTCTTCTCATGCGCGCATATTTCTGTTGCTTTCTTTGTATATATTTAACTCTTCTACTTCCAATGTTTAGTGAAGTGTTGAAGCAGAGCTCTGCACACACATCCTGACACCTGCCCGGACACATCAACGCAAACTAAAGGTGGGGTAAGTGATATCTGATAACCGTTGTTGATATTTCCATAGACAGTAAAAGAAATGGACAGAGCTATCCCATTGACTTCAACGGCGGAAAAATGAGGCCAATCAGAGGCACTCACTTCCTGATGGCTGAGCGAACTGCGCAGGCTCAGACTGAGCTTGACGACGTAGATGTGACGTAAGCAACCTGACTGACAGCTGTAGGTCTTCTAGTAGTTGTGGAAAGTGAATCACGTTGTTTAAATATTTTCTCCCGTTGCTTTTGGCTCACTATCAGCTTCTCCCCATTCTTCTCCCTTGACTTTATCAGACTTTAAGTCTCCACTTCCCCCGGACTGCCTCATAGACAGTAAAAGATTGTTTCTGAGCGTCTCCTCCTGTCTATACGGTAATTTCTCAACTGTGCGACAGAGTCGCGTTGGTTATGCCGCAATCGTTAGCCTATTTTTACAAAAACAGCTTTTGCGGGGCGATAGTGTAAGATACAAGGCAATGGAGCCTTTTATACATTGTCGTGTTTCTTTAGAAATAAACAATGGACAAATGGAGTCTTTAAACGTCTCAGATGTAAAGTTATTCACTGTCAAGTGACTCAAAAATGAATGGGAGTCAATGGGATGCTAACAGGTGATGGCTTGGTTAGCAATGGCCCCTATGGGTGGAACGCTTTCCGAGTGCTAGATTACCCCCTTGGATATTTCAAATCACCAAAACAAACACGCCCCTACCCCCAAAAAAGGTCTCGGCCCTATTTCGATAGCTCCGCCCCACACATACGTAACCCAGACAACGACTATGGCAGAATCTGTGTGTAACTAATCCAGGTTGAAAATTCAATGAAAAAGTCACCCCTTCCATCACAAAAACACAAACCGTTCTCATGAACAATTCGATATTACGACATATTACAGTTATAACAAGATTAGAGTCATAGCGATCACAAAACACAAACTGTTCTCATGAACAACTCGATAGTGCACAAACACGACAGTCCAACTAACAACATATTACAGTTATAAGATTAGCGTTACAGCGATCACAAAAACACAAACAGTTCTCATTAACAAGACGATAACTTTAGTATACAAGCTCGATAGTCCAGCTAACAACATATTACAATTATGACCGGATGGGTTATATAGATGAAAAGAGGAAACAAACATATATTAGGACTATAGTATCTTACCTGTTGGACACATTTTATGAGCTGACGCTTGAAACCTTGAAACACTGAGGGGCTTTAGATGCTCCATACGGTGTGGAAATAAACGGGTCTTTATCATCGCTGTAGTGAGCGACAATGCGATCGCAAATGGACAAACAAGCGAACATGACACACAAGCATATTCAAGAAAAAGCCAGCATATATTAGTTCTTTCTTGGCTAATGTCCGTCCTGTGTGACTCGTGTTTTGAATAATGACACGCACTGAGCCTCTCTTCTCACCATAGACACGCCCCTTACCTGCTGATTGGCTACAAGTTTGTTATTTCACTCAGCCCGAGTCCTTTTTCTAAAACGGTTTTGAAATAACACTTACCCCACCTTTAAGAAATACAGCTCATATTAGCGCTGTCCTCCTTAAAGTACCGGTACTAATAAAAGTCTATATCGCACCGTTTATAATAGCGGGGCATCGCAATACTTTTCGAGTCCTGGTATATCGTGCAACACTATTTCAGAGGCTAAGCAAGTTATTATATTTTCAACAGACAACAAAGACTATTTTTTCTATTTAGAATATCATGCACCAATGGCTCATGCACAATAAGGGTGTGTATATTATAAAAAGTACATTTTGATTTCATGTCGACTTTAATAAGATCTTCAGGACAATGTATTTTGTGCTCCATCACTTCTTTACTCCTGAACACAAAAATTTGAAATTCCTTGCACAACTGCAACCTCTGATATTTATGCGTCCTCTACAGGGTTTTGGGGAGATAAACAGCCAAATGCGCACCTCCATGTGGCGGTCACAGCTTGCGGCATACAGGAGGTTGAAGGGGAGTGGAAACACGTTGGACTGTTTTCTCCACTAATGCTGTGCTAATGTCACACAAAAAGGAATGCCAATTTAGAGCCAAGTCAGGACATTCTCAATTAAAAATGACAAATGGCAAACTGTTTTCCACCTCATTCAATACCAGAAGTGTGCATTTTTCTTTAATATTCACTTTTAACTTTCAAAAACACATACAATGTACACTTGCATTGTCGTGATTAAATTGAGCATAAAATAATGCAGTCATTTTTAATCTATTTTTAGCAATATAAACAACAACTAATCTTGAACAAATGCAATGCACCATTACACACTACCTAATTCTAATCTTAAGTTATTATGTTTTAAATGAACACCACAGTCTTCCATATTTTTCTAATTACTTTTAGAAGAGTGATTTAAAACAGTGCAAATAAAAAAAAAAAAGAATGGGAAGTTGCCTCTAGATTATCAATACACATTTTTTGAATACCAATACACATTTTTTGAAGCCAACCCAACACACATTTATTCAGCTGAGACGGTGTGCTCAATCAGCTCTCATGTGTTCTTGTTTACTGAAACTACACAAGGTCTACAGGGAGTCAAAATTAGTTATCTGGGGTAGAAGGCAGATTAAAAAGCCAAGCACACACCTCACTTGGCTTCCTGATTAAACAGGAAGAGAGAGGGTGGCTGAGTGGAAGTATTCTGCTCACAAACACAATCTGAAAGCATCATTAGGGCAGATGCTGCTTTGTTCATCTGTTCATTGTTCAAAAAGTTCATCTGTAAGCCTGCAGCCAGATGATACAGATTATTTTCTTTTCCACATCCTCCTCAAACATTGTGATCCATTTACGTCTCTGGCAAGAGTTCAGTCACATAATGAATGAACACTTAACAAACAACAGCAGCCAATGTGTTAAAACATGTAATAAGCCTGACCGTGGCTGAACAACGGCTGTTTTAGTACAAAAAGCCAGTGGAAAGGTCAATTGCACATTTCAAAGGATGAGTTCCTGGTGTGCTCATGAATAAATTAGTGTGGGCTGAGCAGATTTGCTGTCTTAATGGTGTCATTAACGGCCACAGCCTATTGAAAATGCCAAACCTGCTCTCCGTTAATAGATAAAAGCGTGTGAATGTATTTGAGGAGTTTTGCCTTACATGAGGGGAGAGATGAATCATTCAGCATACTATTCAGAGGACGATGGAACGCATTTGCGCCCTAACAGAAGAAACTGGGGACAAACAAATGAAGGCAAAAATAAAGATCAAATAATGAAAAATAATGATTCTTCACTCTATATTTATTATATACTTGTTTATCTTAAATAAATGACTAAATAACTGAACAATTTACAGTAGTAAATAGTTATCCATTTTAACCTCCTTTACAGTATGCAGTTTAATTTATTTTAGCCATAATCCACACTTTTTTTTGTCACTTTTATTTTTATTTAAATCTTATTTATATTTTTTTTACTATACAAAGTTCTGTTATGAAACTGGTGCAGTTTTATAGGTCCTTAACTCAATCTGCTTGCAATCACATCATTATCTATAGAGCACAGTTGGTGGATTCCTGCTGTATAAGTAGCAAATGAGCTTGCTGCTCAACTTTTAGATACTTGGTCAGCATCTGCGCAGCATTTTGCAGCTTGTTTTCAGAAACCCTCCGTCTTCCCCAGCTCCACCTGTATAAATCTGCAATGGTTATTTGATGTATGCTTTGTACAACAGCAGCATGTCTTCTGTTCACTGTGCTCACAGTGTCTGTGTATATACTGGCAGTAGCAAGACCCTTACATATTCTGCAGCAGCAACAGCAGCAATAATCAAAAGCAACAGCTGCAATAATCAACATCAATAACAGCAGATGCAATAATTAACATTAAAAGAAGAAGCTGCAATAATCAACAGGAGCAGCTGCAATAATCAACATCAACAGTTAGCAGCTGCAATAATCAACATCAACAGTCAGCAGCTGCAATAATCAACATCAACAGTCAGCAGCTGGAATAATCAACATCAACAGTCAGCAGCTGCAATAATCAACATCAACAGCAGCTGCAGCTCCAATAATCAAGATCAACAGTCAGCAGCTGCAATAATCAACATCAACAGACAGCAGCTGCAATAATCAACATCAACAGCAGAAGCTGCAATAATCAACATCAACAGTCAGCAGCTGCAATAATCAACATCAACAGTCAGCAGCTGCAATAATCAACATCAACAGTCAGCAGCTGCAATAATCAAGATAAACAGTCAGCAGCTGCAATAATCATCATCAACAGTCAGCAGCTGCAATAATCATCATCAACAGTCAGCAGCTGCAATAATCATCATCAACAGACAGCAGCTGCAATAATCATCATCAACAGTCAGCAGCTGCAATAATCAACATCAACAGTCAGCAGCTGCAATAATCAACATCAACAGTTAGCAGCTGCAATAATCAACATCAACAGTCAGCAGCTGCAACAATCAACATCAACAGTCAGCAGCTGCAATAATCAACATCAACAGTCAGCAGCTGCAATAATCAACATCAACAGTCAGCAGCTGCAATAATCAACATCAACAGCAGCAGCTGCAATAATCAACATCAACAGTCAGCAACTGCAATAATCAACATCAACAGCAGTAGCTGCAATTATCAACATCAACAGCAGTAGCTGCAATAATCAACATCAACAGTCAGCAGCTGCAATAATCAACATCAACAGTTAGCAGCTGCAATAATCAACATCAACAGTCAGCAGCTGCAACAATCAACATCAACAGTCAGCAGCTGCAATAATCAACATCAACAGTCAGCAGCTGCAATAATCAACATCAACAGTCAGCAGCTGCAATAATCATCATCAACAGTCAGCAGCTGCAATAATCAACATCAACAGTCAGCAGCTGCAATAATCAACATCAACAGTTAGCAGCTGCAATAATCAACATCAACAGTCAGCAGCTGCAACAATCAACATCAACAGTCAGCAGCTGCAATAATCAACATCAACAGTCAGCAGCTGCAATAATCAACATCAACAGTCAGCAGCTGCAATAATCAACATCAACAGCAGCAGCTGCAATAATCAACATCAACAGTCAGCAACTGCAATAATCAACATCAACAGTTAGCAGCTGCAATAATCAACATCAACAGCAGTAGCTGCAATTATCAACATCAACAGTCAGCAGCTGCAATAATTAACATCAACAGTCAGCAGCTGCAATAATCAACATCAACAGTCAGCAGCTGCAATAATCAACATCAACAGTCAGCAGCTGCAATAATCAACATCAACAGTCAGCAGCTGCAATAATCAACATCAACAGTCAGCAGCTGCAATAATCAACATCAACAGTCAGCAGCTGCAAAATAATCAACATCAACAGTCAGCAGCTGCAATAATCAACATCAACAGTCAGCAGCTGCAATAATCAACATCAACAGTCAGCAGCTGCAATAATCAACATCAACAGTCAGCAGCTGCAATAATCAACATCAACAGTTAGCAGCTGCAATAATCTACATCAACAGTTAGCAGCTGCAATAATCAACATCAACAGTTAGCAGCTGCAATAATCAACATCAACAGCAGCAGCTGCAATAATCAACATCAACAGTCAGCAGCTGCAATAATCAACATCAACAGTCAGCAGCTGCAATTATCAACATCAACAGTCAGCAGCTGCAATAATCAACATCAACAGTCAGCAGCTGCAATAATCAACATCAACAGCAGCAGCTGCAATAATCAACATCAACAGTCAATAATCAACATCAACAGCAGCTGCAATAATCAACATCAACAGCAGCTGCAATAATCAACATCAACAGCAGCTGCAATAATAAACATCAACAGCAGCTGCAATAATCAACATCAACAGTCAATAATCAACATCAACAGCAGCTGCAATAATCAACAGCAGCTGCAATAATAAACATCAACAGCAGCTGCAGCTGCAATAATCAACATCAACAGCAGCTTCAATAATAAACATCAGTCCATTTACATCAACAGCAGCAGCAATAATCAACATCAACAGTCAGCAGCAGCAATAATAAACATCAACAGCAGCTGCAGCAGCAATAATCAACATAAACAGCAGCTGCAATAATAAACATCAACAGCAGCAGCAATAATAAACATCAACAGCAGCTGCAGCTGCAATAATCAACATCAACAGTCAGCAGCTGCAATAATCAACATCAACAGCAGCTGCAGCAGCAATAATCAACATCAACAGCAGCTGCAGGTGCAATAATCAACATCAACAGCAGCTGCAATAATAAACATCAACAGCAGCTGCAATAATCAACATCAACAGTCAATAATCAACATCAACAGCAGCTGCAATAATCAACAGCAGCTGCAATAATAAACATCAACAGCAGCTGCAGCTGCAATAATCAACATCAACAGCAGCTTCAATAATAAACATCAGTCCATTTACATCAACAGCAGCAGCAATAATCAACATCAACAGTCAGCAGCAGCAATAATAAACATCAACAGCAGCTGCAGCAGCAATAATCAACATAAACAGCAGCTGCAATAATAAACATCAACAGCAGCTGCAATAATAAACATCAACAGGAGCTGCAGCTGCAATAATCAACATCAACAGTCAGCAGCTGCAATAATCAACATCAACAGCAGCTGCAGCAGCAATAATCAACATCAACAGCAGCTGCAGGTGCAATAATCAACATCAACAGCAGCTGCAATAATAAACATCAACAGCAGCTGCAGCTGCAATAATCAACATCAACAGCAGCTGCAATAATCAACATCAACAGCAGCTGCAATAATCAACATCAACAGCAGCTGCAATAATAAACATCAACAGCAGCTGCAATAATAAACATCAACAGCAGCTGCAATAATAAACATCAACAGCAGCTGCAATAATCAGCATCAACAGCAGCTGCAATAATCAACAGCAGCTGCAATAATCAGCATCAACAGCAGCTGCAATAATCAACAGCAGCTGCAATAATAAACATCAACAGCAGCTGCAATAATCAGCATCAACAGCAGCTGCAATAATCAACATCAACAGCAGCTGCAATAATCAGCATCAATAGCAGCTGCAATAATCAACATCAACAGCAGCTGCAATAATCAGCATCAACAGCAGCTGCAATAATCAACAGCAGCTGCAATAATCAACATCAACAGTCAGCAGCAGCAATAATAAACATCAACAGCAGCTGCAGCAGCAATAATCAACATAAACAGCAGCTGCAATAATAAACATCAACAGCAGCAGCAATAATAAACATCAACAGCAGCTGCAATAATCAACATCAACAGTCAGCAGCTGCAATAATCAACATCAACAGCAGCTGCAGCAGCAATAATCAACATCAACAGCAGCTGCAGGTGCAATAATCAACATCAACAGCAGCTGCAATAATAAACATCAACAGCAGCTGCAATAATAAACATCAACAGCAGCAGCAATAATAAACATCAACAGCAGCTGCAGCTGCAATAATCAACATCAACAGCAGCTGCAATAATCAACATCAACAGCAGCTGCAGCTGCAATAATCAACAACAACAGCAGCTGCAGCTGCAATAATCAACAACAACAGCAGCTGCAGCTGCAATAATCAACATCAACAGCAGCTGCAGCTGCAATAATCAACATCAACAGCAGCTGCAGCTGCAATAATCAACATCAACAGCAGCTGCAATAATCAACATCAACAGCAGCTGCAATAATCAACATCAACAGCAGCTGCAATAATCAACATCAACAGCAGCTGCAATAATAAACATTAACAGCAGCTGCAATAATAAACATCAACAGCAGCTGCAATAATCAACAGCAGCTGCAATAATAAACATCAACAGCAGCTGCAATAATCAACAGCAGCTGCAATAATAAACATCAACAGCAGCTGCAATAATCAGCATCAACAGCAGCTGCAATAATCAACATCAACAGCAGCTGCAATAATCAACATCAACAGCAGCTGCAATAATCAGCAGCAGTAGCAACAACAATCTACAGCAAGGCAAGGCAAGTTTATTTATATAGCACATTTCACACATAGTGGCAATTCAAAGTGCTTTATACAGAAATTGAATAAATAATAATTGATTTAATTAAAATTAAAATCATATATATTATATTATAACCTGAATCACCCCTATCTGAAGTAGAAGAAAATGGAGAGTCAGGTTTACAATTTTACTATTTATATTTGTCAGGTAACTGTGCGTTTAAACAGTAATCTTCCAGACAAATCTTCTTGGAATCACCAGGGCTATACAGACCTATCCGTCAGAGCAGATCTAAGCAAAAATTGTGCATGACGAATTATGCAGCAAAGTTTAATACATGAAGTCAAATATCTGAACAAACCCCTAGCTATGTAGCCAGTACGAGCAGCAGAAATAACAATGCTTGCTTTAGAACATCACTTAGCCTGCAGTGATTTAACTATGATGTAACCATGGTCTTTTTCAGAATAGAGGTATTTTGCACACAGCCAGAATAAAGCTGGTTCAATTGACTTTCAAATTGTTGAAACGTTTTTTTTAAACGCCCCATTCATAACCCCACTCATGTGCGAACAGAACAGAATATGGAACTGGGAAGCTGGGATGTTGTCACTGTTGTCATGGGGATGGAATGGATCTCTGTGGTGGTGTTGGTACGATACAACGAGAGACACAGGGATGAGTGGGATTAGAATGTTCTGGAAAGCATTTACCACAGGCTCAGGCCCATCACAGGAGCTAATGGACTGGAACAGATGGGGGTGGATGAAGAGTTCTGTATCCGTGGCACTGAATCGCTGGGTCACCAGCCGCTAGGCCCTGTAATGAGAGCTGATGAATGGCAATGCATTGAACAAACCCAAAATGCCCACCCGTAGCATCCTCTCTGCAGTGCCTGCTGGCCACATCCTGTGGACGCTTGGCTAATCGCTGATCCCCTCATTTCCACATGGGTCACAGCTGTGAATGAAAGCTGGGCGATGCAAATCAAACTCAATAGGTTAGAAAATGGAGGGCTTTGAGGTTGATCAACCGTAATTTGTAACCATTCTTCAGTTGCAGGAAAAAGTCACAAGAAAATGTTAGTGCCGTCAAAAGGCAGGTAGAGGCTGTGGTAGAGAATTTGTCTGTTCTTGACCATTAAGAATTCAAACGAATAGTTTTAAAAAATTCCATTTCTATTCAATTTAAATTCCCATTCCGGAAAACTGAAGTAGGCAGCATTTGAAAGATGCTGTTATCCAAAATGATTTACAGTGCAATTAAGGTTCATATTGCAATTTTATAATTTGATTTTAACCAATGTTCTGGGACCATTTTTGTGGCATTCCACCTGGATTTTGCCTACCCAAATTGAAAAGCTTCCCATACACATACAGTGGTCTAAATACACAATTTCGGTGTCATTTTAAAGGAAACCCTTTTAAGTTACATAAAACACTGCTAAAAGTGGAAAATGCCTCAATTCAGATCCATTTGAATAAATCCTGACCCAGACAAAAATCTTTTTTTCCAGTATTTTCTGGAATCTAATGGAAACATCCAAAACTGTCTGCAGGGTGCTAGAGCACACAGGGCCTGAGATATACACTTTCAAAAATAAATTTATAACCAAAAAAATCAAAAAGCGCCTCTCATTTTGAGGGGTTATTACAGTTCAGACAGTTTTTCAATTTAAGCAGAGGTTTATGTAACTTCAAAAGATTTCCTGTAAAATGACTCCAACGTTTTGTATTTGTACTTTTTAATTTAATTTTGGTAGGCTAAATTTAAGGCAGAAATGGTACCAGAGTAATTTAGTGTAAAGAAGTTACTTTGTGTAAAACAAATGAGGTCTGCAGAGCTCCTTCACAGACATTTAAAATGTAAGGTATATACTTGATGATGTCAATTCTGGACCCTGTACAGGGTTAAAGAAGTAGAGTTAAGATCCAATGAGCTGCAATAGATCCTTGTGCAAGTCCTGTATAAGTGTAATGAATTCTAAAATGTCCATTTAATTCCAATAATCCAATAATGGTTATTGCTGGATTCAATCAATGGATTCACATTGATGCCAATATATTTCTGCACAATGCGGTAGATGATTGGCAGTGCTGTACAATATTGCAAAAGCAAAATATTAACAGCATTGAAGTTAAGATAATCAATCAATATAACATGAGCAGAAGTGGTGTTGAAAATTAAAACAACACCATGACTGCGAATGAGTTTGATTTTTGATTAATAAGAAGGATAAGCTACATTTACTAACTTACATTTTAGAAACTATGTGCCTAGTTGATCTATTTTGCTAATGGCAATCATTTCAAATGAAGCCAAAGAAGGATCAAGCATTGTGTCTCCAAACATCACACACTCAGTGGTATTTTGTTTTAAAATGAATCAGTATTGTTAAACAGTTAAAAAAATTGATTCATTGACTCACTCATAAAAACAGTCACATTTAGTTCGTTAATGTATCAATTTTGAATAAATCGATTGAATAAATTCATTAGTTGCCAATTGCCACCACTTACCAGCGGAGTCAAACAAGCAAAATAAGTCCCTGCACTCTTAAAACGCTGTTTGGACAACCAGGTGTTTTTTCCCCGCTAAAATCTAAAAGCTTTGAATATAGTATTCACCCATGTAGCAAAGTGTCACAGTGCTGGCAGACAGACAGACGAAGACAGATGAATACGGTTCAAGACGTAGTTTAATCTCAGGTAACAGGCAGACATTATATTTTTAACTATAGCATAATTTTAGTATTAAACCATAACGTTTTTGCAATGTGTTGCAGATGGTTTAAATACCTTCAGTGTGAAGGTATAAACATATCAATATAGTTTGTCTTGTCATGTAACACTACCTGATGATTTAATTTTCTCACAATTTCACACACTATGCTGCACCAGAAGTTGAAGTGGCCACTAATGCCAAATCAAAGCCACTTGAAGGTAAGCCTAGACCATTTCTTTTTTTCTTTTCTTTTTTAACGGATGTCAACGGAGGAGAGGTTTCACTATGTTTAAAAAACTGCTTATGTACAGGGAAATAGCTTATCATTTAATGAATCGACAGCCCATCATCTAATCTTCAAAATGTTTGCTCTAAAACATTTGTTTTGGATTTATGTATTTTTAGAGTTTAAGCCAGAAAAAAATGCTGTTTTATAAGAGAAGAGACAGGTAGATTAAAGCACTTCTCAATTGCTTCTGCAATTCGCATATTATCCATTATTTAACAGTTGAGATCGTTCTTTAATGCTGATCTAACAGAAGAAGACGCAAGCCACAGTTTAAATCCCAGTTACAATGAGCCCCTATTGGAACTATGATATTATATTCTATACTTTTATGAATTATTTTAAGAAACCATGAGAAAATAGTAAATAAGGACTAAGAGTCAATGCCATTATGCTTTCTCCAATCAATGATTGCGCCACTTAGTATTTACCAATAATAAGGTCATGGCTGAATCCAAAGTCACCCCCTAAACCCTCAATCTTTATATTAATCAACTATTACCCAATAAAATGACTATGGTTGTCCACTACAAATGGCTGTACCTTCAAATAGTGCCTTATTTGAGGGTATATGGTTTAATTTTATTATTCAGCCCATCTCTGGCTAAATGCAGAAGCGATAGCAAAGTCCCTTTCAAGGAAAGTCTGTTCACTCAGCGGCCATTTTTGCAACGCCTCCGGGCAGTTATTTTGGTCATCCAAGACCAAGTCATGTCTATTTGAACGGGGGAGTCTCAAAAATGGCTAGCTAATCTCACAATTAAATGACATACATACAAATCAGCAACAAAATCTGATATGAACTGTCCTATAAATGTTGTTTTTTATGCTCAAATAGCATTAAAATGGCATATGACGAGCCACTGCGCATTTACAGTCCTAACCGCAAGCCTCAGGTTTCTATGGGAACCGGAGCTTCTAACTTCAGCTGCCGTGACGCAATGACTTTACCAATCAGCAATTGGCTCTTTTACTTTAGAAGGCGGGACTATTCCGCCCTTTCGTGTTGCAGTTTCTTAAGTAATAGGAGTAAACGTTCTATATCTATAGATATACCTCTTCCTGTCCCCCCAATTCAACATCCTGTGGAGTGTGTTGCCAATTCAATACGACTTCACACTTATTAACTGAAAAATTATTTGTACCAACTTAGTCTGTACTGAGGAAAAATATAGCCTAGTTAAGACTATTCAAGTGTAAATTTAGTTTGTAGCCTACTTCCTATTATCTTCTAATAAAACCTCAAATTTCTTTAAAGAAATCACCCAATTGGCCTGAATAATTGGAGTTCCAGTTTTATAGAAGATACTCCAATAAATGAAATGAGGTAGCTGAAATGAACAAAGGAGTGATAAAAGATTGACTGTGATGATAAGCACTGGCAAGCAATTAAATCATTCAGCTGCACTCCTTCGTAGTTGGACAAGATTACCTTGTGGGTCATTCCATCATCATCATTAATTTCCTGCAGGATCTAAAAGCCTTAGATTTCTCGAATCATACACTATGAACCTCTACAAACTTCTCAGAAAGTTTCCAAGCCCAAGTGTTACAGTAATTTCCAGAAGCAGAAGAGCGATTTTAACCAGTGAGATTACATTGATCCATCTTTATCTGCTGTCCATCTTCACATTTGTCCCATGGGCTTAATGCCAAAGGTTCCCTTTCAGCGGCAGATGGTCTCTTAACATTTTAATCTCGCAGCGGCACAACTGTGAGCGCAGTGTGAAGGTGTTCCTGTATCCCAGGGGACGGCTAACACTAGACAGGAAGTGCATCAGAACGAAACACTCATAAAAGATCTAATCCCCAAAAGCGGGGATCTCGCACAGTCCTCTGGGATATGAGGAGTTCTGTCTAGAAGGAGATAAGAATAGAGTTTCTGTACAGATAGACTCCTGAACAAAATCTTAAGACCAGGGACCATTGCAAGTTTTACACATTTCGCACTTGTGGATCATAACCGGGTTGTAAGTGCTGCTTCAAAATTCCAAAAGAAGAAACAGGAGCAAGAGACAAAAAATAGAGAGTAGGCAATTTATTGAAAACTGCATTTAAACTCAAACAGGCCGTTCATCAGCTGATCAAAAGTTTAATACCATAGCCATAAAAAGGTCAAATCTGCACAAAAATACTGTCAAGATCTCCTGATGGCAAAGACAAAAAGCCTTCCTCTCTTTGAATGTAGCAGGATTGTTGAGCTGCACAAGCAAGGCCTTTTGCAATGCGCCATCGCTGCTGAGGTTGGACGCAGTAAGACAGTCATTTTACATTTCTTAAAAAATCCTGAGAGTTATTGGACAAAAAAGTCAAGTGGTAGACCCAAAAAGATTTCACCTGCACTGAGCCACAGGATCCGACGGGCTGTCCGTGAAGACACAGGTCGATCCTCAACCCAAATTAAGGCCCTTACTGATGCTGACTGCTGCCCATAAGACGTCATCTGCTAGAGAAGGGCTTCAAGAACAAAAAACATATTCAAAGGCCACGTATTCTCCCACGACACAAACTTACCCGTTTAGAATTTGCAAGGGAGCACCAAACATGGGGCATTGAAAAGTGGAAAAAAAGTTTTATTCTCTGATGAGAACAAATTTAACCTGGACGGTCCTGATGGTTTCCAATGTTACTGGCATGACAAGGAGATCCCACCTGAGATGTGTTCTACGCGGCACAGTGGAGGAGGCTCCATCATGATCTGGGGTGCTTTTTCCTTCAATGGGAAAATGGAGCTTCAGGTTGTGCAGGGGCGTCAAACGGCGACTGGCTATGTGGATCTGTTGCAGCGGGCATCCCTCTTGACCGAGGGCCCCCGTCTGTGCGGTAATGACTGGGTCTTTCAACAGGACAACGCTGCAATTCACAAAGCCCGCCTGACGAAGGACTTCTTCCAGGAGAATAACGCTGCTCTTTTGGACCATACTGCATGTTCCCCTGATCTAAATCCCATTGAGAACATTTGGGGATGGATGGCAAGAGAAGTTTACAAAAATGGATGTCAATTCCAGACCGTGGATGCCCTTCGTGAAGCCATCTTTACCACATGGAGCAACGTTCCCACCAGCGTCCTGGAAACAGCGCATCAAGCATGCCGAAACGAGTTTTTGAAGTGATCAACGAGAACGGTGGGGCTACTCACTACTGAGTCCTTTTTTGACACTTTTAGTACTGTTGTGCGTTTATTTTTGGGCTATGGTATTAAACTTTTGATCAGCTGATGAACGGCCTGTTTGAGTTTAAATGCAGTTTTCAATAAATTGCCTACTCTCTATTTTTTGTCTCTTGCTCCTGTTTCTTCTTTTGCCATTTTGAAGCAGCACTTACAACCCGGTTATGATCCACTAGTGCGAAATGTCTAAAACTTGCAATGCATCCCCATGTCTTAAGATTTTGTTCAGGAGTGTATAAGGCTACTTGTGTGTCTGTCTATTGTGAAGGTGCTTGGCAAAGAGAAAGGATGTGCATGCATACATGTCAGGAAGCAAGGGAGAAATAATAATGGGCCTTAAAAACAGAATTTCCCAACCACAATAGACATAATTGGATGTGGCCTGACACTGTAGATATCCATGCTGCTGTTCTGAACGTATGCATTTGTGACCTTCATGATCTGTGAAACTTTTCTTCTAATGATGTTGAGTGGGACCGCAACTTCAAACGATCTGCCGTCATTCATGAATCTGTTCAAGTGAGCAAGTATGCCTCATATCTTAAATATGTCAGTCTCAGAAAATTTCATCATTTTACTTTTGCATTTTCGAAGATCAAATCTCTGCCCCTATTCATTGCCTCTGCCCCCCACACACTTTAAAAATACTAACAATTGCACTTCCATTAGAATCAATTAGTTTTTTTTCCCCCATTCATTTTTCAGAAAAAAACATGAACAGAAAATTATTCTAATAATAAGAGAATAATTCTCTCTCTCTCTCTCTCTCTCTCTCTCTCTCTCTCTCTCTCTCTCTCTCTCTCTCTCTCTCTCTCTCTCGCTCTATTAATTAAGGCATGGAATATTAAAATGTACATAATTAATTTCGCTGTTTCGTGTTTTTTGTTTTTTCTGGGAACAGTATTGAAGTGTGGAAAATTGATTAGCCATTGTCAGCTCATTGTGTCAGCACAACTATATCTGCAGTACAATATGTTCATTTGAATGGAAGAAAAAAACAAGCATTACCTACCCGTAAGAAACATATTTGAGAGTCTGTCACACTGAGTTTTATCTCCAAAATGACAGCAAATAGAACACACTTTATTCAGTGGCCTTGATTCTGGAAGTAATAATCTTCAATAAAGAATTATAAGAACAAAATTGGAATGAATCACATTATTACAAACGTTGTTTTAAAGAAAAGAAAAAAAGTAAAACTGTTTTCTATAAATTTTTTACTCATTCCATGAAGCAATGCATGAACGAATAAAAAATCATGGTACATACGAAAATGTAAATATAAAATGCAGTGCATTTTAATTTACAACAAATGTACACAAATGTATAATAATTTAGGGTTAGGGTTAATAACAGTGTACTGATGTTTATGTTCTATACTGACTTAATTTGACCCATTCATGAAGACGCCTAGGATGGCTAGGGCTGTTAGGCCAGATTTAATGTTTTTGATGTAGTTGGTTTGTGTTTCTTTTAATAATAATTTTTACAATATTCAGTGGTTTGCGTAACACTTTAATTGACTACTTAGCATTAAAAATATGTTTGTTTTTTTGCTTATAAAGTGGATAATATTAAAGGTAAAAAAAAAAAAATTGTTAATTTGAATATAATCCCATTATAATCGGCGTATTTTTACTACTATGTGTTATTTCTGTAGTGGTGTGTTTGTTGTGTTGTGTTATGT
This sequence comes from Pseudorasbora parva, assembly GCF_024679245.1. Classification (NCBI taxonomy): domain Eukaryota; kingdom Metazoa; phylum Chordata; class Actinopteri; order Cypriniformes; family Gobionidae; genus Pseudorasbora; species Pseudorasbora parva. Next base: position 10,968,426 of record NC_090182.1, on the reverse strand, counting down.
TGACCCCATTGAAATTAGATGATGCATATTAAGGGGTTTATCCTAAAGAATAACATTTGTTACAGATTATACAAACTGTATATTTTGTCCCATTACACTAACCCTACCCCTAAACCTATCAATCACACAAAACTTTGTGGATTTTTTTGTAGGTAACTTTTGTCCCATGGGCAATTAAATACAAGGTAAAAAAAACATTTTTACCTTGTATTTTATTGTCCATGGGACAAAAGTTGTATTGCTGTTGTACAAAGCACTCAAAAAACAAAAACAAAACATACTGCACTTTTTTGGGATTGTTTAGCAGTTTCTGAAAGTACTGCATGACGTGACGCCTCAGACAGGATGGTGCAACTCGTGTCCCAATCTGATGCAAATAACAGCTGATTCTCCAGGCAATTGCAGACCCATCCTGCTAATTATCTGAATGCTCCTTAATGATCATGAAACGGCCCCCAAATCAGATGAGATGGCACTCGCGCCATTTCTATAATCATAGGTCACAATCAACCTAAGAGTGTGTAATTATAGCACTCTGAGCATGCTCAAACTCGGCTTTCTTAATCACTCTACTGTCTAAGTTAGATTTATGTGAGAAGACTTTAACCTGTTTCTGGTCTGTGACGAGCACAACACAACATGAGCAACATATTTTGCAACATCCAAAATTCTTTCTTCTCAACATCCCAATTGTTTTATTTATTATTATTTAAACATGAAAATAAACTGATTAAAATATTCAAAACAAATTTGACATATTTAAACATATTTTTTTTTGTCCATTGCAGCTGAAGATACTCTCTGGAGCATTACGAATCATGAGAACATGATCATCAGGTTTTATTCTAAATGAATGGTCTCATTTTGTTAACATTAACATACTATTGTCATGGTTCTGTTTGTGTTTTGGACTTTCAGTTTCCAGCCAATCCTTTGTTTCTTTGGCAACTGTCATTGGTTAATTTAGTTCAGTTGTGTAGTCATTTACCTCATTTTGTTCTGTGTATTTAATGTTGCGTTCCAGGCAACCCACAACCCGGGTTTTTCCAACCGTTTACCCGTGAAAGTGCACTGGAACGGCAGTCAAACTCGTGACTTCTCACCTGTGAACTCGTACTAGACTGATGCACTCCATTATGCGCTCTGACGTCACAAACACAACACAATCTGATATGAACTGTCCTATAAATGTTGTTTATTATGCTCAGATAGCATTAAAATAAAATATTTTTCAGGCTAGTTGAGCCAATGCGCATGTACAGTCCTAACCGCAAGCCTCAGGTTTCTATGGGAACCGGAGCTTCTAACTTCAGCTGCTGTGACGCAATGACTTTACCAATCAGCAATTGGCTCTTTTACTTTAGTTAACAAAACCATGCAAAATAGAAGCATTTTTACTAGTGGTCTCAGACCTTTGGACCCTACTCCATCTTTTCGACTTTGAAAAGGAACATTTACATTCTGCATCTATAGTGACTATTGCATCAGGACCTTCTCGCTTTCTTATCAGAGATGGTCTGTTGGCACCTACGATGCTAAATAGTTACAATCTGCATTTGCCACACATTTTTCCATCCAAAAAGCCTGAGGGTCTCTAAACAGGATGACAAACGCCGTGCCGGGCGGCCCATGAGTCCTGCTGTAGACTGCAAATGCCAGCTTCATTAGGAAGAGTTTTCAAGCATCCTGCTATCCCAGCTGCCAGGCCCTTTGTAGTCCCCCCCACCAATCGATACTTAACATTTTCACACTCAGTGTGTGGCCCCTCTAAGCACTGTAAAAATGTTAAAGGGCAGAGAGTTTGGGGAGCAGAGATTACGGCTCTGAGAGACTGCAGATGTCACACAGCGAAAGGCCCGTGCACATGTTTATTTACTCTTTCAGAGCCCGGGATGAATGGAAAAGCCTCTGCTGGCATGTCTCTCTGAGGCACAAGACCTCAAAAGAACGCTGCGAAACATGCAAACCGTGCTGTTAATTGATTCCGTGTTTGCTTACGGTGTAAAATTCGACGTGGGCCCATTGTCACAGGCAGCATTACTATTAGCTTCAGGGAAAGGAAAACGCAATCCACACACACTCATTTAAAGGCATTTAGAAGCCCTCCAGATGTGAAGGCTGTTCTAAAATGTATGCAACTTAAATATGCTTCCTCCTAGGGTACCTCATTTTGACTTCCATAAATCTCTCTCATTCACTGAAAAGTATCAATAAGGAACATTTAAAAATTATAAACTTTATTTAAAAAATTGATTTAAATTGGAATTTATTTTGAAAGGGGGTTTTCTAAGTACAGGATGTGTAATGGCAGATCACTACATTTTAGAACAAAGGCAAAGTTGTGAACTTTTATTATACCTTACTTTTTAAGCTGAGCTGAGGTATCTATATATATACGCAATGAGGTGAAAACAGCGCAACTCTGCTAGTGCCCTTGAACACTCAGCAGTGTCCTCCCTTACACGCTCTGTCTCTCTCTCTCGCTTTCTCTTGCGCTGGAGTTAGGCCAGTCCAGGAATGGCAGCGTGCCCGTATAGGAAATGAAGCTGTGTCCCTATCTCTCTGCTTTCAAGATGAAAGGCTGAAAAGAGAATTTAGCCCTATAACTGAAGAAGTTCAGAAAGCAACTGAAACTAAGAAAGTTCTCATTTATGAAGATGTTGCGTTTTAATATTTTTATTAGTGGTCTCAGACATTTGGGGGCTGGTCGGAGTATTTCACAATCTGCTCAGTTACTGGGATTTACATGCACAACCATTTCTAGGGTTTACAAAAAATGGTGTGAAAAGGAAAAAACATCCAGTATGCGGCAGTCCTGTGGGCGAAAATGCCTTGTTGATGCTAGAGGTCAGAGGAGAATGGGCCGACTGATTCAAGCTGATAGAAGAGCAACTTTGACTGAAATAACCACTCGTTACAACCGAGGTATGCAGCAAAGCATTTGTAAAGCCACAACACGCACAACCTTGAGGCGGATGGGCTACAACAGCAGAAGACCCCACCAGGTACCACTCATCTCCACTACAAATAGGAAAAATAGGCTACAATTTGCACGAGCTCACCAAAATTGGACAGTTGATTACCTTGATCATACCTTGTTACCACTGTGCAGGCTGCTGTAATGGTGTGGGGGATGTTTTCTTGGTACACTTTAGGCCCCTTAGTTCTCCTACAGTGTGTATATGTGGTTTACAGGGACTCTCCATATAGGCGTAATGGTTTTACAAACGTATTTTCTATCCCCCTACACTGCCCCTGCCCCAAAACCTACCCATCACAGGAAACATTCTGTATTTTTACTTTCTCAATACTAATTCTGTATGATTTATAAAGCATTTTGAAAAATAGGGACATGGGTAATGTCCTCATATTTCACCCTCTCCTTGTGATACCTGTCATACCCATGTCATTTTACACATTTGTTTCCTGATATTTCACTAAAACAAGCACACACACACCACAAAAAATACAATTATTTTAGGTGTAATCACATCCCACCTTCTGCAGAAAAAAAGGTCTGATCATCTACTAATCTTCGCATCTACATCCAAAGTATAGGCTACAGTATATAGTATACAGTTATAGTCAAACGTTTACATACACCTTGCAGAATCTGTAAATGTTGTTACTTATTTTAACTAAATAATATGGATAAAATGCATGTGTATAAGATTTTACGTAGGCCTAAAAGATGTTATAGTCCACAAAAAAAGATGAATATAAATGACCCTGTTCAAAAGTTTACATTCACTTGATTCTGTGTCGTTAACTGGATGATCCATGACTGCAGTATATTGATAATTAGGGGTTCAAGCACGAAGTGCTGAAACCCTATTGTAATTGTACTGATTTTTATTATTATTATTATTATTATTATTATTATTATTATTATTATTATTATTATTATTCTCCGCTAAAACGCATCGTGCAGACCAAACCGTAAGAGCTGGAAATTTGAAACTTTGTCAGATGGTAGTACTCATGTTGGGGAGACCCTGAAAAGCTATGACCCCAATTGGCCCATAGGTGGCGCTATAGCAATCAATTGCGAGAAAAGGCTCATAACTCCTAAACCGTTTGGTCCACACTCAAGTGTCATATATCATTGGAAAGCTGAGTCCTTGGCGAACAAAATGTATATCTCAGATTTTATTTCCAGTATGCAAATTTTTCCGCCATTTTGAATTTTATTGAAAACCTACTTTTGCAAACTAGTCCCTGGTTTTTTGACCGATCGGAACCAAACCAGTGTCAAAATGTTCTCTGGTCTCTGTTTATCAATAGTTATCAAAAAAAAGTTGAAATTTCGATTCATTTATGCTAATTGGCTTCAAAATGGACGTTCAGGGCGGAGCCTATTTTACTAAAAAGGCTATAACTCAAGAAGGAAATGAGATATCGTCACCAAACTTGGTACACATGTATATCGGCTCAATTTGAGGTCACGATAAAAAAATCGCGATGATTGGCCACTTGGTGGCGCTATAATGCGAAAAAAACATGAAAAGGGCTGTAACCACGCGACCGCTAGTCCGATTGACCTGAAAATTGGTATGCAGTGTCTTGGTCCAAGGCCCCATGTACGTCTATGAGGACATTGGCGTATCTCAAAAAACATGGCCGCCATCGGCCAATGAAATTTGAGCACCTATTAGATGGGGTTAACAGAGGCCGATCGGAACGAAACTTGATGGGCCTGTTTGACTCATGGTCCTAGAGGTCTGTAAGAATTTTGAAAAAAATCGGCCACTAGTTGGCGCTAACGAGTTTTATGGCTCTGAAATCACGTGTTTTTTCACGCATCCACAAAATATGCATATCATATGATAGATCTCCTCATGCTGAACAAATTTGCCTCTAAAACCATTGCTGTCAATCAAATCATTAATTAAATATTCACAATTATGTTAAAAACCTACTTTTGCAAACTAGTCCCTGGTTTTTTGACCGATCGGAACCAAACCAGTGTCAAAATGTTCTCTGTTCTCTGTTTATCAATAGTTATCGAAAAAAAGTTGAAATTTCAATTCATTTTTGCTAATTGGCTTCAAAATGGACATTCAGGGCGGAGCCTATTTTACTAAAAAGGCTATAACTCAAGAAGGAAATGAGATATCGTCACCAAACTTGGTACACATGTATATCGGCTCAATTTGAGGTCACGATAAAAATATTGCGACGATTGGCCACTTGGTGGCGCTATAATGTGAAAAAAAACATGAAAAGGGCTATAACCACGCGATCGCTAGTCCAATTAACCTGAAAATTGGTATGCAGACATTGGCGTATCTCAAAAAACATGGCCGCCATCGGCCAATGAAATTTGAGCACCTATTAGATAAGGTTAACAGAGGCCGATCGGAACGAAACTTGGTGGGCATGTTTGACTCATGGTCCTAGAGGTCTGTAAGATTTTTGAAAGAAATCGGCCACTAGTTGGCGCTAACTCAAAAGGGAAGCTCAAAAATTCACGAAAATTGTTGGGTATATGTAGCATGACATGTTGATGAAGCATGAAAAGTTTTAAAGAGATCGGACTATAGGTGGCGCTATAACTGTTAAAAAGCTATAAAAACCATACATTTTTTTATGGTAAATTGCCTATATTGGCTGTAAATGGACTTTTCCATCTATTATTTCAGTTTAAAATCTTGCTAAATAAAACTTAATGTCTTTAATGCCTATGTGGTTAAAAGGCCTTAAATGCTTGAACCCCGCTAAATGCTGCTTGCAGCTTTAATTCATTTTATATCTTTCTTTTTTAATCTAACAGAATCATTTTTATAAAGCAGAAAGATTTAAGCTTTCCTAGAGGCCATAACAGAATGGAGAGAAAGATAATGCAGAGGAGCTGGAACCACAGTGACAAGATATGGCTGTGGAAGAGTGGCCGTCTCATATCACTGAAACAACAAATGTGAGTGATAGTTGAGCGCTGTGCTGCTGCAATAGGGCTGAACACTGACATGTGCATGAGTGTCTGCATGTGTTATGCTTACAGGGAATTAATGATTGACTGAGTTATTACAGTATGCGCCGGGCCATGCAGTAGGCGTGATTTTGAGTCACCATTTTCCATTTCGTTGCCTTGTGTTCTGTTGTTATTGACCATAAAATGATGGATGGTGAGAAATTGCTCTGTTTGCGCATTGATCAATGAGACTCAGGAGAGATAGACCAAAAAAGAATAGAGAGAGAAAATAGACAGCAGAAAGCATCTAGTTGTCTTTGCGAAGCAAGAATAGTCAGGCTGCTGAGTGCAGAATATCTATTTTTTATTTCCAGCAGTTTTCTCGTCATATTGTAACAGCCTGCAATTGTCGACTTGTGCGGTAAAATACAGCCATCTTTTGAAGTAAACTTTTGTTTTAGACTCAGATCTAATTTTAAGAGGAGAATTCAATGCAGCAGTCACAAACTGAACCATAAATGAATTACCTGCAACATGAGCATCATGTAAGTACAGAAAAAAGTCAACAGGCACTGGAAAACATTATAGATTTCAGAGAAAATAATACAACAGTCTGTCCAGTGATCAAAAAGAGCAAGAAAAAATATACACTAACACACACACACACACAAAATCCTGTTAGATTTACAGTGATTAACAGTATTCAACAAACTTTCAGTCAGTATGGGATAGCCTGAAAATAAGATGATGCTAACATTAACTTAAAAACAGCATAAAACCTAATGTAAATAACAAAATAACCATATGAAAAAACTTAAGTATATATATATATATATATATATATATATATATATATATATATATATATATATATATATATATATAGTACAGGCAAAATGTTTGGACACATTACTATTTGTAAGGTTTTTGAAATAAGTTTCTTCTGCTCATCAAGCCTGCATTTATTTGATCAAAAATACAGATTTTTTTTTTTAAATATTGTGATATATTATTACAATTTAAAATAATTGGTTTTCAATTTATTATACTTTAAATGATCATTTATTTCTGTGATGCAAAGCTGAATTTTCAGTATCATTCCTCCAGTCTTCCGTGTCACATGATCCTTCAGAAATCATTCTGATATGAAGATTCATTTTCAAAGTTGGAAACAGTTCTGCTGCTTAATATTTTTTCATAACCTGTGATACTTAAATAAATAAAAAAGAAGCAAATGTTTTAAAAATAGAAATCTTTTGTAACAACAATATACACTACTGGTCAGAAATTTGGGGTCAGTAATCTTTTTTTTCTTTCTTTTTTTGAAATAAATCAATAATTTTATTCAGCAAGGATGTGTTGAATTGATAAAAATTGATAGTAAAGGAGAGTTATATTATTTGAAAATATGTTTTTATTTTGAATAAATGCAGTTATTTTGAACCTTTTATTCCTCAAATATATTAGGCAGCAGAACGGTTTCCAACACTCACAATAAATCAGAATATGAGAATGATTCCTGAAGGATCATGTGACACTCAAGACTGGAGTAATGATCCTGAAAATTCAGCTTTGCATCACATAAATAAATTATAATTTAAAGTATAGTAAATTGAAAACCAAATATTTTAAATTGTAATAATATATCACAATATATATATATATATATATATATATATATATATATATATATATATATATATATATATAAATGTATTTTTGATCAAATAAATTCAGGCTTGATGAGCAGAAGAAACTTCTTTCAAAAACATTACAAATAGTAATGTGTCCAAACTTTTGGCCTGTACTGTGTATACACACACATATATATATATATATATATATATATATATATATATATATATATATATATATATATATATATATATATAAAACAAACATATATTGTTAAATTGTTAACCATATTCCGTACCATTTCTACATCTTTTAGACTTACAATTAAAAAATTATAAAGATTTAAACAGCAAGTTGAAAAGAGAGAATTTGAATGTGGAAGGATAAATGGTAACGGCAAAGAACCAGTAAATGAGATAAGAGGAAGAGGAAGCAAGGATGAATGAAGAGAGCAAGCACATTCTGAGGAATCCTCACTTTTCTGCCAAACCTGTTGTCCAGCACTCAAGCTGCTGTCAATCATGACTTCCTAATCCCAAGCACAGACTGAGCTCTTTTTGGACCACAGACCTGTGAAATCACTTTGGGAATACATGTATTTACTCACCATTTGCTGGGTCAAAACTTCCTGAGAAAGAGAGTTGAGAGAGAGAGATCGAGAGCGAGAGAGAGCGAGAGAGAGAGAGAGAGAGAGAGAGAGAGAGAGAGAGAGAGAGAGAGAGAGAGAGAGAGAGAGAGAGAGAAAGAGAGAGAAAGAAAGAGAGAGCGAGAGAGAGAGAGAGAAAGAAAGAGAGAGCGAGAGCGAGAGAGAGAGAGAGAGAGAGAGAGAGAGAGAGAGAGAGAGAGAGATTTTGAGAAGAGTTGAAAAGGTTTTAAGATGTGAAAAGGTTTAGAAGATCAGATTTAGATTTTTTTTTTTTTTTGATAGATGAACATAAATGACGAAGATGACTACACAGCACAATGCACATTTAATTTAATTGATCCAGAATTGATGGCATAAGGTCAGAGGATAATAAATAAATAAAATAAAAATCAACTGTATAGCATATACACACAACATTTCTAGTTTTTAAAGTGATGTGTTCAAGAACTTCATAAACCTATCAGGAAATGCAAAATGTACTGAAGTTTTATTGCGTGCGACCATCCACTGGATTAGTATGGATGGTAATACATTTCACATAGCAACATCCTACCAAGCACCACTCACCACATTCATTGTCACTGCACATTTTTTTTGATAAGATTACTTGTATACCATCCTGCATGTAGATTAGCCTATACACACAGCATACTTTAGGCCCTTAAGACCACAATTGGTACTCATGCATTCACAGTTACATATCTGGCACGCTAAAATAAAGCATCTTTGGCCATCGGTGATACGATATGCCTGTTCTACTCATTCTAATTATACGTTTGTATTGGTGAGGAAGATTCAGTGTTCAATTGTGACATCCCCACGTGTTCCAGGACGTTATTCTGACAGACAAAGTGAAGTGTTATCAAGGCAGAGCAGGTGTTTCGTGACTAATTCCCGTCATGCCCTTCAGAAGTACTGATTTCCAGAGTCATCTTGTTCCCCTGTGGTGAAGATGAGGATATGGATGTTAGCACAGCAGCCATATCAAATATTTAATCACTCGCTCCGGTTACATAAAGCATGGTGAAACATATTACTGTATTACTGGCCTGCCTGAGATATATCTTTGCCCAGATTAATGATAACAATGGGGGAAAATATCTGCAATATAATTAAAGTGATTATATAGCCACAGCATGCTTATCTGTTCAAATGAGCACGTGTAGTGGCCTGTAAACCTGTGATGTGCATAATTGGGACTATTTGTAATTCAAAACACATTTGCCAAGAGCAACCTGCCAAAATGTGTTAAAAGGGTTCATAATAATAGCAAGTTGTCTCACCTTGTTCTCGGTCTGAAAAGAATGTTAATGTATTTGGTGGGTTATGCATTGTGGAGGAAGGGGACAGCAGCTTAAACACTATCTAAATGGGAACTCACAAAAAATATCACATAAATATGATGCACTGAAGCCTCTCAGATATTGGCCTTAGACCAATTGGCCTTTGTGTAGCTAACTTATTTTTGCTTGTGCACTAAATGTTAAAGGGTCCCTTCATTCATTCCTTGTTCGGCCAATTTCCAATTAGAATTAAAGGAAACTGTTTGGAGGATTTGTCATTATTTATACTCATGCACAGACACAATGAAAGAGGTGGCATTGTGAAAGACTGTTTGATTCTCAGGGATGCATCTTACATAAAAACATTTAACATTTAAAGGAATATTACACAAATTAAGCTAAATTCTGGCATTCACATCACGGTAAAAAAAATGGGCTAAACTAAGCACTAAGCTTTTAATTGTCTTAACCACAATTTATTGGTCAGGAAATTAGCAAAACCTAAGAAAATGCTTGAAAAGCTGTTGCTGTCTCAGAAATACATCAAAGATAGAATTAAGTTTTGAGCAGAATATGTGAAGTTGTGTGTGGAGTGATGCATCACAATGAAACACAAGTTGCATGGTGATGTTCTAGAGCGGTGTCTTAGAAAATCTGCTGAGAAATATAATAATAAATGCATCTCTAACACAGTGAAGCATGGAGGAAGAGCTGTCATTGTTTGCTGCTAGTATTGGTGAGTACAGGTGAATATTGCAGAATGGCTTGCTTCCCCCAATTGAAAAGTTGTCAAAAGAGGAATGATCAGATGTTATTTTCAACAAGACAATGATCCTGGCCAAAGTGCAAAGACAACTAAGAGGTGGCTTGAGAACAAATCCATCAGGCTCATGTTTTGGCCTGGTCAGAATCCAGATTTGAACCCTGTAGAGAATATTTAGCCTCACATACAACTCAAATGAACTGGGAGACATTTTTCAACTATTAAAGGGGGGGTGAAACACTCAGTTTCAGTCAATCTCATGTCAATCTTGAGTACCTATAGAGTAGTATTGCATCCTTCATATCTCCGAAAAGTCTTTAGTTTTATCATATTTATAAAAGAAATATGGGCTGTACCGAGTCTTTCCGGAAAAAACCGAGCGCCTGGAGGCGTATCGTGTGGGCGGAGCTAAAGAATGACAAGCGCGCAAAGCGGTGACGTCCTCAAGCGTGGAGAAACCCATCTATCTCAGCTAATACAGATAATGATCCACAATCAAATCTGAGGCTGAAATAAATTGAACAGGAGAAACGGCAACATCAGGATGTCCGTCTCTGTGGTATGTACTGTATTTAGGGGCCTTTGTGTGCAGTTTATGAGGACATGATTCGGTTTATGGACTATTGTATGTGACTAGACCTTAGAGGTAGCAAGCAAAACGGTTTTGCACGTCAGAGTCAGAATAGTGTAACGTTATACAGAACAACAATGGAGTAACCGTTAGCGCATTTGAATGACGAAGCACGCGATCGTATCGTTTACTGATGTTTACTCATGCGACGGTAGCCAATAGCAGAGACATTTGAAGTTGATTTACTCACCGGCATCTTCCAAAGCAGGACCGCTCTGTCAAAAACACACTTCTTTGGTATGATTTGGTGAAGTCCTGTGACAGCAATGACCGTGGAAATCCACTTTGCGACGCGACTGAAGCGATGCCTTGAAGCTTCCCGTCATTTCTGCGTTCAAATCGGTTCAAATGCAGCGCTGCCTTCCCGGAATGCTGTGCTGAAGCGTTGAAGTCGCTCGACGTCACCCATAGGAATAAAGTGGAGCGCGGCGCGACATAAGTGTTCACGGACGACTGGATCTGCACCTGAGAGACTGTTTACAGCGTGCATTTCCTCTCTCTCCCTCTAGTCACGCGCGCGCGCACCCTACCGGGAGAAGAGCCCGTACGGCCCATACAAGGACCTTCCGCTCTATTTAACGTCAAGTAGACCCATACTCGAAAAAAACTCGCCGAAACTTGTGAGAAACCGGAAGGAGTATTTTTAACACAGAAATACTCCATCAAACGTCCAACATTAGTTTTTGAAACTTTGTCTATGTTTAGGATGGGAATCCAAGTCTTTAAAGGTGTAAAAAGCTCAGTATGCATGAAACAGCATTTCACCCCCCCTTTAATGAATGTTTTGAAGCCATCGACACTGAGTGAAACAACGCTGACTCCTCTTCCTGTAAGAAGCTTTCTGCAAGTTCCCACACAGTTTAAACATTTAAAGAAAACATAAAAGACTATTCTGTGCTAGGTTATCTACAGTATTTGTGAATTGCATTGTTTTATAATGTTTCCTGTGATGAGCATTGTACATGTCTGTTAAATATCATCATTGCAACTCAATTTCTGCACTCACATGAAGGCTTTCATCATAACTAACAGAGCAAACCCAATGTAAATAAGAGAGTCATTGATTATTATGAGAGATCATCAACATCAATGTGTGGATTTTTTTTTTAAGGTCGCGCTTCACTGGCACACACAAGGTATAATGAGAGAGCTATGCTTGTGTTTCATGCTAAAGCTTATAAAAAGGTTCTTCTAATCGCTGCTGTTATATCTAATTTCAATTGGTGTTCGGTGTTGATATAAGTGAGAGCAGAATGCAGTAATGATGCTTTAAGTGCTAAACCCTTACAAATAAAGGTTCCAAAAGAGGGGTTTACAGCGATCTAATTTTTTCACTATAAATAACTTTTTGTACAATTGAACCTTTATTTTTAAGAGTTAAAGGTAGGAAAGGTAGGAATTGGTTAAAAAACGTTTTTTTTCCAAGCTTGTTTAAACGTTCTTTATATATCAATACATAATTAAAATGTAAGTACTCTGAAAAAGAAAGTATAAAAATTGAGTGTCTGTAGACCTCTCACGACTGTTTTAAAGACAGCTCATTATTTCCATTCACTCCACCTTCTCTCTTCTGGGCTCTTTCCAAAGCCACGCCCCCAAAATACATGAATGGGCCTCACCGACCGCTCAGCTGGAAGACGCATTATTTACCTCAGACCAGCAGTGTGCATGTAGTGACATCATGTCAGAATCACATGTAATAAAAAAAATCGAACTTTATCAGTATGAATATAAACAAATAAGATGTCTTTTAGTACTCACTATCAAGCTAGAATGGTAAAGTTTAAAATATATTTTTGTTTGACTTGGTAACGAGCTAGTTATATTTATAAGGCAAAGAAAACGGGTAGCATCATGTTTTTTCAATAACATCAGTTATACTGTGATGAAGATGAATTTCGTGTAAGATTCATAACCTATACTGTGTTTTGCATGTAAGAGTTTCCATGATGAAAGCATTGTTGATTAGCAGCAGCTAAAGCTAACTTAGTTCTAAAGAAAAGTTCCTGGATGCGGTGTACTGGCTTTTACACATGCATTTTGTTATCTAAAGTTAATTTTGCGCAATTCAACACAACAGCGATCAACTTGAGCTAAGCATATTGAGGATTTATCATCTCTACTAATGGCTAAGTGTATAATATTGTAACTTTATGCTAAGTAATGTTATGTTAGCTATATTAGGCAGCTTCATGTGCTCTTGATACATGCTTCATGAAAACATAAACCAAAAAATGTTTTAATCAAAATGAAAGCTTACCTGTCCAGCAGAAATACAGCCAGCAATGAGTTGTTTTTCAGGTCCCTCAGTTCTCGACATCGTTGAAAAGCCATGCAGATATTTACTCACGTTTGATTTCTTTGTTTATCCAAAGACTTTCTGTGCATTGCCTTTTCTCGTACTGTCTTCCTTTTTTGCATTGTTTGCCTTCGCTGACTGTAAAACCCAGCACTGTGAATTTTGAATGCTCTTTCTCTGCCATTATTTTGCCTAGGTTTCTTGCCTCTTGAACTGCTCAAATCAAACGAGCGCGCGCATGTGGGCAGATCCTGTAGTGAAAGCGGTGGTCGCCATGGTAGTGAGAGAGAGAGTCACAGTCGCCCAAGCCAATCATTTGTTTCGTCCCGAATGAAAATAATGAGCGGTATTTATTGCAGATTTAAAAGTCTAGAGTCACTCGGTTTTTATACTCTCCTTTTCAGAGAACTTACATTTTAATTATGTATTGACATATAAAGAAAGTTTAAACAAATTTGGACAAAAGTGTTTTAGATCAGTCCGTCCTACCCTACCTTTAAGCAAATGGGACTAACAGTTTTAGGGCATAGCAATAGTAAACTTTTGATGCACAGGAGTATAAAAGTTTGCTTAACTTTTGCATCTGGTTCATGCCACATTCACAAATATTTAAAACAAATACTATAAAAATATATAACATTTTAATATAAAATTTGAATAATACATTTTTACTTTAAGTATAAAATAAATACAACAGAGTTCATAGAAATTTGTCCATCTGCATCTCTGGCAATCCTAAACTTGACAACCTCTGCAATGTCAGGCCATAATAAAAAAAAATCACATTTCCCATTGCCTGTGATTCAGAGAATACTCATCTCTGCCTTAGTTTCATCTGTGCATGCTAGTCAGTTGCTCTCAAAGGGTCTCAAAGCTTGAAAATGTATTTTTGAATAAAAAAAAAGTAAATAGATGACTTTTAGTTGGCATTTCATTGTATAATATTGCGTGTAACTAACTGTCACGATTCACCAGTGAGAGTGCCCCTGATTACCACCAGAGGACACTACAACTCTGGACTGTCACTCTATCATAGACTACATTACCCATAATCCTTTGCCCGGACTTATTAGCACTCACTGTTTACACCTGTGTCTCATTACCCTGTTTACCTCACCCTATATAAGTCTGGTTATCTCTGTCATTCACTGTGAAGTCTTGTTTTGTTCATACTGCATTTCTGAGCATTTTCCCTGGTTTCATTGGAATTCTTGCCTGTGTCCCTTGTTTTGTTTGCCTGATTGGACTGCCTACCTGTGTATGACCTTTCGCCTTTTCTCTGACTACGATTGTGGATTACCCTTTCACTCAATAAATACTGCATTTGGATCTCCTACCTTAGGTCTCAGAGTGGTCGTTACACTAACTGATTTTTTTTTTTTTTAAATAAAATAATATTTGTGTTTCATTCACTGAAGCCTCTAGTGAGAGCAGCAGAAGAGAGTCTGATTTTTTTGCGGGAGAAAAGAACATGATCCTGTCTAGCAGTCTAGAACAGATTTTCTTGAGCCTGCGGAGGAGAGATTAGCCATCTCCCTTTAGCCGTGAAACAGCTCATAATCCCGACACCTTAATCTCATACGCCACACAGGACAGACCTTTATATATGCACCCTGTCAGGCAAAGCTCTCAGCTTCTGGAGATTCAAGACACGTCCTGCGAGGCGATGGATGCCGCACATATTAAAGCATTAGATTCAATTGTGTGATATTAAATTTGCTTCAGTCACAAATTAAGTCATGAATGTTTGATATAATGCCATATCCACAAACGCATTGTTATACTTTGAGAAGACTTACATGGGTAACCATGGTTACTTGTGATTGCTTTTATATTCTTGGAATGAAAGCACAAAGAAAGGGTCGTTATCTGAAGAATACTTAACATGCGCGAGTGCACACACACACATGCTTATATTGCATTTGATGAACAGACTTTCAGGAAGATGTGGCTCAAAATCTAAGCTAAAATACAAGAGAGAAACGAACACACAAACCTCTCCGTATGTACAGAAAGAGCCCATTTGGCCCTATATGTGGCCAATTTCATGGAATGAGAAAAAGAAATGTTCTTCTCTTCTGTTGAGCACTGGCCCTGCACCAGGGAGGAGCTCGATAAGGGAAACCATAATTGCTATTTCTTTTTTTTCTTTGAGGGGGGTAAGAAAACGACGGCCACGGCATATGCAATTTTCTGCCAATTACTGCGACAGATAAAAGTATAACCCTCAAACTGTGCCATGGAAATGAATGTAATGTCTGTAGGAAGTTTGAGAGTGTTCGCTCAAAAGAGAAAATAGTTATTTCATTGGCTTGGATTTTAACTGATGTAGTAATTAAAAAAATTCTAATACACAGTGGGGCACAAACAGTCTAAAATTACTCTAATATAGAGCAAATTTGACGAAAAAGCTGGTAGAGCAATTTGAGTGGAAAGCCGATAAGAAATAGAATCTCTCAGTTTGTTTTAGTGAGAGCAGCAGCTGATATGAAAATGTGTTTGTACAAATGAATTCACATGCTTAATGTCATTTGATTGGTTACCAAGAAATAAAGCGGAATAGTAAATATTTATCATTAATTTTAATTTTCAGGTTTAAGTGTGTTGTAATTGTTTACTAAAACTATACAATTAGAAATGTTACCTTCTTGTCAACTAACTCAAATAAACGGGATCAAGGTGAAGCATTAAAATTACTAAAACTGAAAGTTGTGGTCTAAGACTGGGATAAGCCTTAAATCCAATGTCTAATCAGCCTTGATAAACACAGCTCTGAAATCGTAGGAAGGTCTAATCTACTATGAACTATTCAAATCTGTCCGCCTGCGTCTTGTTTGAATAGATGAAACAATCATCATATACTCTGTATCAAGTCAAGTCCCCTTTTATTTATATAGTGCTTTTTACAATGCTGTGTTAACAGGAAAATAATGCAACAGATTTTGATTTGGCTGTATAGCTGCTCTGGAGCAATAGTCAATAGTCATCCAGCTCAGTTCAGTTCTCATATAGTGTCAATTCGGGCAGATCAGTGATAGAGTTGAATATTTAGTGTCGCCAACTAAGCAAGTTAAAAGCCAAAGGCGAGAGTGGCAAGGAACCAAAACTCCATCAGGAGACATAATGGAGGAAAAAAACCAGGCTCATCTGGGGTGCCAGTTCACCTCTAGAGTGTATTTATTAAGCGAACAGGGCAACCACCCGGTAGAGCATTACAATAATCTAGCCTTGAGGCATGAACACATGAACTCCCTTTTTAGCATTTTGCATTGAAAGCATGTGCCATAATTTCAATATATTTTTAAGATGGAAGAATGCAGTTTTACAGATGCTAGAAATGTGGTTTCAAATGAAAGATTAGTATCAAAGAGCACACCCAGGTTCTTTAGCAGGGCAGCCAAGTATTAGACAGTATTCTAGACTACTACGTGCAGAGGTTTTTTGTCCAATAATTAGACATTATGTTTTTTGAGAATTAGGTTGTAGGAAATTACTAGTCATCCAATTTTTTATATTAGCTATGTATCTTGTGAATTGATAAGTTTCGTCAGGGTGCGAAGGAATATAGAGCGAAGTATCATCAGCATAACAACGAGAAAAGAAAAGAAAAGAAAAAACCTGCCATCTTTAATTGCTTCCTAATGATATCTCCACAGGGTAGCATGTAAAGCACCAACAATTCATAAGAATTATATTTGAAACAGAACTAGACTAAGACTCCTTTGCCTTTAAGAAGCGGTGTGTGTTTATAACAATAATCTTGAGGGGTGGACTCATTTAAAGTAATGGTCAGGTTTTAGCCAGGTTTCTGACAAACAGCAGATCTAGGTTATGATCTGTAATCATATAATTAACAATATTAATTTATACAAAAAATGATAAATTCCCTTGGGAAGAGATCGAATATTCAGCAGCCCAAGTTTTATCATTTGTTCATCTGTATCATATCTGTTTTTGAACATCAATTACATTTTTATCCTTAAATGGTTTCTGGAGTTTTTTTGTTTATTATTTCATGGAACAGACACAGTCTCTATGTGATAATATCTAGGTGATAGAGTACCTATTGGGATTTATCTGACTTCTGTGATGTGACACAGCTAGCAGGCGGTCAGTTAAGCCATTCCGTCTGCTTCCTGACCTGGGCCCAGTTAGTCAAGGGTTAAACCCTACACTCTAAAAAATGCTGGGTTAAAAACAACCCAAGTTGGGTTGAAAATGCACTAACCCAAGAATTGGGTTGATTTTACCCAACGGATGAGTTGTTTTAACCCAGCGGTTGGGTTAAATGTTGCTTAAGACAACCCAATTGCTGGGTTTAAACAACTCAGCCATTGGGTTAAAACAACCCAATTGTTGGGTTAGTGCATTTTCAACCCAACTTGGGTTGTTTTTAACCCAGCATTTTTTAGAGTGTAAGACTGTGTGCCAAATTACTAGAGAGGAGGGATGGTATATCTCTTTTGGGTAAGGTCTGCCCCAAAAGCTTTTCCAATTGTATATGTACCCCATCTTATTCTGCGGACACCACTTAGACAACCAGCTATTGAGTTATGATAGTCTGCTAAGTATCTCATCACTCTGGTAAACAGGAAGGGGGCCAGAACAAAAATAAATAAACAAATAAATAAATAAAATAAAAAACACAAACTAGTAAATAAACTGTGAGGGATGACCAGATAGTGACAATATACTTCTCATTTGTTCTCCCTTCAGTCATGTTGGCTAAGTTTGGTGAAGGTTCATTGAAAGTAATGGATCATCGGCTAATCATAAACTTTTGCTAGAGAGGCATCCTAAGAAATGGATGGACTTGTTGTTCTGGGCAAGCTGGCGCCTGCACCAGATCTGGAAGGTCACTATGGGCCAAATTTCGGGGTAAAAGCATCAACAAGTGGAGATTAACTGACGTGTGGAAATTTACCATGACTCTGCATTTTCTCTGAGCCAAACCATCCACCTCGCGCGAAGTAATGACATGGATAGATCTTGAAAACAATAATAACTGTTGGGACAATTGTATGTACGATAGGACTGGTCAACAAGACGGTGAGAGAGGGAACGTGGCATACAAACTCCTTGTGAGACTTGAAGCTGGCTATTGCTGTTGAAACTGCAAACTATTCTTAAGTACATTTTTCATTTTTCAATTAATTTCACTGCTGACACTTGGTCTTTATTTTTCACTAACTGAACTTGGATCAGTTAACCCCAAACACCTTAAACTTTTAAACTGTAGTGTATATGCATATGAGTTTGGTAATCAATGTACTTCAGTATAATCATGGATACAGTGACTGTGCAGCAGATATTTTACATGATGAAGTGAATTGAGTATTTTCAGGCTTCTTGCCATTTGTCATCTAACAGAACCATGTGTTGGTTTAAAAAATACAGCAATTAATGCAGGTGAGATTCTTGTTGTTTGATTTAAGGCTGTTTGCTTGTGTGGTTCAGTGCAATGAGTGTGCCCGTCTCCGGAGAGAGAAGCACTACTCACCGTAAGATTATGCCAACACGCTCTGCATCCTGAGCAGCGGATGTGACACTAATACTTTGCAGGATTTCAACATGAACACAAGAGCATCCCCGTCTGAGCATCCTTCCGAGAAAGACAAAATGAAAAGCACTGCCATGTAAAGAGATATTTGAGAGTTTCTATAGCTGAATGCTTAAGATGCAGAAAGTGTGAGCAAATATGTTGAACTGCAGTCAGGTTATGTGGGTTGTGCTGAGATTGAAATTCAAGCAGAAATTATCTAATTAACTTACTTTTCAGAAAGAATTTTGAACTTTATATCCTAGCACATAGAACCCTTAAGAAACAAAAATATATTGCAATATATTCACATATATGGGATTTAATATTTATATTTTCCAATATATTGCAATATATTGAAAGCGGCAATCATTTGTATATTTTGCAATATATTGCATGAATATATAATATATTTTATAATACCATCAATATATTATTCCATATATTAAAATATATATCAAGAAAATATATTGGTAAATATATTTTCCTTTCGTAAGGGAACTGATGGCACTGATACTAATCAGTGTCTCAATTTTGCAACATTCATTTATAGTCAATCTTCATGACATTTATCTATACACTACCATACATTTAAAACAAGAAAGAAATTAATACGTTTATTCAGCAAGTATGCATTACACTGATCAAAAATCATGAAAATAATGCATCTCGAGTTTACACGTACATGAAATGAAAAATAGTAGTTTATGCGTATATGGCAGGGGAGGGCTCTGAACTCAGAATTTGGAATGAACCCAGAGTACTCTTCCTCCTTGACTGGGATAGAAACACCCAAGAGTGAGGCAATGGGGTGGTGGAGGGATGCTGTGAAAATTGTCGCGGGACAGAGGTGAGAGACGGCTATATATACCAGCTTCCTCTTGCACTGATTGGTTGATTATCTGAATGTGCTTCCTCCAAACTTTGTTAATAAACTTTCATTTAGAATTATCTCTGAAGGATCATGCAACACTGAAGACTGGAGTAATGATGCAAAAAAATCAGCTTTGATCACAGGAATAAATTACATTTTAAAACATATTCAAAGAGAAATTTTAGTTGTAATTATATTTTACAATATGATCATATTATTTATCAAATAAGTGCAACCTTGGTGAGCATAAAATACTTCTTTCAAAAGCAAAAAAATAAAATAAGGACTGACCCAAACTTTTGAACAGTAGTTTATACTCTATACCTCTAAACATTGATAAAATTCACTTTACACACATAAACGCATTTAAAATCAATATTTACAGACTTTCTCTCCCAAGAAGACCTTCCAAAACTGTTTTCAAAAGGAAATATATCAATACACAAAAGCAAGCTGGTGATTCCGTGCAATTACTGGCAACATGAATGACCTGTCAAATAATATGAAAAAATACATATTTATTCAAATGAGCATCACTGCAATACTGTGATTACCAATGTGATTGAAAACACTGGAGCTCAAGTGATCCATCTTGTGATGGAGAAGATACTGTGAGCATTTTTACTGCTCTAAAAAAATACAGACAGAGATATAAATATTGAAATGATGCATGGAAAACAAATGAGTTTGATTCATGCATTGATAACAATTCATCTTGTTCCTGATACATTATCTACTGACTGAAGCAATTGATATACAAATGTCTTCCAGAATGTGAATGTTTAATCGCTAAAGGTGCCGTATGAGAGGCTTTAGAAACATGGTATTAAGGTGTCGCCTCATTTGTGTGTTGTCTCTAAGTATTGACACAATGTAGATCAATAGATAATTTGAGCCTCAATTGCCCAAAAATGATTAAAATTCTTCATGCTCACTTTATTTAAGAGATCATTAACCAATTACTGTGAGAGACTTCAAACTCCCAGGCATCAGAAACAACAGATCTATACCCACTCTGTGCCCTTCAGCGAGACTTTGCCTTCAAAGCTTCAGAGCTTTAGCATAGCTAAACAGAGATTCTCTTTTCAAAACGCAGTGTGCCGTAAGCTAGTCTAAGCTCCGGTTAATAAAGCCAGTCAATGATGCTCATGACTAATGAAGTCTGTGTTTGGCTAAACCCCAGAGCTCCACTAGGAACATGTGTGTCAGGAGTTCCTGCGTGGCGTAATCCAGAGTACCTGAAAACACTAGCATGCCAAACCCAGAAAACATCTGGTCATCCTACAAAATTGTAGCCTGACAAGACAGACCCACATCAAGATGTTTGGTCTGGAAACTCACCATAGACAGGGCTCAATCCGAGGGGCGGGATAAACGGTTGTCTTTCAAACTCCCTCTGCACGCGATAGGATAGCGGTACACCAACCAGAGCAAAGAAGGTGAAGCAGAGCTCGCTGACTGATTAAACATTCGCCGTATCCGGTCGGCTAAACTACAAACACATCTTCCCTTTTTTAAGAATGACTTCAGTGCCGTTCTTTGTTCTTTTCTCAGAGAAAAGCTGAACTCCAAGTCTTCCAGAGTCGCGGTCAGAGCTGATTCGAAAGACCGCCGCCATTCGCCAGTTTCTGTGTTTATTAGAAGCACACAAACGCAGTTTGATTTTGAGGAACACAGCTCAGAATGGTATTGAGAGTTCCTAGACGACACTTGCGGGCAAATTAAATTTGCTGCCGCTAGGGTGCGTCAGATTTCTAGGCTAACAAAATTGCTGTACAAGGCCTTTTCTGAACTAATGATGATATTTTCACTTATGTGTATGACCCTTGAAGGAACACTCCAATTTTCCCCCTCCTTTTTAATACATTTTTTTTTTCCCAGCTTCCGTAGAGTTAAACAGTTGAGTTTTACCATTTTCGAATCCATTCAGCCGATCTCCGGATCTGGCGGTAGCACTTTTAGCATACCTTAGTATAGATCATTGAATCTGATTAGACCATTAGCATCTTGGTTAAAAAATGACCAATATTTGTGATCAGTATTTTTCCTATTTAAAACTTGACTCGTCTGTAGTTACACCGTTTAAGACAGACATAAAATGTACATTTTCTAAGCCGATATGGCTAGGAACTATACTCTTATTACTGCGTAATAATCATAGACTGTAAAAAAATATGGACATAGTGTCCATGACGTCGTCACCCATATGATTCTGAAGTGCAGTTTTGAAGCCGAGCTGGCCATTGCCATCTTGCCAACATGTCATCGTGCGTCACGCCCGATAACAGAAAATAGGCAAAGAGGCGGGATGTGGGCGGAGCTGAGGTGACGTGATGACTAAAAGACAGCAGAGAAATGGCTATCCACCTGTCACTCAAAGTGGCCACGCCCTTAATTATGCAGAAATATAAGGCTTATGTAAACGAATGAGTTATAAAAACATTCACCCCTATCACAGATGTTATGAAGGGCAAAATTAGCTGTATAGACCAAAACCGCAATTTGTACCAGGATGTAAATGTTTTTTCTGTTGTAAAGTTGGGAATTTTAACATGGGGCTCAATGAGATTCTGCTCCCTTTTGGAGCCTGTCCCTAGCGGCCAGTCGAGGAACTGCAGTTTAAGTCACTTCCGTATTGGCTTCAAGAGAAACTGCGGGAGGTTGCCGCTTGGTAAAAATCAATGAACTTTGCTGATATATCATTGGTGCAGCGGAGAGATATATTACGCAGCGCCTGAAAACTTCCATCAACATAACCAACGTGACAACCTCCTTACACAGGGAGCGTGCTGGGGACTATTTCAGCCGTTGTGCGTAATATCATTGCACAATTCCACCCTTTATGGTGTCGTACAGGGCCATACTTGCAAAAACATTTGTTTTGGAAACTTATAAGAATCCTGAAGGAGTGTATTTGGCACAGAAATACTCTGTCATATGTAATGCATTACATTTTGGCCATGTTTAGCATGAGAATCCAAAATAGAGACCCCCCCCCCCCCCCCCACACACACACACACTTCTTATGGTAATGAATATTAATTTAAGAATGTTAAGATATTTGTACTATTTTTGTTTTGTTTTTTTGCTGTGTATATTTTTGGAAAAAAGCATTAGTTGTTTGCTAATATATAGCAAGCCAGGTCACTACAATCAATCCCTACAAAATAACACACTAATCCAACGATTCTTCCTGAGAAACATTTTAAAATAAAAGGTAAGCAGCTTATTTTGTGAAAAAAGGAAAAAAAAAAACATGTGGTTTCATCCAATGTTCTGTAGCAGAGTCAAAAAAAGAGAGCTTTGTCTCTTACCTGAGCCGCTTAGGGAATGTAATTTTACTTGTTAGTCATATTTATGATTCAGCTTATGCAATCACAGAAGACAGAACCGCAGTGACTGGAAATCTAGCAAACAAACAAACAAACACAAATAGAATAAAACTAACTGAGATTTAAATATATACTATCCTGCTAATTGAGGAATATCATGTTGCTCTGAATATTAGCATGAATATGATTCAGTCACAGACAATCATAGTCATGCTGATATTCAAAGAAAAACACAATCGAGCCAATAAACAGTACATTTACAATCAAGTTTGTCATTCTGTCAAAAGCAGATTTAGGGACTGTTCACACAAGACTTATTCTTGCTTTCTGCCTGGGCTATTTTTTAATAGTTTGCTTCTGTACACATGCACCAGATGGACATCTCTGGTTGTTGCGTCACGCTTCACTGTTTTTTCAGCATCTTGCGTCATAAATCCCGTGTCGGTAAGATGCCATGTCAAACTATAAGTTGTTCAATTTTGAAAAATGCATCTTGCATCCTGTTCCATTCTGGTGCACTCTGTCCAGCGTTTTTTAAATGCACCAGCGCACCATGTGTGATTGTAAACGGCTCTGCCTGCTCTCGGTGGTTTGATGAAGCATGTTGCCTGTTGCAGTAGAGTCTGAACTGACAGCAGAATTCACAAAAAATGCTTTGCAATTATGGGATGCTAACATACTGAATACTGTAGGCACAATTAATTTTAAAAAGTAATATATATTTTTTAATATTGAAAAATGTTGAATATAAATATAATATCATATTTTATAATATATATATATATATATATATATATATATATATATATATATATATATATATATATATATTTCTTCACGCCCTGACGAAACCTACGAATTCAGAAGATTAACGGAATGCATAGCTGAAATAAAAAATTGGATGAATAGTAATTTCCTGCAACTTAATTCAGATAAAACTGAATTTTTAATTATTGGACAGAAAAGCTCCACAAGTAGTAACCGAGAATACTGTCTAACACTTGATGACTGCTCTGTCAAGCCCTTGTCACTGAGGAACCTGGGTGTGCTCTTTGATACCAATCTTTCATTTGAAAGCCACGTTTCTAGCATCTGTAAAACCGCATTCTATCATCTTAAAAATATATCTAAATTACGGCACATGCTTTTAATGTAAAATGCTGAACAGTTAGTACATGCGTTCATGAGCTCAAGGCTAGATTATTGTAATGCTCTACTGGGTGGTTGCCCTGCTCGCTTAATAAACAAACTCCAGCTAGTCCAAAATGCAGCAGGTAGAGTTCTTACTAGAACCAGGAAGTATGATCATATTAGTCCATTTCTGTCAACACTGCACTGGCTCCCTATTAAACATCGCATACATTTTAAAATCTTGCTTATTACTTACAAAGCACTAAATAGTTTAGCTCCCCGGTACTTAAGCGAGCTTTTAACACATTATACTCCATCACGTCTATTGCGGTCTCAAAACTCTGGCCAGTTGATAATACCTAGAATATCTAAATCAACTGCAGGGGGTCGATCATTTTCCTATTTAGCTCCTAAACTCTGGAATAGTCTTCCTAGCATTGTTCGGGAAGCAGACACACTCTGTCAGTTTAAATCTAGACTAAAAACACATCTCTTTACTATGGCATACACATAGAACATTTTTAACTTTCATTATTCAGATCAATTGACTGATTGTTAGGCTGCATTATCTAGGTCAGCCGGAACCGGGAACACTTCCCATAACACCTGATGTACTCGTTACATCATAAAAAGAGTGGCATCTACGCTAATGTTAGTCTCTCTTTTTATCCCGAGGTTTATCCCGGATCTGGGCCCTGTCCGGATCGGATGGTGGACCTGCCTGGACATGACCAGCTCATCCTGGAGTGTCTGCTGAGCCGTGTCAAATGGTGTCTCCTCCGAATTTTCCTCACTGGCACGACATGCTCAAAACCCGTCTTCGGCGCAATAATTCCGATCTTTCTTGTATTCATATTCTTGTGTAATCAATGCCCCATCCTAAATAAATCCGTCTCTTCCGTGATACCATGAAATTTTGAATATTCCAATCTAATATGATTTCCGACCTGAAAGGTTGCCAGAATAATAATCTTACACGGTGTGTTAATAGGCCAGAGGAGAACTGGCACCCCGACTGAGTCTGGTTTCTCCCAAGGTTTATTTTTCTCCATCATGCCCCGATGGAGTTTTGGTTCCTTGCCACTGTCGCCTTTGGCTTGGCTTGCTCAGTTGGGGACACTAAAATTATGATCTAAGTTATTCAACTTATTATACAAATAAAATGTATGAATTAGGTCTTATTTAATTCTATAAACTATAATACAGATCTGCCAACATTGTTGCTATATGATAAATTAAAATAAGCTGATAACATCACTGTTTTCTCCAGTACGACTGTACAGCCAAATCTAATTTTGTCGCAATATTATCCTGTTTGACACTGTGAAGCTGGTTTGACACAATCGTGATTGTAAAAGCGCTATATAAATAAAGTTGATTGATTGATTGATATATATATAATATATTTTTATATATGTACATGGTCTGCAACAGTGCTTAAGTAGGTGGTAAGTGTCAAAGTAACATCCACATGGATGGCAGAACTCAAGGTTTCCCAGCAGAACATTGCCCACAGACCAGGCCACCTTCTTCCATTGCTCCGTGGTCCAGTTCTGAAGCTCACGTCCCACTGTTGGCACTTTCGCCGGTGGACAGGGGTCAGGATGGGCTATGCATCCACAAATGCATCAACAAACTGTGATGCACTGTGCATTCTGACACCTTTCTATCAGAACCAGCATTAACTTCTTGAGCAATTTGAGCTACAGAAGATCATCTGTTTGATCGGACCACACGGGCCAGCCTTCTCTCCCCACGTGCATCAATAAGCCTTGTCACCGGATCACCACTGTTCCTTCCTTGGACCTCTTTTGATAGAAACTGACCACTGCAGACCCCACAATCTCCAAGTTTTGGAGATGCTCTGACCCAGTCGTCTAGCCATCACAATTTGGCCCTTTTCAAACTCACTCTAATCCTTACACTTGCCCATTTTTCCTGCTTCTAACACACCAACTTTGAGGACAAAATGTTGCCTGATATATCCCACCCACTAACAGGGGCCATAATATAACCAATGTTATTCACTTCACCTATCAGGGGTCATTATGTTAGCCTCATCTATACATCTCTCTTTTTCTCTCTGTATTATACAGTGGAGACCAAAATTAGAGTACATACAATTTCCTAAATTTCAAGGTCACTACTTAGTCCTTTTTAAAATTATCCTAACAGGAGCAGAAGGGCAGTTTTTTAAGCATATTTCACAAATTAAATATATTCTGAAGTACAGATACAACTTAAATAAGACAATTGAAAAATAACGTTGGTCAAAATTAGAGAACACTTCCAGATACCTTCAAGCTTTGGGTGTTAATCTGGCATTTGGTGCTAATTTCTGTAATAATCTGACAAACCCTATTTAACTTGAAGCAAACTTTCAAATTTTCACTGACTTTGCAAGATGGCAAGCCACTCTAAGGTGACTGAAACCCTACGACACCAGGGTGTCCAGATGAAGGCCAAAGGGATGACTCTTTCAGCTATTGCAAAAGAACTTGGTCATTCCAAATCTGTAATTTCTAGAATATTGGAGATGTACAAAGACACTAATTAATTCAAGTACTCAAAAAGGTACGCAAGACCAATGCACGAGAGGACAGGACAATGCAGAGACTTTTAATGAGACATCGGTATAACACTGCAGCTGGAATTACTCCCCAGTTCAGAGCTGAACACAGTAAGGATCTGTCTCGCCATACAGTGTCTTGTCATTTAAGAGAGTTCAGACTGAAAGTTCCTCTGCAGTGACCAAGCCTCTCATCAGCAGAAAGAATCAAAAGGCTAGGCTAACCTTAACTGAGGAGCATGTTATGTGAACAGAGGAGAACTGGTCCAAAGTTCATTTTAGTGATGAATGCAAGTTTAATTTATTTGTGTCTGATGGGAAACATTATGTTCGGCATCAAACTGGGGAAAGATTGAACCCAAAGTGCCCAAAGAAGTCAGTGAAAGATGGAGGAGGAAGTGGCATGGTTTTGGGATGTTTCTGCAGCAGGAGTTGGGTCTATTATACAGCTACAAGGCAGGACCTCAGAACCTCCTTCGGCTACATGTGGTTCCTTCCCTGCGAGCATCTCCCAATTAGCCCGCAATTTTTATGCAAGACAATGCCCCCGATCACACCACAAAACGGGTAAAGTATTTCCTTGAAAGTGAGAACATTGAAATAATAAAATGGCCAGCCCAGAGTCTGATCTAAACCCCATTGAAAATCTATGTAAAATCATTGGCGACAAAGTTATGGCTAAGAAACCTAGCCTGACAAGCCAGACCCACATCAAGATGTTTGGTCTGGAAACTCACCATAGACAGGGCTCAATCCGAGGGGCGGGATAAACTGTTGTCTTTCAAACTCCCTCTGCACGTGACAGGATAGCGGTACACCAACCGGAGCAACGACGGTGAAGGGGAGCTCTCTGACTGATTAAACATTCGCCGTATCCGGTCGGCTAAACTCCGAACACATCTTCCCTTTTTAAGAATGACTTCAGTGCCGCTCTTTGTTCTTTTCTCAGAGGAAAGCTTAACTCCAAGTCTTCCGGAGGCGCGGGCAGAGCTGATTCGAAAGACCGCCGCCATTCGCCAGTTTCTGTGTTTACTAGAAGACTTTGTTACTAGAAGCACGCAAACGCAACTCGGCCGTCGTCATTATGGCCCCGCCCGCCGACTCTATAGCCTACCTACACGATGTGATTGGGCCGTCCAGATTCTGAGGAATACAGCTCAGATAGGAATTGAGAGTTGCTAGACCACACTTGCGGGCAAATTAAATTTGCTGCCGCTAGGGTGCGTCTAGATTTCTAGGCTATAAGAAACCCACTACAGTTACCGAACTGTGGAAGAGACTGGAAGAAGAGTGGACCGATCACAGCGGAGCAGTGCGAGTATCTAGTGATGTCCTGTGGCCACAGATGTGCTGAGGTAATTCAAAGCAAGGGCCTCTATACCTCCTACTAATTTCTGACTGCTGGAAGCATCCCATTTTAGTTGTAATGGTTTTTTTTTGTGCTGCATTGGTTATTGTTCTCTAATTTTGATCGCTGTGTTTTTGACAAAATAAAGGTTTTTGTTGAAGTACCTTGGTATTTTGTAAAACATGCTAGCAAAACAATGGTATACCCACAGCTAATTGAACTTCCTTCAAACTTCAAGCATTGAATATCAACAATATTTCTGAAAAAAATCTAATGTTTCTAAATTGTTCTCTAATTTTGATTCACTGTATGTGTGTGTATATATATATATATATATATTATACATTAATATATTGTATATATATATATATATATATATATTTATATTATACATTTTTTATTTTTTTACTCATCCTTATATCCTATAGACATCTATCCATCCATCCATCCATCCATCCATCCATCCATCCATCCATCCATCCATCCATCCATCCATCCATCCATCCATCCATCCATCCATCCATCCATCCATCCATCCATCCATCCATCCATCCATCCATCTATATAAATGTATGTGGGTGGCTTTAAAAGAACTTGTTAATGCAAATCAGTTGTTGACTGTAAAGGAGGGACTTACACCTGTCTATGTGGTTAGGTATGTTTCGTATCTCCTCTGCAGGAGCGGGGGAAAGCAGTTTGAGGGTATATGTTGCTCTGTCAGACAATGATAACGGTACAGTCATTACTCAAGACGCCACAGGCTCACACTGAGAAGAGAAGCTGAACGCAACAGCAGATGTTTGACTCTCGCTGTGTCTCTGGATGCCGTTCCACATGGTGAATGTCCCGCAGTTCTCAGGCGAGGGATTTTCTCAAGGCACAAGGCGTAAAGAAATAATGTAGACTGATAAAAACAGAGGAAGTGAAACAGGGAGGGAATGTAAAGCTGTGTGTGGGGGTTTGTGTACTTGTGTATGCTTGAGGCAATAAGTAAAATGCATCCATCATGCCATGCTGTTTCAAGCCACTGCAGTGAATGGCCTGAAATATACTCATGTCTCATGATTTATGATCTCTTCTATTAGAGTCTTTGTCATGTTGTTGTTTACCTGCAGTACAGATGGGCAGAATATCTTGCCATCTTTCTTCACCAAAATAGTATTACATGCGAGGTGTCATGACTCATGGGTAATGTTGACGTGATATACCCCGAATGGCTATGCCCAAAATAAATACCAGCTTGACATGGATTATTTTCAAAAATAAAAGGAATTTAAAGGAACAGTTCACTGAAAAATAAAAGTTCTGCCTTATTTAATGTTTTTATGTTGTTCAAAATCAGTATATTTAATACACTTAATACACAATATTTAATAGACTTTAATACACTGAGAAAAAAATATTAAAACAGAATTAAATATTAAAGACAGAATGTCTTATGGCCTTATGCCTTCCCCAGAAATGTTAAGCAGCACAACTGTTTTCAACATTGATAATAATAAGAGATGTTTCTTGAGCAGCAAATCCTCATATTAGAATTATTTCTGAAGGATCATGTGACCCTGAAGACTGGAGTAATGATGCTATTAAACATTAAACAGAAATCATATACCTTTAAAGGGGTCAAATGTTTTATTTAATTTTATATTTTTTAATTTATCATTTTATTTCTTTTGACATAGAGGTCACTTTACTACAAAAAAATAAAAAATAAAAATAATTCCTAATCGTATATCCTGTATGTTTCAGAACTCAAAACAAACAACTTTTAATGAAACCAAGCTCCGAAAAACTTTTACTGAATATTTTGGTGCATTATATTGCAATGATTACGTGGCGAAAGACGCGATAGAAGATCAACGACTACTTCTACATCATTGCCTCTTTAGCCCCGCCCACCGATTTGCGCAGGTCATGTAAGGTATTATGTAGAGAGACACAAACACAGGATTACTTCAGCAACAAATTCATAGAGATCCTCTGAGAATTACAAGACATTTTGCAGTCCCAAGTTGTGGAAAAACAGTCATTACATTGCCTTCCCTGGGATGCTAAGCGTGGATGAAACTTATAATTAACAAATTTCTAGACTGTTCATCTGTTTACAGCGGATTTGTTTTTAAACAATACAGTTCAGTGAAGGCTTTTCAGAGAGACTGAAAATGATGTCAAGCTATAAAATGAAAAAAAAAATGATGCAGTGACGGCTATATTGCACCTGACAGTAATGTTGCAGCCAAGAGTGCCAAGTCCTGAAAAGTGAAGCCAAAACGTTTCAAATGCCCCCAGACGGGTGGTCCCAGTGTAAGTCACAAACCCCGTCCTCTCCATGTAATCGAATGGGACGCGAGACAAATAAAACAATCAAATTACACTTCAAATATATTTGAATTTGAAAATATGTTTTCTGTAAAGGTATTTTTGATCACAAGTGTTTTTTTGTTGTTGTTTTTTCAACAAGTTTAGTTTTAGTTAGTTATTTGATGCAATAAAAACGGGAGTGTGACATCATGATTGACAGCTAAGATTGACGGCTTCTCTTGAAGGACTCTTTCTTGGGTTTTTGGGAGGAGGTTAGAGCTTTAAGTTTAATTTTTACATTTCCATAACTTTTTATTTCACACCAACATAAGTTTTTCTGCAGTAATCTGGAGGCCAAATGATTCCGCAGGAGTGTGGGCAGGACCTTATTACTATTTCAAGCTCACTGAGCAGACTTGGGTCCCGAATCGGCTCAAAATGTCAGCACCATATTGGGACATTGGTGGCTTCCATGGCTTTCTACAATGAAAGAGAGTTAAACGGATAGTTCACCCAAAAATGAAAATTAGCCTATGATGTATTCACCCTTAAAGGGGTACTTCAGCGCTGGGAAGATTAATCTGTATTTAAACTAGGTCATCAATGTAATAGAAATGTGATTTTTTTTTTAATTTGGTGCCTTCTAGACTGAGAAAAGACAGAAAATGTATTTTTGTCTAATGGGGATGAAAGACTACAATTCCCAGAATGCTTAGCTGCCCTGTGAGGCCATTACCAAAGCCACCAACTGGATTACTGTGACTGAGTTGGAGAAGACACTACAATTAAAAACTGAACGTGTCTGTTCAATATAACGAGTGAGTCACCGCGCGAGTGAGAGAAATGAGCTGATGAGTTCGTGATGAGAGCTGAGGTAATCGCGACTACACTCGCGGCATACATTCACAACGCAAGTTCAGTCTGGCGTGTTTCAGTTTATGCCTTTGAAAGTTTAACTTTCGTAGAAATTACTTTGAGAAGTTAAAAGACTTACATTGCTCACCATAGCTCCGTTTAAATGAGGGCCTGTAGCTGCGAGCTGAGCTCTGAGTGTGATCTCCATCCCCCATGCGCGGATTCAAAACATGCGGAAATGGCTCCCTCTGCTGGCTGTAGTCTTTAGCCTTTGGCCAAACATTCCTCCTATGATACAAATATCAATTTGTAATTTATAAAAAAGTCCAGGCTAATCTAAGTTTTGTAATTCAAGTTTTTGAAGTCCATAAAAATGCACCTGTTCGTCAAATAATGTGCTCCACACTGCTCCGTGAGGTTAATAAATGCCTTTAGAAGGGAATTGATGTGTTTGGGTAAGAAAAATATCCATATTTAAAACTTTATAAAGGAAGGTTTCAGCCTTCCGTATTCAGTTTATGGAAAAAGTGTTGAAAGTCCCTCTGCAGTTCAAAGGCTTATGAGACCAGTTACGCTCGTCAGACTCAGAGAAGGCACTTTCAACACTTTTCCACGGAAGGCGATCGGCTGGAACTTTTTTTTTTTTTAAATATGGATATTTTTCTTACACAAATGCAACAATTTGCTTCAGAAGGCCTTTGTTAACCTCCTTGAGCCGTGTGGAGTATGTTATTTGATGGACAGATGCATTTTTATGGACTTCAAAAACAGAGCAACAATCCCTGCTATTATAAATCTTGGATTAGCCAGGACTTTGTTAAAGGGGGGCTGTTTCATGCATACTGAGCTTTTTACACTGTTAAAGACTTGGATTCCCATCCTAAACATAGACAAAGTTTCAAAAACTAATGTTGGACGTTTGATGGAGTATTTCTGTGTCAAAAATACTCCTTCCGGTTTCTCACAAGTTTTGGAGAGTTTTTTTCGAGTATGGCTCGACTTGACGTTAATAGAGCGGAAGGTCCTTGTATGGGCCGTGTGGGATCTTCTCCCGGTAGGGTGTGCGCACGCGTGACTAGAGCGAGAGAGGAAATGCACGCCCATAAACACTCTCTCAGGTGCAGATCCAGTCGTCGTTATAATCCGCGCCGCGCTCCACTTTATTCCTATGAGTGACATTAAGCAACTTCAACGCTTCAGCACAGCATTCCGGGAAGGCAGCGCTGCATTTGAACCGATTTGAACGCAGAAATGACGGGAAGCTTCACAACATCGCTTCAGTCGCGTCTCAAAGTGGATTTCCACGCCACTGCTGTCACAGGACTTCACCAAATCATACCAAAGAAGTGTGTTTTTGACGGCGCGGTCCCAGCGATAAAGGTTCGGTCCTGCTTTGGAAGCAGCCGGTGAGTAAAACTGCTTCAAATGTCTATTCTGTTGGCTATCGTCGCGTGAGTAAACATCAGTAAACGACACGATCACGTGCTTCGTCATTCAAATGCGCTAACGGTAACTCCATTATTGTTCTCTGTATAACGTTACACTAGTCTGATGTGCAAAACCGTTTTGCTTGCTACTCCTGAGGTTTAGTCGCATACAATAGTCCATAAACCGAATTATGTCCTCATAAACTGCGAGTAAACACACACAAATGTTGACAGGCCACTAAATACAGTACATACCACAGAGACGGACGTCCTGCTGTTGCTATTTCTCCTGTTCTATTTATTTCTGCCTCAGATTTGATTCTGGATCATATATCTATTAGCTGAGATAGCCATAGGTTTCTCCACGCTTGAGGACGTCACCGCTTTGTTTGCGATCATCATTCTTTAGCTCCGCCCACTCGATACGCCTCCAGGCGCTCGTTTTTTTCCGGAAAGACTCGGTACAGCCTATATTTCTTTTATAAATATAATACAACTAAAGACTTTTCGGAGATATGAAGGATGCAATACTACTCTATAGGTACTCAAGATTGACATGAGATTGACTGAAACTGAGTGTTTCACCCCCCCCCCCCCCCCCCTTAATATAACTGATTGTATTTGTCTGAAAGAAGAATGTCATATACACCTAGGATGACTTGAGGGTGAGTAAATCATGGGATCATTTTCATTTTGGGTGAACCATCATCCCTTTAAGCTGCGTCATCCACCTTTTTTACAGTCTATGGTTGCAACACATCTGTTATAGAATGTTTTATCACTTCACTTTCACTTTAATGAAAATGATAAACGATAAAAGAACGACAGTGAGTCTAACGATGGTACATTCATTCATAATTCGTAACACCGCAAGTTATCCCGTCAATTATAACTTTACTTTAGTACTTAAACTTTATTTGCCACAACCAAGACTTATAAAGCATATGTAATGCACATACAAATGTCACAGTTGACAAATGTTTTAAATATGTAACACCTTTCTGTGTTTTATATATATGAGTCAATTTTTGCAAAGACATAAGTGTTGTCACCTTGTCATATGAGCTTCACCTGTGACTAATAATGGATCAATTAGGTCTCAAGTGTGTATAAAAAGAACCCCAGTATGCTAGACCTTCACATCAACTGCAACTAGACCTCTGCAAACATGCCTAAGATTCACCCTGAGACTAAAGTTTTGATTATCAAGAGGCTGAAGACCAGATCCACTGCTGATGTGGCAGACACCTTCAATGTGTCTCAGTGTCAAGTACAGAGGATAAAAAAAAGATTTGAAGAGACTGGAGACGTTTTTGACAAGCCCAGGTCAGGCAGACCCCGCAAGACAACTGCTCGAGAGGACCGTTTGTTGGCTCGAAAATCCGAGGCCAGCCCATTTTCCACTGCAGCAGAGCTCCACGAGACCTGGTCACCTGAAGTCCCTGTGTCAACCAGAAAAGTTTGTCGGATTCTGTCTCGAAATGGCCTCCATGGTCGAATCAGTGCCCAGAAGCCAGCACTAAACAAAAGACAATTGAAAAACCGTGGGGCATTTGCCAAGGCCCACAGCCTGCTAAAAGGATAGACGCAGGAAAAGTGGCAGAAGGTGGATTTTTCAGATGAATCTTCTGTTGAATTACACCACAGTCGCCGCAAATATTGCAGGAGACCTACTGGAGCCAGAATGGATCTGAGATTCACCCAGAAAACAGTGAAGTTTGGTGGCGGAAAAATCATGGTCTGGGGTTACATCCAGTATGGGGGTGTGCGAGAGATCTGCAGGGTGAAAGGCAACATCAATAGTCTAAAATACCAAGAAATCTTAGCTACCTCTTATATTCCCAACCATAAAAGAGGCCAAATTCTGCAGCAGGACGGTGCTCCATCGCATACTTCCATCTCCACATCAAAGTTCCTCAAGGCGAAGAAGATGCTCCAGGATTGGCCAGCCCAGTCACCAGACATGAACATCATTGAGCATATGTGGGGTAGGATGAAAGAGGATGCATGGAAGACGAAACCAAAGAATATTGATGAACTCTGGGAGGCATGCAAGACTGCTTTCTTAGCTATTCCTGATGACTTTATCAATAAATTGTATGAATCCTTGCCAAGCCGCATGGATGCAGTCCTTCAAGCTCATGGAAGTCATACAAGATATTAAATTTGGATCTCACAGCACCACAACTTAATTTGCTGACATATTTTTGTATTTGCAGTAAATTTGTTCAATTTCTGTATAGGTGACAAAACGTTTGTCTTGCCAAAATTTGACCTTTCTGTCTTGATTAAATGATAAATATTTTTTAGGTGAAAATTATTTATTTCAGTGCATTAAACATCATTTGGGAGGGTTTTAGCTTTTCATATGAGCTATTTCTAACACCAATGAATTAATTAAAAGTCAGGTTAATATCAGGTATTTCTAGAAAATAGATAAGCGACAAGACTTTTGTCAGGGACTGTATATATATATATATATATATATATATATATATATATATATATATATATATATATATATATATATATATAAAAAATGCAGTTCACAATCCCTTTAAAACGAATCTGTGGTTGCAGACACACAGTTGCACACTCACGTCCCGCAGACGCATGTGTTAAACAGGCCTGACGAACCTCTCTCTCTCTCTCTCTCTCTCTCTCTCTCTCTTAATGGCAGAATGAATGCACATCAGTGTGGGAACACTGCAATAACCAAATGTTCATATTTGTAGGGGCGTATTTTCACACATCAGTTCAATGGGTGCAAAATGACACAAAGATCCTTTTCACACCAAACCCCACCATCAGCAGCACTAATCAACTGAAGAGGATGCTGCAGTCCAGGTGTGGGCACATCACTGCACCCATAATGCTCGTGTTTCGGCTTCAAAAGCCATAAAATAGAACGAAATATGCATTCATCGTAATATTACAGCCCATGATTTTATGAATATCAGGATGATTGCCCTTTAACAGGCCCTTACTTGGCGCTGCCATGGTGAAATAATGGATTGTGGCTTTGAAGTAGTGTAGTGAATCTAATCAGCTGTCTCTTCATTTTCCCTAAACAATCAGCTGAAAGAAAAGGCCTTCCAGGGGAGCAACATCCAGGCAATAATTAGTTATGTAAGCATAATTACTGACTGGTTGAGTAAATGGCCGGGCTAAATACTGGCAAACACTACAGCGCTCTAGGAACTGAACGGCTGATGGGTTTCAGCAGTGGACTTCATTTTTA
The DNA here is from genome assembly GCF_024679245.1 of Pseudorasbora parva. Classification (NCBI taxonomy): domain Eukaryota; kingdom Metazoa; phylum Chordata; class Actinopteri; order Cypriniformes; family Gobionidae; genus Pseudorasbora; species Pseudorasbora parva. Next base: position 10,932,641 of record NC_090182.1, on the reverse strand, counting down.
AAGTGTGATGTCATAATCGAATGCCGTAAAGCTTGGACGTCTTGCAGAGTGCAAGAAACATTTTTGCAATTTCTCTCCATCTATCTCCCACTGTTTCTCTCTTTCACAACCATACTCAGCTCAAGCTAAAGCACAGTTGCTTCACTAATGAAAATGCTTTCACTAATGAAAAACTACTGAACGTTGCAATATTTGAGAAACAATACAATTTAAATTGTTATTCTATAAATTGTATGATTCATAGCTCTCATTAACACATTCATGAGAGAACTACAGATGTCTGTTTTCTGAACTAATCAATCTTTTCAGTGAATCAATTGATCAAGTTCACAAATTGATTCATTCACAAATTAAATGGATACATTTCTCGAGTTCAACTCACTGACTGGCTCATCTGTTTACAGAAGATAAAGGGGTCTTTGATTATGATTTCACTTTTTTAACTTGAGTTAGTGTGTAATGTTGCCGTTTCAGCATATCCAACAATTGCAAAGTTACGATACTTAAAGTTAAATGCAACAGGAGATATTTTCTTTTACAGAAACTGCTTTTTGAGGACTGGCAGGGACTACAACAAGCTTCTTCCTATGTTAGTAACGTCACAAACTCAACATTTACATGAACCCTGCCTCCGGGAACACGCAACAATGGGGTGAGGCCATGTTGGCTGCTTTAGACAAGAGGAAGAGTTGTTGTAGTAGAGTGTTATTTTCACCCCTTCACGAACCGTCTCGTAAGCAACTCAGGTGTTTTGTTGTTGGATGCAAGAGTGAACATAACAGTCTTCATGTACTCCCAACATCAGTCTGCGGAAGATGCAGTGGATTTGTTTCGTTTTTAAAGAGAATGCGCCCCCACACATACCTAAATTCTTTTATGTCTGCACAAATCATTTTACACTAACCTGCTTTGTGAACAAGCGTCAATACAAACGGACACAAGGATGGATCAGCACCAAATGTTCGTGAAAACAGACACTTTATCTTTTGTGTCATGTACAATAAACTTCATGAAACTCATCAGTAAAGTTTTAGCCATCATTCAGACGGGGTCCGTTACAACAGGCTTGTACTAATAGTGGATAACTGCAAGATAACAACATAAGTTGCACGCGTAATTAAACTATACTATAACTGTTCTATCTCTATTTAGCATTTATTTTCTGGCTCTGAAGGCATCAATGTCTGACTCCAGTTCAACTGAACACAGCTTCTGACATTTTCGGTGCATCTTGAAGCTCCGACCTCTTCTTGAGGGGGACCGGGAGCAGCAGCTCATTTGCATTTAAAGGGACACATACAAAAACTGCACATTTTTGCTCATCGCACCAAAAGTGGCAATTTTAACATGCTATAAACAATTATCCGTGGGGTATTTTAAGCGAAAACTTCACATACACACTCTGGGGACATCAGACTTATTTTTCATTTTGTAAAAAGGGGCATAATAGGTCCATCCTTTAAAGGGAATGTTCACCGAAATACAAAAATTCTGTCATCAATAACTCACCCATATGTCATTCCAAACTCAAATGACATCCGCTCACATTCAGAACACAAATTAAGATCTTTTTAATGAAATCTGAGCTCTTTCCGTCCCACCACTGACAGCTACAGACATCATAAAAGTAATCCACGTGACTCCAGTTGTTTAACTTCAATTTAAATGAAGTGATGTGAGTGCTCTGTTGTTGCGTGAACACGCATTCAGGAGTTTTGTTATCTGCTGCTTTAATCACATAACCCCCACCGGATCGTGGGCGGGGTATACAATTACTTTTGTTATATACAAACGGTTCAATCAACTATCACAAACTATGCATCACTTGAAAGCTAAAACACTCAAGATTCATGTTCTGAACTCGTTTTTTGCAATAAATACACCAGAGAGGAAAGGGTTAAATGAAATGCTAAAGCAGTAGCTATTTAAACATTAGCATAATAAACGTGGTACTCATCTTTCATCTTCTGACGTTCAGATCAGATCAATCCACGAAACAAGAGCATACATGTCCGTGTAAGAGTCCACTCTTCAAAATGCATCCCACTTTTTAATCCAAAACAACGAAAAAATAAGGAAAAAAAAAATAAAAATCCTCCGTTGTTTGCATGAGCGTTTTGCGTTAGAGTAATCAATCATGTCCATTTTCAATGAAATAGCGATTATAATCATTATTTTGACAATCTCCCCTGTACTGTGGACTGTTCCGGTCATATTAAACCCTCACATGGTTCTCTCCTTCAATCACTGGCTCGCTGATGACTCATGATAGGAAGGGAGCGCGTTACTGGCTGCTAAAGCTGTCAGTCAAATGCGCCCATGCTTTTAGTTGGATAAGCCAGTCAATGCCTAGCCAATGCATAGCCAGCATAGATTTGATTGACGGATGTAGTAACGAATCAAAAGACATTATTTTGTGCAGTGTTTCTAAGATATGCCATAAGAAGCATTGATGAATACCTCATGCTTACCGTCTCCATTAGGGCTGGGATAAACGATTATTTTTTAAACGATTAATCTAGCGATTATTTTTTCGATGCATCGATTAATCTAACGATTAATTTTTCCTGTCCGATTCGGTTACGATTCGATTCGATTACCGATTATCTCCCCATTAATTGCCTAATAGCAATTTATACATGTTGATTTAATTATCTGAATGAAAAAACGAATTCCTTAACATTGCAATATATGTTTATTGCTCTTAAAATTCCAAAGTAAGACTATACAAGAGCAATGCATTCAATAAAACCTTGAAAACATAAAGTAGGCTACACACACACACACACACACACACACACACACACACACACACACACACACACACACACACACACAAATAAATAAGTATTAACCTACAACAAAGAAACATATTATACGATTTTTCTATGTATGCAGCTCGGCCTACAGGCCATGCCCATCGATTAAATATCAACAAGTTGGTTAATCAAATCCGGGGACACACTGCAAGCGTGAGCGTCTCGGCTGCGTGGCGTGTCCGTTTTTGTTTCGGCTCACATGTTAACAGGTTGGAGTTTGCACACTGCCTGTGACGCGCGGAAAACGCGTGCATGCTGGAAATAGAAGAGCGCCTATTTTTCACGTGTTGGGAGCGTCTCCAGGCAAAATAGAATAGGAAAAGATGTTTATATATCATTTTGACACGAATACATATTATTAAATTACATTTTCATGTTTGAAAGTCTGTAGGTTTACATAAATGCAAATATATAGGCCTAATTGTAATAATAAAAAACGTCAATGATCGATTTTGAAATATTGCAACTGTCAATACAGAACGAAATATTCTGTAGCCTATTTTGCCGTCAATACCATAGATATGTGGCTACTCCCGACGTTTTCTTTGCTGTATCAGTAGGCTATTTATGTTTAACATTAGGAATAGGGCTTCCCTCCGCATCAATAGCAGCAGCAGCGCCGCGTCAGACACGTTTCTAGTGTGCAAAGGCAGAGAAAACGCCACGCAGCCCCGTGGCTGACCCGCAACAGAAACGCCACGCGCATCCGCGGCATGACAGTGAAAAAAGTTACATGTAGAGTGCATTACGGGCGCCAATATTCCGTTTAAAACCGGAATAGTCCTGGGATGAAACTGCTCACTTAGAGGATGGATACCCTCGGTCACATCAGCGCGATTAGACATTGAACATTTTAAATTTAAAACAGCTTATTATGTAGGTAACGTAGCCAATGTGTCCGATGCTTTCACTTGATGCAAATGTTTGTTTTTGTGATTAAAACACATCAAATATTACCAAAACATCTGTCTTCCTGTGTGCAGAAATTTGTTTATGTAGCCGTGACAACAAAACGCGTGCGCGCATGCCTGTGATTCTCCGTGCGCACCGCGCGCCAACCCCATAGACTGGGGCCACCCCTCAAGCCTTGCACTTCTGAAAGTCTGAGGAGCCACTCGTGTTGCTACCATAGATATACATAATAAATAATATACTTAATTACATAATATACTTTATTATGTACATCTATGGTTGCTACTACTCTCCGGCGCCGCCATCTTTATTTTGAGTCTGACGAATCGACGCGCATATTTTGCGTCAACGTATTTTTTGCGTCGACGTCATCGATGACGTCGACGCGTTGTCCCAGCCCTAGTCTCCATAGTATCCAGCGCGGCCTGCCAGTGTAAGCACACATAGTTAACACACAACGCGCAGACTAAATGACAGACTGTTTTTATCAACTAAATTCGTTTTTCTACACTTGTAAATTCTGTAAATAGTTGCTTTAGTTTTCAGGGACTGCAAATGCATTATAATTCGCAGTTTATTGCAGATTTATTTGAATAAAAACTACTCTTTACTCTTACAAATGTTCTAATATAATTGGCCTTTTTTGAAAGGACGCCTAGCCTTTTTTTTGACATAAAAGCTTACAGAAGCTACATTTTTGAGACAATTGTCCTCAAATTTTAATCAAAACATGATCAGACATTCAGTTTTATATTTATGCTATTTTCAGGGCCTTAAAATTAAAATCTTTTTTTCCATAAGGGAATTATAAAACAATACAAACTTGAGTCACTTACATGCATATTTCCCCTTGTTTTAATCTGTCCCTATACTACTTTGAGTTATTATGACTTTTGGGTACCATCATTTCAAGTGTCTAGTTTAAAATAAGACCAAATTTATGGATATAGACCATAGGGTTTAAGAGCTGCAGACAGCTCTTTGTTTTTTTTAAATTCTCAAAAAAAGGGGTGAGAATTAAGAGGTTAAATGATCTAGCAAAGCAGGATGGATTCTGATTGGCTCTCAATGTTTTTAATTAGCTAGAAACAAATCATTCTGAAAGTGATTCTAATAGTGTGTCATTATCCTCAAAGTTGTAGTGTGGACTTTTATTCTTTTATATTTTGAATGATTTTTAGAACCAAATCTTAATTGTTATATTTATCATTCTTGCTGTGAACAGGCCTAAGATCAAGTAAATTCCAAATACATGCATGTATGGATCTGCTGAAATATAAATATTGTGTCAACTTTTAGGAGTACACTAATATAAATGAACTCAAAGAGACAAGCCACAAAACTCTCATTTAGACTTCCATATAAACAGGCCCTATGAAACAAACATCATTTCAGGATAACAGCGCTGACTCTCACATCTAAAAGCTCTTGATTAAAGTTTCGTTGAGCAGAGGGATATCAATTCAGCAAGACGCATGTTTTTTTTTTCTCCTGGCTTTTATTGCTTACTGATGCAGAATACTCAAAACTGCTGAGGTTGTTTAACTTCAAAACTCCCCCTTACAAGATTTACAGTCTGTTAGAGGACACATTTACCGCGTTTTCACCTCCAGATCAAGTGATTCACAACTTGCAAGTTGCTCAGCTTTTTATAAATTTCAACTTAAACAGCAGACTGGAATAAATAGGCTAGAGATTCGTTATTATTTAATCTTTTATTCTGTCAGAACAGAAAACGCTACAAACCATTCAACGCAATCTGGTATGTTTGGCTGTAGGAGTACCATTTTATCTGAGACTAAATCGCTAAGAAATGGGACTGTAGATCTGAAGTATCGCTATTCCCTAGAAAGCAAGTGATTTAGAACTGTTATTTGAAAGGGAGTGTTGCAAAACAGCATACGTTGTATTTCAGCAAGCTTGACTGTAAAGATCTAGTTCCTGTGAAGTACAGGACAAAGCATATGTGCTTATCATACACTGTCAGAAAAAAAAGGTACATTTCTGTCACTGGGGCGGTACCCTAAGGTACAAAACCAAAAAGGTACTAATATGTACCTTTAAGGTTCCACTATGTACCTTTAAGGTACTAAAACGCACTCTTAAAGTACTGATATGTACCTTTTAAGGTACTAATGTGTACCATTTAGGGGTGACTAAGGTACAAAGATGTACCTTTTCACTTTTTGTACCTTAGGGTACCGCCCCAGTGAAGCACTGTACCTTTTTTTCTGAGAGTGTATGCAAATCTGTAGGACAGAAATGCACCAATCAGCAAGTCCAACTGAAGGCAGGTGCGTAAATGCAGTTTTGAAGAATTCGACAGCAGCTGCAATCAAAGAAAGTGTTAAATCCTGTGCTTACTTTGAGGACAGATGTGTCTTCCCGCAGCTGCATCTCTGCACCGTTCCTAGAGCATCAGCAGGGGAAACGGCAGCCAATCAGACGGCACGGAAGCTATTGATGATTTTTCAGCGTCTCCATTGTCATTCCAATCATAGCTCTATCAGTAACATCCCTTGAACTAAACACAGCTGACAATCGCCTGCAAGCTATTCCCGACCCATGCAACGAAGGCCCAAGACGGAGATGAACCCATGAGCATGCTGCAAGCCTAAAATCTGCCAATTAATTTCTTGATTGAAAAGCTCTCATGAGCGCTGTATTCCCAGACTCCATGTTAAACAGCAGAAGAGTGACATCTCTGTCCTTGAGCATAATAAATACCGCAATTAAAAAACACGGCACAGAACAATCATTTCTCACAGGGACACACACACACACACAAACACTTGTCTTCATAATGCTTCTGTACATTGTTCAAACGTGGCAGGTGCTCTAGGTGGTTCTGAATGATCCTTGACAAAAATGGATAAAATATTCATGAAAATGAGAGAATCGTGTCTTCCTGAAAACTTTGCATGGACAGTTGTAGCCGTAAGGAAGCCACAACCTGTGTTTTTCTGGTCTTTTATACTATAGGATAGGTCTTACAAGATCCTTATGTTCTGTTTAGACTAAACACACCACAGGAAAAGCCTCTAAGCCCAGTTCACACCACTGCACACTTTCTATAGTTGTTCCCAGCACAGGTTGCGACAGTCATTGCATAGCGTTCCTCCAGCAAAAATATAATTTCATGTCATTTCTTGTTGACATCAAACCAGCTTAAACACGCTAAAATGAAAATTCCAGAGGGGAAAAGGGTTTATAAATTGCACCAGTGCATAATGCATCATATCAAAGATAATTTAAAGCAGGCCGTTTGCCTGTGGGGAGAGTGGAAATGCTGGTTTTACATACAGAATCAATTAACAGATCTCAGACACAACCCACGCGCAATTATGACATATTTTACAAATGATTATCAAATATACTTTTATTATAATATAATATGTAACACGATCTCAGGCATGTTATTTTTAATATAAAAAACGAATAAATTATAAACAGATTTTAAAATCTAATATAGTCTCATCATTATATAAAAAATAATAAGTGACATATCTAGAAATTGCTCAATACAAGGATTAAATTCATCTTGAAGACACTCAACTACAGTGACTGAAAGGAAATGGATCACGTGGGATCCTCTGTCGTCACTTCCATTGGTAGTGCTCACATCAATTCGCTCTGTATTTAATTAAACTCTGTGTCCCGATTGTCTACATATACTATGCCCTTAAAGTATGTAGTGTTCAAAAGTGCATACTTTTGAGTAGGCAAGCTTTGGCACATACTACTTTGTAGAAATTGTGCTTTTACCAGACAGCTCTGTCGCTTAATTACCTGCATCCTGTCCCCGCTTAAACTGCCCTGCCAATCATCTTACAGTTAAAATCAGCCACATTTAATTTAATTCGATTTCCTACCATTTTGAAGAGAAATGTAGTAACACGCTGAACTCTCCACACGTTTGCAATTTGCATAATGATGCATTTAAATGTTCATGACCAAATGTATCCTTGCAATGAAATAAAATGTGGATTACACGGTCATGTTAAATGCTGATTGTTAAAGGGTTAGTTCACCCAAAAATGATATTTCTGTCATTAATTACTCACTCATGTCGTTCCAAACCTGTAAGTCCTTCGTCGTCACAATTCTGACTTTATATCTCTCAACTCTGACTTTATATCTCTCAATTCTGACTTTATATCTCTCAATTCTGACTTTATATCTCTCAATTCTGACTTTATATCTCTCAACTCTGACTTTATATCTCTCAATTCTGACTTTATATCTCTCAATTCTGACTTTATATCTCACAATTCTGACTTTATATCTCACAATTCTGACTTTATATCTCTCAATTCTGACTTTATATCTCTCAATTCTGACTTTATATCTCACAATTCTGACTTTATATCTCTCAATTCTGACTTTATATCTCTCAATTCTGACTTTATATCTCACAATTCTGACTTTATATCTCTCAATTCTGACTTTATATCTCAATTCTGACTTTATATCACACAATTCTGACTTTATATCACACAATTCTGACTTTATATCACACAATTCTGACTTTATATCTCTCAACTCTGACTTTATATCTCGCAATTCTGACTTTATATCTCACAATTCTGACTTTATATCTCTCAATTCTGACTTTGTATCTCTCAATTCTGACTTTATATCTCTCAATTCTGACTTTATATCACACAATTCTGACTTTATATCTCTCAATTCTGACTTTATATCTCCCAATTCTGACTTTATATCTCACAACACTGACTTTATATCTCTCAATTCTGACTTTATATCTCTCAATTCTGACTTTATATCTCACAATTCTGACTTTATATCTCTCAATTCTGACTTTATATCTCTCAATTCTGACTTTATATCTCTCAATTCTGACTTTATATCTCTCAACTCTGACTTTATATCTCTCAATTCTGACTTTATATCTCACAATTCTGACTTTATATCTCTTAATTCTGACTTTATATCTCACAATTCTGACTTTATATCTCTCAATTCTGACTTTATATCTCTCAACTCTGACTTTATATCTCACAATTCTGACTTTATATCTCTCAATTCTGACTTTATATCTCTCAATTCTGACTTTATATCTCTCAATTCTGACTTTATATCTCACAATTCTGACTTTATATCTCTCAATTCTGACTTTATATCTCTCAATTCTGACTTTATATCTCACAATTCTGACTTTATATCTCTCAATTCTGACTTTATATCTCAATTCTGACTTTGTATCTCTCAATTCTGACTTTATATCTCTCAATTCTGACTTTATATCACACAATTCTGACTTTATATCTCTCAATTCTGACTTTATATCTCCCAATTCTGACTTTATATCTCACAACACTGACTTTATATCTCTCAACTCTGACTTTATATCTCTCAATTCTGACTTTATATCTCTCAATTCTGACTTTATATCTCTCAATTCTGACTTTATATCTCTCAATTCTGACTTTATATCTCTCAATTCTGACTTTATATCACACAATTCTGACTTTATATCTCTCAATTCTGACTTTATATCTCACAATTCTGACTTTATATCTCACAACACTGACTTTATATCTCTCAACTCTGACTTTATATCTCTCAACTCTGACTTTATATCTCTCAATTCTGACTTTATATCTCTCAATTCTGACTTTATATCTCTCAATTCTGACTTTATATCTCTCAATTCTGACTTTATATCACACAATTCTGACTTTATATCACACAATTCTGACTTTATATCTCTCAACTCTGACTTTATATCTCGCAATTCTGACTTTATATCTCTCAATTCTGACTTTATATCTCACAACTCTGACTTTATATCTCACAACACTGACTTTATATCTCTCAACTCTGACTTTATATCTCTCAACTCTGACTTTATATCTCTCAATTCTGACTTTATATCTCTCAATTCTGACTTTATATCTCTCAATTCTGACTTTATATCTCTCAATTCTGACTTTATATCACACAATTCTGACTTTATATCACACAATTCTGACTTTATATCTCTCAACTCTGACTTTATATCTCTCAACTCTGACTTTATATCTCTCAATTCTGACTTTATATCTCTCAATTCTGACTTTATATCTCTCAATTCTGACTTTATATCTCTCAATTCTGACTTTATATCACACAATTCTGACTTTATATCACACAATTCTGACTTTATATCTCTCAACTCTGACTTTATATCTCGCAATTCTGACTTTATATCTCGCAATTCTGACTTTATATCTCTCAATTCTGACTTTATATCTCGCAATTCTGACTTTATATCTCGCAATTCTGACTTTATATCTCACAATTCTGACTTTATATCTCTCAATTCTGACTTTGTATCTCTCAATTCTGACTTTATATCTCTCAATTCTGACTTTATATCACACAATTCTGACTTTATATCTCTCAATTCTGACTTTATATCTCCCAATTCTGACTTTATATCTCTCAATTCTGACTTTATATCTCTCAATTCTGACTTTGTATCTCTCAATTCTGACTTTATATCTCTCAATTCTGACTTTATATCTCACAACACTGACTTTATATCTCTCAACTCTGACTTTATATCTCTCAATTCTGACTTTATATCTCTCAATTCTGACTTTATATCTCTCAATTCTGACTTTATATCTCTCAATTCTGACTTTATATCTCTCAATTCTGACTTTGTATCACTCAATTCTGACTTTGTATCTCTCAATTCTGACTTTATATCTCCCAATTCTGACTTTATATCTCTCAATTCTGACTTTATATCTCTCAATTCTGACTTTATATCTCCCAATTCTGACTTTATATCTCCCAATTCTCACTTTATATCTCTCAATTCTGACTTTATATCTCACAACTCTGACTTTATATCTCTCAATTCTGACTTTATATCTCACAACTCTGACTTTATATCTCACAATTCTGACTTTATATCTCACAACTCTGACTTTATATCTCACAACTCTGACTTTATATCTCTCAATTCTGACTTTATATCTCTCAATTCTGACTTTATATCTCACAACTCTGACTTTATATCTCACAATTCTGACTTTATATCTCACAACTCTGACTTTATATCTCACAACTCTGACTTTATATCTCACAACTCTGACTTTATATCTTGCAATTCTGACTTTATATACCCAATTATCTTAATTTTGGGGGAAATTAAAACAATGTAATTACTTTATAGTAATTTTACTTTTTATTCATTTTTTTTAATATGAGCTCTTATTAATCAAACATTATGACAAATTGTTCTTGATACCAGTGTCAATATCATAGCAAACAATGTTGAAACTATTTTAATGTTTTGTAGTGTATATAATTTGCAGTATGAGAAATAGAACTTTTTCAAATTGTGAATGGGTTATATACAGATAGCAAACAAAGAGTGTTCCTTTTATAATCCCTGCAGCTGACAATCACTTCAGCGCAACCTCACAGAGTTCTGCGCTGTTGTGAAAACTACTGTTATAATCAATAGAGCTGGCTGCACTGCACATTGAATCTGACCTTATTTTGCATCAAAATTATTAGTTAGCAAGTTACTGAAATATTTCACTAATTACCAGTTAGCATTCACTGCATAAATTTGAGCGCTCAATAGCATTAGCTAACTGCTGCAAGTGGCAACACAAGACTAAACATCATCATTGAAAATACTACTCTCACGTGTCAAAACTCAGCATCCCTGAACATCACACTTTCTGCAACCAGCGGTAATTGTTAAAGGTGACTTAAAAATTGTTAAAGGTGACTGAAAAATTGTCATCAATTTTCAAGGTTTTCCAGAATGGAAAAATCGAACACCGAAATATCTATGCTACTTTTACACATATCTACTATAAAGTTAGATGTAGGCCTAATTCTCATAGTAAAAGCCACATTTGTTTTCATATATTACAGCATCAAGTGGTGAAGTCAGTCACAAGAGGTTGTTTTGCTGATACTGAACAGCGTAAAAGGCCGTTAGACATTTTTCATGTGAAAATTTTGCCATTTTTGTCCGTTACGTGCTGTGATGGATGTTTGAGTGCCTGGTAATTGCGGTTGTCATTTTCTCTCTATACCGTAAAAGCGTGACAGGCAGGAGCGCTGATATAAGCATTTTAACGTGAAATATATGCGTCTGCCTGAGAAAGCTCGGACAACAGCTCTCTAAACCAGGTGAGGGAAGCCACTTATTCTGAAGTTGCCATGGAGATACCAGAGAACAATGACGCTAATTCTTCATTTTCTATTCAAATATATTTAAATGTTCCATCTTGTCAATGTGTAAATGTAAGTGCTTTCCTTATGTGAGGAAAAAGGGCAGCGAGAGAGGGCATAGCCTTCCCGAGGTGCTCTTGGAGAACATATCACCATATTTGATCTGAGAGAACTGGGCGGCGTCATTTTAAACACTGGATGTTTGCATTTAGATTGGTGTGGGTGTGTGATCATATACGGGTGATATTCATGAAATGGGATATATTACTGATGTGTGTCACGGCTTTAATTCACATACTGAACATTACATATTCATTCTCTCCGTGGCTGTACTTAATGAAAGCAGGAGTGCTCAGCCTTTCCAAGAACTGTTTCTCAATCCTTCACTTTTAAATGCCAGACTCAATGAGAGTTTTGGATTCTTTGTAATTTCCATTTGGCACATTATTAGTCAGAACTATTTCTCCATTAACACATTTCCATTAGGCAAACGTTAGAATGTTTTAATACTTTAAAAGCTGAGAATAAGTTTGCCCATTTAATTTCCAGAGATATCAGTGGTGTACAGTGGCATTTTAAAATTAAATCCTCACTTTAAAAAAAAAGTTTTTTATATTTATATTTTTATATATCAAATGCAAATGTATGTCCCTTACACTTATTCCTGGTATTAGATAAAAAAGAGAGACTAATACAGTTTTTGTATTCTGTATTTTTACACTAACTATAATGTTCTATTTATTAAAACCAAGAATAAAATTCATCAAGTTAGTGTTGTTGTGCATTTTTACATTTATTCCAAAATAAAGACAATTTATGCAATATATTTTATTTGTGAACTGATGTTCAGCTTTTCTTTTTAATAGTCAACTTATTTTCATAATTCATTATCAATCTTGCACACACTGTTAACAGACACGAAGATTCCTTTAAGTGCCTTTCATTTCCCCAAGCTGAATGCTTACTGAAAACCCCCCGACATGTTCTCAGGCCATTACAAGTTTGATTTTGACGTGACATAAAGCAATGGTATCTAAATGGCTTGTTTACTTGATTTTTTTCCAGACTTGCCGAGTTTCCGGGCGAAATTAAATCGCCGGCAGATCAGGCTGGGTTTACCCAGTCTAGCCCCGATCACTATACTGGGGCAATTAGGACTCAGCCCCTGTTGGCCTTACTAACACCTCTTATAGCAGCTCCCTGGTTTTCCCAAAAGTCTCAGGCTCAGCCCTGCTTAGCTTCAGTGGGCAACCAGCCTTGGACTACAGGTTGATATGGCTGCTGGCATATCACACTTTGGGAGCTCTGTTTAAAGTCAGCAGGATCAGGGGATCCTTCCTCCTGCTGTAACTTTACCTGCGGGTGTCGCTGTTAGACATTATTACTTTATAAAAACTGTGACTTTTACACTTTTTAAGTTAAGGTCATATTTTGTAACATTTAGGTTGGGTAACACTTTAATTTAGGGTCAAATTATCAATATGAACTAGTTGCTTATTAGCATGCATATTTATAGGAAATTGGCTGTTTATTTGTACTTATAAAACACATTTTAATGCCTTATTCTGCATGACCGTATCCACACTCCTTAATCCTACCCAACAACAGCTAAACTTAACAACTACCTTGCTAACTATTAATAAGCAGTAATTAGGTTGTTTACTGAGGCTAAAGTCGTAGTTAACAGTTAGTTAGTAGTGAGAATTGGACCCTAATCTAAAGTGTGACCTTTGGTTGTTTTATTTTTGTAATATCGATCATTTTCTCATTCAGTTTTTTGAGACACGGCCTCCTTGCCTTCTCAGATATGTTTATATAATACACTTGGCTTGTCTCAAAGAAAAAAAAAAAGAAGAAGAAAAAACAGGAAAAAAATCTCAAACCTTTTTTTAAGTTACATTCACAATTTTCCACCATAACCTAGTCTTTCATATATTTCTAGTCTTTTAAATATGTCTTAGTCTGAATAGGCCGTTACTTTTGAAAGATGTCAATATAGAAAGACATTTTGGTCTATCGTGTGGTAAATAACTACCCATCTACATTTTTTCCCCCCACCAAATTAATGATAGTCAAAATGCCAAAAACACTTTGGAAAGAGCTTGGGAAGGACATGGATGATGACTCACTATAAATCACTGATTACATACTGTATCTCAAATATATAAGACAGACGTCATTTTGACAGGTATGAATAAACTCTGAGATCTGCCTGACTGATTACATGACTAAAACTATGAGCGCTTCTATTACAAGCATCATTTCAAATGTCTGAAATCATTACACGAAACTGAGGAGAAAAGCCTTGAATGACGAAGTTAAGACTCAATGTAAATGAAGTCTCCACTCACATGAATAATAAAACATCCTTCTGACTCAAGATAATTATGCTCTTGAAGACTTACCAGCCATCTGAGACAGGTGAAGTGCCATGAAGTCTTTAAGAAATCCCTGCCAAAACCAGCTCAAAAAGGTAGTTGTTTTAGAAGATGGCAGCTGGTTTCTAGCTGGTCCAAACAGGTCTGGATTCATCTGTTAAACATGTTTAGAGTTATTCAGGGTTTTTTCCCTTATGCTACCAACCTTAGATAATATGTGTTACCTCTCAGTATTTCCCATAAACACTGACAGATCTAGCATTTAAGAAATAATTGAGAAAACAATTTAACATTCAGTTGTGAAAGAAAATATAGGTTAGCATGAGTACTACTTAAAAACAATACTTTTAAGAAAGCTCACAAAAATATTTGTGTGGCAGATGAAAAATGGGAAGAGGACCTTCAGGATCATGGCTGCCCTTGACATTGCCTGATTTTATAAATGTTTAAAAAAAATATCTGACTTGCTCGAAGATGGCTTATGAAAGAGATTGTATAAGATTACTTTTGATAGATAACTATTTTAAACCCTTCTTCTTACCACACAGTGTTGCCAGATATTGCAAGAAAAACATATACAAAAAACATAAACTATAACGTTGCTGCAAATTATTACATCTTTTTTTTTACAAATTAAAATGTTATATACAAATTATATACTGCAATTAAGAAATCTCCTAAGAAAGGAAAAAGCATGCATTGTGCATGCACCGGGGTTACTGGAAGAAACATGGGACGAAGAGAAAAGGTGTGGAGTATGGAGCTTTGACAGCTGCAAAGCACCAGCAAACCCAAACGTGTAACTTTTCTGGAAATAAGAAAATAAAACACTAGTACTATGATGAAATAAAAAAGCACAAAGTCACTTATAAATAGGGTGACCAGACGTCCCGTTTTCCCTCGGGACAGTCCCGTCTTTCGCTCTATTTTTGTGTCTCGACTTGAATCATATTTTGTCCCGTATTTCTTCTTCCCCGCATGCTTATAGGTGATCATAAAAGCGGGCAATAGGTCTTATGTGACCCAAGAATAGTCTAATCAAATGTAGCCATTAATGAGTATCTTCAAAAAGTTTAGTAAAATAAATAAATAAATGTGGTAATGTACAGCATAGGCCTACCAGAAGCGCGTGATCCAGAATTAATTCTCTCTGTGCCTGAATGGTCAAATGCAGGCACAGCACACACATGTGTCAGTATGTCCGTCATTGTATATATCTCACGTAAATATAGTCGGTTATGGCTTCAGTGAACATAAACAGCTCGATAAACGCCGGATATGTGTCAGTATATTAGATCTGGAGCCATATTTAACGGCTCAGATCCAAGCGGTTTTAAAGTGACAGCATAGCAACCTAAAAGTATCAAACAACAAATATGTTATACGCACATATGTTAAATAAAACCTATTAGCCTACACATAGTTTGTTTCATTTGTATTTCTATCGTATTTGTCCTTTTGTTTGTGATTTGCTCTGTTCTTTAGTATCACAAAAATAAAATTACCGGCATAACAGTATAACCACTAATATTGTATTGGTCCCCCAAACAGCCCTGACCCGTCGAGGCATGGACTCCACTAGACCCCTGAAGGTGTGCTGTGGTATCTGGCACCAAGATGTTAGCAGCAGATCCTTTAAGTCCTGTTAGTTGTGAAGTGGGGCCTTCATAGATCAGACTTTTTGTTTTTTGAGCACATCCCCTCACAACTGGACTGAGATCTAGGGAATTTGGAGGCCAAGACTGAGGAACCACCAACTTTCCAGTTTGTAGCCAACCTATATTAACCACTGAGCCATGTCGCCTGATCACTTCTTACAGTGTGGAAAAGGCTGGTGTTGACATTTTCTTCAGTAAAAAAAAGAGAATAAAAGTTCTGAAAGGTGAGTAATCTATAAATTGCCATACAATTAAACACTTTTCAAACACTCAAATGAAATGAAGGGAAAAATGCACATTAAATCACCCATTCATTACATGACACTTTTATTACAGGACACTGAGGCAAATTAACAGATAACTACCAATGTCTTTACAAATTTTGTAGCATTTCAGGTTCACAGCAGACACTTAACACTTAAGTCCTGATTTAAACCCATTACACATTATATTTCTAGGATGACAGAGTCAGCTGTGCCTTGTGCTTTTCAAACCTGTGTCCTGGATTGAGACCATGTCATGTCTCAAACCGGCATTTACAGAATATTGTGCTTTAAACGTACGCAGAACACCGCACACATCAATTGGAGGGCGATCATCTAACATCTCTCATATACAGATCCTTATGGAGATGGAAATGCACAATGCTCGCTGGCATTTAATACGCAGCCTACGGCAGATGGAAAGATCATTCCCCGAGTCTGGGATGACGCTCTGCTATAAACAATATCTTGGAACGGTTTTGAGCACGTGGATTAAACTGCTGGCTCAACGCCATGGCTATTTCCATTTAAAAATAAATCTTGCTAGGCCGAAACTTAGACTAGAATTAATCAGTGTCACGAAGACCAATTCTTAAAAGGATTTCACATTAATGTTTTGCACAGACAAACTTTAAGGGAACCAACGAGGGCCGGATCATGTGCACGCATCTTTGGAGGTCAACCTGCACTGTATTAATTAAGGGTTCATCTTCATCTTGTTTGGCCCTACATGGAACCAACGAAAGGTTTTTTATCATTTGTAGCAACACACTGTTTTTTCTACTTTTTTTGTGATTCCAAATAAAAATGTCCTTCATAAATGGCTCCATAGAAATTTACATGAAATAATAGAGTGCGCACACATACTGTACGGACACAAGCACACACATAAAACACTTTAGAAAATGAATGGCACATAACAAAATTTCATAGCAAAAGTGGCCCAGACAATTTCTTTGCATCATTTTGAGAAACCTCACATACAGAAGAACCAGTGCAGAGATGATGTTCATAGTGACCCATCATATAAATGCAACAATTCATTTATTTAAAAAGGATGAAATGAGAAGAAAATGTATCTATTATATTATGTATATCATCATATATATGCGCTCATTTTACAGTATAACACTGCATTTCATCTTATAATTTAGTTAAGATTTTAGATTTTGTAATGTATTCATTTTACCTTCCAATACAAGCTTCATGATTTTTAGCAAATATAAGGTTATATTTTAAATATTTAAATATATGCATATATTTATTATGGCTGTCAACTGAACAATCATTTAGTAATTTATTAAAAATGAACATTTAATCACCACACTTACCCAAGAGCAAGCAGCACAGAATGAGGACATGTTTTTGCGTTCAACACGGTTCAACTAAATGGAAGTGAATAAAAGATTTTTTCACACATTTTTTGGGTGTTATGCTTAAAAGAAGATATGACAGATATGACATACTGCAAGGCCAAAAACATTCATCTAAAAGTGTACATAATCCAAACTATGAGAAATGGTGCATTTGGAATGCAGGTGTCCTATGTGAACAGACTTAAAGGCTTTTCTTAGCAAATACTGATATATGTAATTTCAATTTGATGAATTAATCAGCATATGGTAACTTGATTACAATTTTGAATTGTTTGGTAGCCCTAATATATGTATATAAATGCATTTAATTTACATCTAAATTTATCTCTGAAAGAAATGTAGGTAGAGACAACAGCATTTACCCTTATGTGTTTGGAACGACATGGGGGTGAGTAATTAATGACAGAATAAAAATGTAGGTGAACTATCCCTTTAAATCGGCATTGTTTGTATAGAACCAAACTGAACCACTAGTTAATGCACAGTGACACCTCTCTCTTTTAAACACCACAAGGATGTATTTGTACTCCCATTTTGGCTAGATCACTAAAGATGCCACCAAAGTCAGTCAGTTCAAAGCGATATACAATGAGCCCTGTTTGCAGACCAAAGGTTTATTATAAATGACTCAAGATGGAATGATTCTTTGTTAAAAAGTTCTCCATCACCCCTTTTTGGAAGGTTTTTAAGGTCTATGTCAAGGAAATCAATGGTGCTGTCAATCTGAACAAAGATGGAACATGTTTTGTTGGCTCAAGTTTTCCGATACTCGGTTGTTTGGTTTCTCACTGTGGATCAAGGCCTTTAAGGACTCCATAGTCCGATGGACAATCTATTGTGTGAGATTGTGAAAAGATTGGATAGTTTAAAAGATTCCCCTATTCTGAGTTTCCCTTATAGGCCATATTTCTGAAGTAGTTCTGACTGCCACTGCCGCTTGCGCTCTGGGAACGCCGGGGGGATCTTGATCTTTCGGAAATCTCGGATACACTGTTTCATTTCCTCCTCTGCATTGGGCCTCTCCAGAGTCTTCCTCCGGGTTAGACCACTTCCCCCACCTTCCCGTGGACCCACTCCGCTGGTGAGGGACTGAAACAGCTCGCTGTTTCTCCTCTTATCCGGCAGCTCCATCCACTGCACGGAGGAACCTTTCTTTGGCGGTCGACCAAGAGTAAGAGTGCTTGGAGGCCGTGATACAGAGTGCAGGGCGCCGCACGGGGCCAGGGATCCTCCCACAACCTCACCACGTGACACCAGGATGGGGCCCCCATCCTGGGGGGACGTGGCCTCTGAGTGGGTCTCAGAGCTGGATGTGGAGAGCTCGTTCAACGATGCTCCGCTCTCGCTGGCCTTATCCAACAGTTTCTCGGACTTGGGCTCCTGTTTAGGGGATGCTGACTTGCAGGCAGGTCCTGGTGGATAGATAAAGAAAAAAAAATAGCTGATAAAACAATAAAACCTCCAATACAAAGGCCAATGGCAATGCCTCGCAGACAGAATTGATGAAATGCTTGGCTCTTTTGTGTTAGCGTATGCAATAAATCACACCAGCTTCTACTCTTAATACTGCAACTATTGGTCTTGTGCAGTAAAAATATTCAAACATTCTTAAAGGGTTAGTTCACCCAAAAATGAAAATTCTGTCAATAATTACTTACCCTAATGTCGTTTGACACCCGTAAGACCTCCGTTCATCTTCAGAACACAAATGAAGATATTCTTGTTGAAATCCGATGGCTCAGAAAGGCCTTCATTGACACCAATGTCATTTCCTCTCTCAAGACCCATAAAGGCACTAAAGACATCGTTACAAAGTCTATCTCACTACAGTGGTTCTACAATCATTTTATGAAGCAACGAGAATAGTTTTTGTGCTCAAAAAATTAATAAATAACAACATATAGTAATTGGCCGATTTCAAAACAAAGTTTCGAAAGTTATGCTTCAGCGTATTGATTCATGATTCAGATCGCCCATGTCACGTGATTTCAGCAGTTTGACACGCGATCTGAATCATGAATCAATACGCTGATTTATAACGTTCAAAACTTTGTTTTGAAATTGTACAATTTCTAGATGTCGTTATTTATAAATTTTTTGGCACAAAAACTATTCTCGTTGCTTCATACAATTATTGTAAAATCACTGTAGTGAGATGGGCTTTGTAACGACGTCTTTAGTGCCTTTATGGGTCTTGAGAGAGGAAATGACATTGCTGTCAATGAAGGCCTTTCTGAGCCATCGGATTTCAACACTAACATCTTCATTTGTGTTCCAAAGATGAACGGAGGTCTTACGGGTGTCGAACGACATTAGGATACGTAATTAATGACAGAATTTCATTTTTGAGTGAACTAACCCTTTAAAAAGAGGTATATTTACTTTATAAGAAAAATGTTTTTAAATAAAAAAAAATCTGGAAAAAAAAGTTTGCCAATGGGATAAAAAAAACTAAATTTAAACGTATTTGTTTGCACTGGAAAACAAGTAAAATAAGCTAAAAATTAATCATTACTCAAATTAACTACAGACCGAATAGTTCTGTTCCAAAACCTATCGAGAGGCATCGCTGACTACATAGACAACATCCTAAACAAAATGTAACATAATTAGTGACCAATTTGGACACTTCTACATATAGTAGGGGAAATCATAAGGTTTGCTGTTAGCATGTTGCACAAACTATAAATATGCACTACACACAAAAAAGGGCCAATTATAATTAAACCAATTGTATTAATACATTTCCATGTGGACTAAAAGTATGTACATTGCTTTTGCTTTATCTGTTATATTGAATGTTGTCTAGATAGGCTACCCACTAAAACAGAAGAGAGTATAACTCTTAAAAATAGAGCGCCATCCTCTAACACAAACGTGAGCCATTTCAATATAATGTTGTTAAAGGCTCAGTTTTTAAAGCATTTTGTCTTATCAACACACAAACATTTAGCAATTCAGTACAGATATCTGTTGTAATTCACAGTTCTTTCTGCATTCCCTCTTAAGAACAGATTTAAGGAGCCTGTGAGAGGATGTCATCCATGTATTCTGAGATAGAGGGGTTCTCAGTTACATAACTCAGCTTCAAGCAAACACCAAAGCACTTGGGTCCAGGTCAAAAACATGGAAATGTGGTCCATAAATGGTAACTGACTGCACTTCAATGCAATAGCAATGCCTCAGTGGTGATTACACACATAATCTGTACAGTGGATAGAACTTTCATGTCCTTTGAACACATTATTAAGACAAGTCTTAAAGTAAATGTCTTAATTCTTAAAAGTCTTAAAAGTCTGCTGTCCAGGCTTCTAAGTTATTTGAGACAGCTTTTGATTTTCTGGGTCTGCAAAAGAAAATTCAACTCATTTTGAAATTTGAAAATGAAGCTTTATAACAGGCCAACACTGCTAACTCAACTAACTACATCTAATCTCTGGTCTATTATCTCTGTATTGGCTCATAATGATGGAATAATACATTTTTGTAGAGAATCAGGAGCCAGCTGTAACTGCACGCTTCAGCAAGTCTCTTAATGTGATGCAGAGGAGCTGCTAATTGGTGATTAAACGTGAATATGCAGGCATAGCTGAAAACAGACTGCGTCGGTTGCTTTTCAGGACACAGATCATTGAAGGAGACCCTCTGAGAACAGGACACCTGACCCTTGGTTGGACACAGATCCCAAACCATCAGACCTTTAGGACAAGTAGGCACAAAGCTAAACGCACACCACAGCTAAATGAATTGTGTACACTACTCTATGTATTTCACTCTGACAAAAATAGCAAATATTCAAGGTTAAGCTCAATCAACAAGAAATCTGGGTTACATTGAGACACTTAAAATGGAAGTGAATGAGGACAATCCATAAATGTTCCAATCCTACAACAGTAAAGCCACAAGATGTAAACCTTAATATATACTTGCTTATTAACTTTTCTAGTAATTTTTTTTACTAACCTTTTGTAAAGTATATCCGATTTTAATCGCAACTTTGTTGACGAATAATAATTGGATTTAGATTTACACCCTAAAATATATATATATTTTCTTTTACAGAAGTTAGAGTAAGTGCTTTTATATGTATAATTTTAACATTTCTGCTTAAATCCTGCAAAAATGTGGACCCATTCTTTTTTGTAGTACTCAAAACTATGCCACAAATGCTATAGAAGGAGCTTATAACCTTGGAAAATTTATTTAAAAGTGTGTAATTTCTGTGACACTCATGTCACCAAACAGAATAGGGAAATAAATTACAGAGTAATGAAACCAGAAACTTTGAAACCAGTCTCAGTGTTATACAAATGAGTATACGTAGTCTCTGCATATTCAGGTGAAATAAGAAAAAGTACTTAAACTAAAACTTTAAAAGTGCAACAGTTGCTAGATCTTACAAGAAAAGTAAGCGGCCTGGTCTGACAAAAGAAAACAGAAGAAAATATCCTGAAATCATTCGAAATTAGTAAATCAGGTCATTAAAATTGAACGAAAACAAGGAAAGAAAAGGTAAGGATGGAAATAAGGGAATAAAGGGGCTGCCCATGTTTATAAGTGATTTTATTAAAAAACACAGCAACACTAAAGTACACGTCTCCTTATTTTGTCCACTTATTAAAACACTTCACTCCTTCGATATTAAGATATTAATCATAAATAGAAGAAAGTGCAATGTGCAACATGAAAAATGCGCTATTTGTCAGATACATGTTCATGTCAGATTTTGTTGCCGATCTAAAATAAGATATTTAATTGTGAGTTTTTGAGATTTCAAGATTCCCACATTCAAGTAGATAGGACTTGATCTTGGACGCCTGAAATAGCTGCCCGCCCAGAGTCATTGCAAATATGGCCACCGAGTGAAAAGACTAAACTTGAAAGGGACTTTGGTATCAAATGCAGACATGTTTAAAAATCTAGCCGACCAGTCACCATATGCACTGTTCTGTCTCAAACAAGAGAGCAGGAAAAAAAAACTTTAGACAAGAAAGGGAAAAAAGTGTGAGACCGTAAGAAACAGTAGGCAAAAACCAAAACAAGCCATTAAAGCACAAGCTATCTAAGCCAAGCATTATTATTACTATTGCTTATACTTCAGGCCTGATCACACCAAGGATTATAACTATTACAATAACATGTAGGTCTAAAAATTATTCTAGATTGAAAAGAATAGCCAGTCCATACCATAAATATAATGATAACTGCACATAGGAACAATATTGTTAGAATCACTTTCAGAATGATCCAGAATTTCTAGCTAAAAAACAATGACAGCCAATAATAATCCATCCTGCTTTAAAGAGCTCGATCATTTAAAGCGGCAGATGACTACTGCAGCACGTTCTTATAATAATCCGAATGATATCATGCATTAGTGTGGAGGCTAATATAGTTTTGTTATGGTTATCTTTATCGTTATCATTTTGGGTTTAAAACTATGTCTCATTGTCGAAGGTGCTATTGCAATTCTATTCTGATTAGTTTAGTTTTTTAGGTGATAAGATTTCTTTGAAAGGCACAGTATAAGTTTCGCCGCCAGAAGTCGCCTATTCAAAACAAAGACGTAGCTTTATGCCACTGGGAATGAGTGTGGAATCATGGGAGTTTGTTCACTTGACAAAATATTGTCGTCTCTGAGGAATGGTAAAAACGTCACTCGCGGTGAATCAAGAAAACAAGTGATTCAAACAATAAGATTAACTGTGTTGAGCTATATATCAATGATTGGTTTTCTGTTGAAAAATGTATATCCAAAAAGTTGCTAAATACATACAATATATTAAAGCGTCGTTAGTGTTTCCATGGTTTCTATGGAAATCAAGAGTAGCTTGGATATGATATCATTGACAGGTGACGCAAGGACACGGTCCGTGTCAAAATAGCTGATTTCTCTGGATTTAAGTGTTGTTGGAAGCGTTTGGGATAATGCAAGTACACAGGTCAACAAAATATATAACATTGTTCTAGTGTTTTTTTGGATATTTTAATCTAGAAATCTTACATAGTATGCCTTTAAAGCAGCACTTGGCTACTTTTGCTCTCGAGGTCCCCCTACAGTTAGGAAAAAATAATGCCCTCAACTACTGTCGTAAGCTCTGTAATCCTACAACAGGGGATGCCATCGCGCGTGCATTTGTTGGCATGACAACCCTAATAGCCCTGAACTAGTAATGCGCGGGTCGTCTCATAAACCGCGGGCCCCATATGTCTATTTAATGGTCGCGGGTGCAGGGCGGGTTGTAAAAATATATACAGTGGTGCGGGTTGGGCCAAATAATTTCATAAAAGCGGCCCGCAGGTTGGTGCAGCACTAACAGTTAACCTGAACACTGCAAGAGTTCACATGCAGGTGTTCTTCTGGCGGCACGTGGGAAATCTCTTCATCCCAGGTAACGTTACAGTCAGTGGCATATGTTTCAGCATGTCATATGAATATAATTTCATGGGTTTTATTTTTTCAAACGCCAAATAATTGCGATGCTCACGTTTACAAGCCAGCGTCATTATAGTAGTCTATTGGTTACCGTTTTCCAGAATCTATATGATACTTCAGTTCAATGTTTGAGTGGTAGGTGATCACCGTAACAAGCAGGACAGCATCGGTCGGGCACGCCTCCTTCAGCTCACGCCAACGAGCAAACGCTGGTCCAATGTTGATCCTCGTCCTGCCCTTAATCCCATCACTTTTTCGTTTCCTCTTATTGCTTTCCTCCAACAAAACCTTTTCTTTCTTATGTGTCTGTGCTGCTTCGGACATGACTATATTATCCGACGAACAAAGTTGGGCTCGCACGTCCGAATTTAAGGAAGTGTGGGTGTTGGTGGAAGTGACGTATATGCCGTAAAGCAGTCGAAATTTGTAGTTCTTTTTGTTCTCGGGTTACTACCCGAAACCCAAATTTTAAAAGTACGATTAAAAACGATACAGACCCCATCAAGCTACGGCAGACGTGACATTTAACCTATTGTAAGTCGATTTATCATCTCAAGAGTCTTAAAAAAATATATTATGAAGGTTGAAAAGTTACCTAGTGCTGCTTTAACAAGTAAAAAAAAGTTGAAGAGAAAATAAAAAGACCAAAATAAAACTTTAGGAGAGGCTCTTTTGACATCTTTGGCCTGTAAGCAACCACCTATAGTAGCAACCACCCAAAATAGCCTAGCAATTTGAAACTCTTCGGAAACTATGAAATGATAATTACCGGTAAGTTAAGTAAGTAAAGATACAAACTTGGTAAAAAAACCTAATATTGTTTACCCACTCCATAACTGACTGTCAGAGGACCACATACAAGCTTCATGCTGTAATTTGCATAGCTGCGTATCTGAAGCAGAAGCGTATCCATTTGCTGAGGTCAAGGGGTATCAGAAGCAGCTGAAGAGATCTCTCCATGACCTTATTAAACCCCAGCAGATGTTCCCTCTACACTGCCCTGCCATTCTGAATTAGCATGAGTGCTGGAACGTTCCAGAACGTCCTCCGACTTTAGCTATTCCAGGTTTAACTGGCCGTTGTGAAGTCATTCTGTGTGATTGTACGGTTTTAAAATGAGTATCCTGCTATTAAAAAACATATGGTGAGTTGATGATTAAGGCACATGTGGCAAGTTGGAGGCATTTTAACAGTCTGTTCATACTTGCTCCTGTTGCTTCATAATCTCTACAACAGCAATAACCATCAGGACCTCCAGCAAACGAGCGAGACGGGTTAATGAATGGCTTCAAAAATGCACACACACTTCCCATCTCTCTTGCAAAACATGATTCAACAGATTAGCTCTTACTGGTGCAGCTAGAAGGAAAACAGTAATAGCTTCTCTCCTTTGAGTAAATACAGTCTATAGCAAACTGTTAATGAAATGCATAAAAACACATAAATAAGCAGAGGTGATACCTGTGCTGCCTCTACAGGAGAAAAAACGTCCTATCATAAAACATCTCCAAACCAGGCCGTGAGCTGTGACACATGGAGGTCAGACTGATAAATAATGGAAGGTAAAGTACTAAAACCGCTGTCCCATAACAAACTGTTCTGTCATTCAAGAATGCAACTTCTTAGTTTAAAATAAGAAGTTGCTTAGAAGTTTAAATAGCTAACTTTATTTAAAACCTATTATCTTAAAATTTCAGTATACCCAGCATGTTGTATCTTAATTTGAACACACTGAATATAGAATAGCACACTATATAATAGTTGCTCTCACTCATAGCAGGAGTGTGAACCATCTCCAGGGTAAACATTTTTTCTGAAAGTACAATGATCGTGATATGATATCATGATGTTATAAGCATGAATTCAAATACATTCGAAATGTAAAAATATACAATGCACTCGACTTTGTTGCAAAAACATGCATCCTTTAAATTCAGCCAAGTCATGCCGTAATGTATCGCTTAACATGATGCAAATTGCACTTTGGAAATTCTAAACTTTTGGCATGAGCTTGCGCTTGCGGACTGATGCATTCACATGTGTGTGAACAGAAGTCAGTGGAACAAAAAGTGTAGTGTGACCAGCTGTAAGGAGATGTGCTTCCTCTTTAAAATATTTTAATAGAATGTCATGAGATAGTTTCAAGTTATGTGTTGCCTAGCAACATTCTACAAATCCCAGCACAAATGGTCCTGATAAATTATTTGTTAATAAAACTAGTACTCTCACAAACCACGACTAGCCTATAATTTGAACAGAAAAGCAAGCATGCTGAATGTGTGATTTGGTTCGGCAGCCAATTTGAATAATAAATTGCATTACTTAATGTAACAAACAATTTTTTAATTAAAATTCTGAATTATATATAAGTGCTCAGTGTATATTAATTAAAAAGCTGTCCACCATCTTAATTTATCGCAATCTGCCTGCAAAATGATTCTTCTTTTTAATCTACATAATGTCTAATTTTTTGTTATAAGTTAAAGGGGTGGTTCTGTGTTTTTTTTCTAGGCTTGGTTGTGTTTAGCAGTATAACATGTCTTTTGTAACAATATATATTTTTTTAAACAGTGTATTTTTCTCATATCTGACCTTTATTCCACACCGCTGTCTCCACTGTCCTTTGTCTGCTTCCTGCTTCTATGAAGCCCATCCCTCCGAAAAACGCAATGGTCTTAGATGGTTAGATATATATATGTAGTTTCCTGTATTTTTATTGGCTGAAGTGCCAAGCACAGGTTGTCTGAAACCGCCACGCCCCTCACCATTACGGGCAGAAGTCACATCTGTGGTGACTAGCAAGGGTTTATGACGTCACCAACCCGGGAAGAAGCTCGTTGTAGTCCAAACCGGCCGTTTTTGTAGGCAATAAACTGCCAAAACTTTAAAAGACAATATCTCCGTTTGTATTGAACTTTCAGTGCTGTAACTTTGCAGATACTGTTTATGCTCAACATTCATGTCACTGCAGCAAAATTATACACTAACTAAAGTTAAAAAAGTGAAATCGCATGCAACCACCCCTTTAAGTAATATTGTAATGAGAGGGTTTGTGAGAGTGCAGAATTTGGCACTGGACCAAAACTCTGGCGCTTTGAAAGGTGAGTGGATTCTAACTAAAACACCTCTGATTGGCCGTTGCATTCAAGAAATCAACGGATATGTCTATGATTGGCTATACTGCGCAACACTGCAAAAACACGTTGTAAATAGAAACATTTGACACTCTCATTGCAAACACCAAATCTCCTTTGCCAGTATGCTATTATTATGAACAAAACTGATCGTAGTCCAGCAGTTTGGGAAGATTTTCCCTCAAAAAGCAATCAGAAGAAGCAGCAGTCAGTGGTTTGAGTGAGAAAATTCTCAAGTCTGAGGCCAGGGGAAGGCTAAGCCTTGTTTAGCCTTACACACGCTCCGCCTATGCCCTTGTGTATCAGTAACCCTTGGGCACTCAACACTCTTTTGCAAGTTTGTGGTTTGTCCATTTTTGGACCACTGTAGGTAAATTCACACCACTACAGACTGAGAGCAACCCACAAGCATTGTCATATAGATAATCTGGTCCAGCTGCCTTAGCCCTAAAAATTTGACCCATGTCAAAGTCGCTAAGATTTTTATTCCTGCCCATTTCTCCTGCATCCAACACATTGATTACAAGAACTGATTGTTTGCCATCTAATCTACCCCGACCTTAATATGTAGTCTTGTAAGGAGATGATCAACAGTATTTGCTTCACCTGTGACTGGCCATACAAATTGCCCCACAAAGTCTTCATGTATTTTGTGTCCAAGACTTAGACCAAGTAAACAAGCTCTGAGGGATATTCATTGGAATAAAACTTATGACAACCAGCCTTGGTCACTCAATTATATGTAAATATAAATAACATAATTATAATTAAAACAAAAACTAAGAAAATACACCAAATGCTTCTTACTAATGTGAAACCACACACATTCAGGTTGGATAATGACTGCTGAAAATGTAAATTATCCTCTCAGCTGTCGGAATGCTGTTGGCAGAGAGACACAGGTTTATCCCTCATTCTGCCCTCGTGAAATAAAGACCAATTAGCTCTGGCAGAGACACAAACCGCTTTAGAAGGATCCTTTCTTTTTAAAAGGATTCTGACGACTCATTCAGCACTCATTATGGACAGTTCTTCCAATATTTCGAGTAAAGTTGCTTTCTTGAATACTGGGCTAGAACAGAACAGTCCCTCCAGAATCTATATATCTATATCTATATATACACTCACCTAAAGGATTATTAGGATCACCTGTTCATTTTCTCATTAATGCAATTATCTAATCAGTCAATCACATGGCAGTTGCTTCAATGCATTTAGGGGTGTGGTCCTTGTCAAGACAATCTCCTGAACTCCAAACTGAATGTCAGAATGGGAAAGAAAGGTGATTTAAGCAATTTTGAGCATGGCATGGTATTGGTGCCAGACAGGCCAGTCTGAGTATTTCACAATCTGCTCAGTTACTGGGATTTTCACGCACAACCATTTCTAGAGTTTACAAAGAATGGTGTGAAAAGGGAAAAACATCCAGTATGCAGCAGTCCTGTGGATGCAGCAGACCTGATTTGTTTAAAATCAGACAAAAAAGACGGAGCAACACGATAGAGTCGATAGAAGGCCAACTGAAAAATTTAGATATGATCAGTCACTAGAAATTTTTCATTTTTTTTACAGTGTAACAACATTAAGTGTAACTGGGACACTGATTTACAAAAAAAACTGAGGATTTTGCCTCCTTATTTCAGAACACCACTGCACGCCACTCTATATGCACAGTTGTGGTCAGAATTATTGGCACCCCTGGTAAATATGACCAAAGATGGCTATACAAATATATCTGCATTGTTTGTCCTTTTGATCTCTCATTTTAAAATGTGGCAAATACCTAACCTTTCTTTGAACCATCAGGGGAAAATCACATTATGAAATTAAGGTTTTTCTCCAAAATACATTAGCCACAATTATTGGCATCCCTACTTTTTTATGAATAAAGTATCTCTGAAGTATATTCCATTAATATTAACATTTTTTAGCACACCAGGATGACTTGGAGCATGAAATTGTCTAGCTATGAGTTTGACATCTTGTTTCACAGGAGTATAAATACGAGGGAACACAAAGGCCAAATTCCCTTAATCATTCATCACTATGAGTAAAACCACAGAATATAGTTCTGATGTGCAGAAAAAGATTGTTGAGCTTCACAAAAGAGAAAGTGATTGTAGGAAAATAGCTAAAGCATTGAAAATTTCCCATTTCCACCATCAGGGCAATAATTAAGAAGATCCAACCAACTAAAGATCTTACGATTCTGCCTGGAAGAAAACATGTGTCTATATCGTCCTAATGCACGATGAGGAGAAGAGTTTGAGTGGACAGAGACTCTCCAATTATCACAGATGGAGAATCGCAGAGATTAGTTGAGTCTTGGGGTCTTGGGGAGAGAAAAAAAGTAACAATCCCTACATCACCACATGTTATTTGGGAGGAATTCAAGAAAAATCCTTCTTGCTCAGCCAAAAACAAACTCCAGCATATTCAGTTGTCAGACATGACTGGAACTTCCAGTGGGATAGGGTTCTGTGTAAAGAAGTAGCCCATGTCCACAGTTAAAAATACAGCTGGATCTTTATTTTGTGGAACAAAATATTTTTGTTCCTCAACATCTTGTTCAGAAACATGTTATCATATATTCTAGCAAATATCGACAGATAAAAAATCAAAACCTGTCGGCCTCAGCTAGAAATCTTATAATGGGACGTGGTTGGATCATCAATCAGGACAATGATCCAAAACAAACATCAAAATCACAACATCAAGCACAAAATGAAGCTTCTGCCATGGCCGTCCCACTCCTGACCTGACTCCTATAGAAAATGAAAGGGGTGAACTTAAGAGAAGAAGCGCTAGCATGGAGCTGTGAATCTGAAGGATCTGGAGAGGTTCAGTATGGAGGAATGGTCTCTGATCTCTTGTCAGGTGCTCTCCAAAATCATCAGTCATTATCAGAGAAGACTCAGAGCTGTTATCTTGGCAAAAGTTGGTTTCAAAAAGTATTTAATAAAAGGGTACCAATAATTATGGCCAACGTGTTTTGGAAAAAAAAAAGTTTAATAATGTGATTTCCCCTCACTTTCAATTGTTTTACTTCAATGCAAGGTTAGATTTTTCTTTAATAAAAGATCAAAAGGATAAATAGAAAACAAAAGGTTTGTGAAAACTTATTGAATTTGAAGATCAAAGTAAATTGTACTTAATTTGTCTTCTGGGAAATATGTAGGTATCTTCTGATGCTTCTGAAGGGCAGTACTAAATGAAAAAACAAAAAAACAAAAACATCATCCTTTTCAAAAGTTTTCAAGTTCAAGTTTCAAAAGTTCTAAATTGTCGGGGTTCTTACCGCATTGTGTTAACTTTTTTAAAATGTTTTGTGTTTGAGTCCTTCAATCCCAATCTCTTGAATTAATAATTCAATGACTATAGTTAAATACATTTTTAACAGTCACTTAATTGATACAATTGTCTTTTGAAGCGCCCTGTTACTTTTAAAAAGTGATTTACCCTATCGTTTCTATAGACGTCAGTGTTTATATCCGAACTATAAACTTTTATAGCAGTTTTGTGAATAATATGAATATTTGTATGTATATATATATTATATATATATATATATATATATATATATATATATATATATATATATATATATATATATATATATATATATATATATATATATATATATATATATATATCCCAACCCAAAATGTGTGTTTATTAGTCTGATTTTAATGTAAAAGCATTCCAAAGATGCCAAACAAACTTTTAGCAATTGCTGGAAGATTTATCGGGGACAGAAACTCTACCCCTCCCTGTGTTCATCTGTTTAGCATTTCTCGCCGGTAGCAGGCCGCAACAACTGAACGCACCCTGACCTTTTCCTGGGGAGAATGGATTATTGGAGAGAGAGAGAAAGAGAGAGAGAGAGAGAGAGAGAGAGAGAGAGAGAGAGAGAGAGAGAGAGAGAGAGAGAGAGAGAGAGAGAGAGAGAGAGAGAGAGAGAGAGAGAGAGAGAGAGAGAGAGAGAGAGAGAGAGAGAGAGAGAGAGACAAGGGGGGCAGACAAGTTGAACACAATAGCTGATATATCATTGAGATGCGCAGAGCATTTTCTGCAGAAGGAATAGAAAAGGATTGAAGAGAAGCAAAAATCTGATAGGGATTTCAATAAGGCCATAATCCTACTGGGGAAACACAGGATCACAGGACTCTAGCCGTCAGCTGGGAGGTCAAACAGCAGGGCATGAGAACTACAGGAAGTGACCTTCAGGAATGACTCACACAGATAAAAGTATGTTTAGGTGGTGATAATGCAATAGATTGCAGTTATGTTATGATATAATCATGATGACTATGATAAAACGATCCAATCAGATTCTGTTCCACTGGAAGCAGGAAACAGATTTTGCTTTATCTTGATGTCATTGTGAAGCTGATAATGCCAGGGGGACTGGGACCAAATAAATGGTAATTAAAATTCCATGCAATAAAACGTCCAATTTCTTCTACTATAATGGAAAGGCAAACATCACTATCTCATTTACTATATAAAAGGAATAAGGGGTGCAATGCCATAGCAACCTCCTGGAAAAGCAACATGCTAAAACCCATTTAGAACACTTTAATGGAAGTGACTTTTGCATGGACAAACAATACTTAACATTAATTTGAATGCTTTTAAAAGCTACAGAGTTACCCAAAAGCTACCCACAGGTGAATAGACATTCAAAAACGCGATACGAAAAGTACTTTCAAACATCACTACAGTTAACATCCTAACCTGCACAGAGAAGCAGCAGATGTCCTCACATGCAATGGTTTCTCTGGGGACCAAACCATAGAAATAATTAGCATGAAAACATTGTATTGTGTGTGTGCTCATGTTTCCACCACAATCACTGTCATAGAAATCTCTCCATCCTCTCCGTACATTAACTCTCGTTTTCTCTTGCAAACCTCAAAGGAGAGAAGCGTTTAGTTCTGATGAGATATTTTGGTTGACACAGATGCCCATGATTTACGCTTTTCAGTTTCATCCGCCTCGCTAAACATGATGGAACAAACTGTAAATAACCCAACTACAGCGTCTTGTTTTCACTTCTTTTTATAACAGGACATTGCAACGGCTCTATTGCCTGAAATGAATATAATATGATGAAATTTGAGTTAACTCACAGGGCTGGTTCTGATCAATCAATCAGCAGGGAAAAGACGATGCTAAATGCAAATGGTAATAAAAAACAGCTAACCATATGATTGTACATAGAGAGGATAGCGAAATAAATAGGGTTGTCAACTTTAAGGGAGGATGTCTTTTGTTTATGTCATAGGCTATGCGTCAAATAAAACTATATTTTATTTTATAAAGATAATAAAAAACAACAACTCCTAAACCAAGCTATACTGAAATCCAATCCACAGAATTCTGCAGATTTCTGTGCTAGAGAATGTTTGAAACACATTCAAAATTAAGTGTTTTTCCTCTCTCTAAGCCACTCTGTGGATACAACAGTTTGCCAAATGCGTAAATGTTAATGTAACTATAATGTACATTATTTCCATGTGAGGTGTTTAAGGCCTAGTTCCCACAGTAAATACATTTAAATTAACTTCTTCAAAACCATTCAAAATAACCTAAGCATTTTTCTTAGAAGGATAAGAACAGCCGCCATCATTTAACGCCAGCCTCAAGGCAGACTCCGCCATCATCCGAGCCGTCCCCATGGCTTCACACAGAAATGAAGAGGGAATTTACAAGGACTCAAATCTATCTGACAACCATCTGGACAACGTTACAGAGCCTGTAAAGTAAATTTACAATCAACAATTAATGAAAGCAAAGAAATGAAACAGAAGGACTTTGCTGTTGAGGATGTCTGTGATAATTGTGAACACTAAGACCAGGAACATGAAAAAGATCAGACACTTAGAGCTATAAAATAATCAATATTCTATTCAATATCAGATATTTTTGCTCTGAAACTATATAAATATTTTAGGGTCCATCATGGCTAGTTAAAGGGTTAGTTCACCCAAAAATGAAATTGATGTCATAAATGACTCACCGTAATGTTGTTCCACATGTAAAAACATCATCATCCTAAAAATCTGAAGTCTTGGATCATTACATGTAACCGACAGCCAATTAATGACCACTGCGATCAAATTTGACCTCAGATGAAATACGAAAAAAAGATTCAAACGGCCATGAATCAATGAATCGATCTATGATTCGGATCGCCAATGTCATGTCATTTCAGCAGTTAGACAGTTTGACACGTGATCCAAACTGCTGAAATCACATGACATTGGCGATCCGAATCATTGGTCGATTCATTGATTCATGGCCGTTTGAATCTTTTTTTGAGGAAAACGAAAGAGAAGACAATGCTGAATAAAATCGTAGTTTTTGTTATTTTTGGACCAAAATGTATTTTCGATGCTTCAAAAGATTCTAATCAACCAACTGATGTCACATATGGACTACTTTGATGATGTTTGTATTAGCTTTCTGGACATGGACAGTACAGTGTGCATAGACTGCATATGCTCTGGGACTAAAATATAAAATATCTTAAACTGTGTTCTGAAGATGAACGGAGGTCTTACGGGTGTGGAACAACATTAGGCTGAGTAATTAATGACATCAATGTCATTTTTGGGGAAACTAACCCTTTAATATAGTAAATAGTAGCTACTGTTATAAGTAAACTCAAGAATGCAAGATACAATATTAAGTAAAAAATAAATAAATAAATCCTCCTAACTTTTTTTCAGTTTTCACTGTACACTGCAGTTAAGACATTTTTTAAATTGGAACAGGCGCATACACACAAAGAGTCCTCCGGAGGTTTCCATCATCATATCCGACACACTTTTAGTGACGTGCACCTGCATTTGGGTTGTTGACATGACATGGCATTACTGTCACACGAAATAAAAAATTATATAATTAGTATTGTCATCATTTAAAATGTAGTGAATGGTTAAACGTGCCTTTGTCTTACATGGAACTGTTGATATAAAACTTTTATTTATTTATTAGTTGTTAAATTTAGTCCTTTAAAAATTGTCCTATGGTGTGATGGTCTCAAGCATGGTTTAATAAATTACAACTTTTATAAATTAAAAAGAAAAGCATACAAATGTTAATAAATACCTCAGGCATAATTTTACAAGTGTCTATTTTAAATAATTTTTTTCCATCCATATATTTCTAAAAGCTTAGGAACTTTATACATTTTGTCACTGGAAACCATGTCCTCTGGTGTAACACCATGACCTGATTTTAAATCGGGCAATTCCACTGACAAGTTTAATTAGTTGAAGGACCCCAGTCAAGGTCATGTTACCGGTCATGAAGCCCATGACGTGTACATGTTAAGTTTTTGTCTTAGAATTGTTCAAATATTAAACTTTTTTGACAAAGTTAGTGGCCCTTCTTGGACTTCACACTAAATAATAATATGTATTTTTTCTTCAAAAGCTGTGTTTTACAAAAATGAATATTTATGGCATAGTCAACTACCCATACGTGAGTGGCAGAAATGGTGAGTATTTCTAGCGTTCATTTTGCTTTTGCTTTTACTCATATTGGTTTTTGATTTTACACTGACACTACCAGAATTGCGTCTGAGGTCAAATTTGATCGCAATGGTCATTAATTGGCTGTCGGTGAACATTTTCAGATTTTTAGGATTCACAAAATTTGTCTCAGACGTCCAAAATCGTAGAGTGTGAACCTGGCTTTAGTGATTATAAAGGGAGGGCTCTTTTTTGCATTCTGTTTAATACCATTCACAATCTGTTTTTGCTAAGTACACTGCAAAATTTCTGGATGGACAACCGTATAAATTTAAATGAGTGATTGGATCAGAAACTGCGATGATTGAAAGTAATAACCAATGGACAAGACAAATCAGTATAACATTTTTTAAAGTAAATAATTCTACAGTTTTGCTCTATTACCTAAATTGTTACCGAAAGCAAGAACTGCAAAATTGTGCTGGTATTGATACCTACTACTGACATTTTTGTACAGTGACAACCCTACTTCCATTCATTACCAATATATATAGGGAGTCCAGCAATCTGAAACCATGTAGTCTTCTCCAATATAATATCATTTATTGTATTACTTCCAGGGTCAAATTAGATTCAATGTGTTCTCAGACTTTCAGACTCCAATGTACTAAATAATATGTGAAAACATGGTTTTAAATTGCCTCGAATCGAGCAAGCTGCCCACAACCAGGTTAGTTTGAGGATAGGGATTAGGAGGTGTTGAGCAATAATAATATAAGTGAACTCTAGAAAACTGAAACTCATCACTCTTAGACTCACATTGTTTTGTGCCATGTTGGAGCGCACACTATAAACGACGCCACCCTCGACTGAAGCTACAATTCCAGAATTAATTCTCACACAAACTTATGCACACAGAAACAGGAGAGTTTATTCTTGACATGCCAACAAGAAACAAGGAGAAAGAGCTTGTGGTCGTGTTTATATGGATTCAAACAGAATAGGGAGAAATGAGAAAAAAAAGATGAAAACAGAGATGAGACTG
The DNA here is from genome assembly GCF_024679245.1 of Pseudorasbora parva. NCBI lineage: Eukaryota > Metazoa > Chordata > Actinopteri > Cypriniformes > Gobionidae > Pseudorasbora > Pseudorasbora parva. The sequence goes on along the minus strand of NC_090182.1, from coordinate 10,896,931 downwards.
TGCTTGGGGCAATGTGCAGAGCAGTTTGATGGTTTTTATTTCTTTCTTTTGCTCCCTTTCAGTCTCTCGCCATTTCATTACTGCTCTCTCACCTGACAGGACAGTGTGTGTATACAAGACTAGAATTCAAACAGGTTTAAAACTTGTCGCAGTAGTCTAAAAACTGTTCACACTAGAGGAGCATTGGCCAAAGCACCAGTTTAAGTTTTATAGTGTGTAAGTTAAAACTTTTCTCTATTTGCTAATGAGTTTAGAGCTAGACCACAGGATTATACTGTGCACATTTTAATATAGGCTAAATTTGTCTGTTTGACGACATTCTTTCCTTGAATTCTTTGCTACTTCACATTTTCATGCACTTTCATTCATTTAGCAGATGCTTTTATCCAGAGGAACTTACAAATGAAGAACAGCATATGCAATTTGTTATAAAAGCCAGCAATATTCATAGGGCACAATGCCAATTTTAAAGTAGAACAGCAGTGCAATGCAGAAAAGAACATACATATATATATATATATATATATATATATATATATATATATATATACACACACACACACACACACACACACACACACACACACACACACACACACACACACGCACTGTAAAAAATAAATTTAAAAAATAAGTTACCTGTGGTTGCCTTAAAATTTTAAATTCATTGAAATATTTTTTTTAATTTAATTCAAAGAACTTTTTTGAGAATCAACAACCTTTATTCAAATATTATTAAAAGATTTTGTAAGCATATTGGGCAATTGTCTATGTTTTATTTTTGATGACGCAGTGAAACATGACAAATAGTGCTACTTTCATGATTTATCAAATTTTTTATGTGGTTCAGATACAATAATATTTTGAGTTTCTATTTATTAAACCAATTTCCTTCATTGTATCAACTAATTTTATTTATTTCAATAAACTCAAAATCTTAAGGCAACCAGGTTAATTACTTTTTTAAGTTATTTATTATTACTTATACTTTTTTTTTTAACAAATATATATATTCATACATTATGCACATTTTTACCTTGCATACCTCTTTCCACAGCCAACCAAATCCACAAACCACCCAAAACAAGTCAAGGTCTGGTTGAGTCAGTAATACACAGCAAATTCTCTCCATCTCATTCTTCACCTTGGCAAGAACATACAACCATTCAGTATTTCCAGGGAAAAGATAGGGCCGCACTATCTAGCGGCTCAGATAGGAAACTGAAAGCATTACATATGTTTCAACAGCCTGGTTCTTCTTTACTTAGAGACGAGATAGAGGCCTGTGGTAGTCAGATAAATGAGTGATGGTCCTGCCATATCTTCTACCCCAAGAGAAAATGTTCCTTTGTGAGATTTGCAGCAGTATCTTTCCATTGGAATGACATTCCATTATCGTTTTGGGAAAGTTTTTACATTCTGACCACTGAAGTGATTGTGAACATTTCATGGAGTGGACATACAAAACAGATTAGAGCTAAACGGTAGGTGAAGACTGTTCTTTTCTCTGTGTGAGGTTCCTTTTCTTTCGCAAATGACTTCAATTGAGCAAATTTATTGCTGCCCAGAAGCTTTTTACAATTTAGCCAGTGGGCTGAAAGATAGGCGGCACTTCTTATCTCTGTTCTGTTAATTAGAACCAGCGGGAGGAGCTCGGCTGCCTTTATTATAAAACCTTTCTTTCTCATTGTCATTTATGGGATATGCCTATAATTGAAAGGGTAGTAGAGGTAGACAGGAAAGTAGAGGATGTGGAGAATGAGATCAGGACATTACACAAACCTGCGTCCCCATGAACCGCTCTAATGTGTCCTGACTAAATACAGTACAAAAGGGTGTGCATTATTGTCAGGCATGATGCATAGTGGTATAATATTCTATCCAAGCAATTATAAGGGGATGTGCATGAAAAATATGTCTGGAAAACATTCATTACAGACATAAATATCAAGAATTTTTACGTCGTCAGAATTAAATATCACTTGCAAGACAGCCGTAATGGAGCTTTGCTGCGCTTTCTCAGTTTCTAATTACATTATATTATGCCTATAAATCAATACGGATATTGTGTCTGCTGTTTTTCTAAATGGCTGTTAAATGTGAAATAATCAATAAATAAAGTACAAAACTTAGGAAGTGAAATTGTTATGCATGATGCATAGTGGTAAAATATTTTCTTTAATATAATTCCAACAACAGCATTATGATAAAAAAAAAAAAAAAATGCTAATTATGCATTTTTTTCTATATGCTGAAATACTTTGTCCAACCCAACATTTCAACTTCTGGCTCAAACTATGGTGCGAGTTTGGGGCAGGGCTACATTATTGTCGAGCAATTATGGGGAAGTGCATGCTAATCCTTATTTATGAAAATTAAAAATCGCACCCTTGTTTTGATTTTAATGTATTCAATTGTCATATGTTTTCAGCCGCATTTGTTAAATGAGAAATTCATGTCTTCATATGTGTATTGGGATAAGATTTTCTTTGATTAATAACTTAAAATTTGCTTTGTACCTCAAACAAAGCTACCGCCAGAGAGGACCATGACTGCAACACTGTCATCTGGGCTACTTTCATTACTGCTTTGAAATTTTAGCAATAAATAAATTATTGTGATTATGGTTTTACCTTTGCTACTTCACATTTTACATGCACTTTGCACTAATTACACGTGTCTGTCTGTTATGTTTTCGCATACCCTGTGCCACTGAGAACCGAATGAATGATTTCAATAAGAGTAAACCGTTAAATTGAATAATCAAATGTGGAGTTAAAAACACTTATAAAACCAGCATATTTTGAATGATTGAATGATGATGCAATATTTAACCCTGGGGTGGGGCGCAGAGTTTAATTGATTAAATTGTTATACAAATGACATACGCAATAAATAAATTCCTCCTAAAAAAATGACCTCCTAAATTTGAGGTCATGATAAAATGGAGTCAGGTAAAGGTAAATAAGATTTAAATTACGATGTCCCGCTGAAAAGACTGACTGCGTAGAAACCTTCACCTGCTTAACGGAAGCTGTCATTGGGACGATTGGGCGGGCCTTACACATATCGTTTTAACAGACTGTACAGACTGTATAAGCTCATCTGCACTACACTATTATCATTATAATCATCATCATCATATTATTATTATTATTATTATTATTATTATTATTATTATTATTATTATAATACCTGCACTTTATGTTTTGTGTTTAACATACTTGCATTTATAATTTAACTGTATTTATCTGTATTCTTATGTCGACTGTTAGTTTCAAGTGTTAACTGTACGCTCCAAGGGTCAGAGAGTAACGACATTTCAATCTCAGTATGTATGTACGGGACAGAATTGACAATAAAGCTGACTTTGACTTTACTTGACCTGCACTCAGTAAACCCATGACAGATGACATGCACGAGTAAGCACCGGTGATTTACTTTCCATTAACTTACAGAGCCCTATTTTAACAATTTTAACAAGCATATTGTCTGAAGTGCATGGCACAGATGCACTTAGAATCTGAATCTTAGAGTCTAAATCAACTTTTGCTAGTTTAACGATGGAAAAAAACAGTCAACATGCTCGTTGCATGGTCCAAAAGGGTTGCATCCAGTCTCTCAATGAGTCATGGGTGTGTTTTGGCCATAACGTGCAATAAACCAATGAGTCTCATCTCCCATTCCTTTTAAAATTGGTCATTAGATGCACAAGTTCCACAAATGTAAAGTCTATAACATACTTTGGTTAAAATTCAATGTTTGTGTAAAACAACACCCTTTTTACCCCCTCAACAACTTTGTTCACAGCGACCCGTTTCGGTGCATGTCTCTTTAAATGATAATGAGCTACTCCTCACCCCACCCCGCTCTTTGTGAGGCGTGTAGACACATGAAGCGCTGCCTTGGCGGACAGTGTACAACTGGCTGAGGGCGGAAATATGCTAATATGGGACAGTCCGTCATAGGTGGAATATGAGCAATATGACATTATATTACTCAAAAAATTAAATGGATTGATTATTGAGAGTGTGTAGGCTTTTTGAGGTAATGAGTTAATGCACCTGACCAAACCATGGTCAGACTAGCGACCATGGACGAACAGATGGGAGTGTATTTGCTATTTAAACAACATGACACTGGACGTGAAAATGATAACTGCGTCAGGCTGAAACTGCAATAAACATTTGTGTCGCACCAGGAGTCTCATTGCGCCGCGTGTATGATAGGGCCCATATACCTCATACATCTTAATTTATGAAAATGCAAAAATGTAGTTCTGTATTTTCTACAAAAAGGTGTTGATTCTTTAATTGTTTGAAGAATGCATGAACACTCATTCTACACTGCTCCAGATCATGCTCCTAATAACATCATACTGCAGATATATCATCAAACCCAGTTATGAAGCAGAATTACTATAGACACACACTGTGAGAAAACCCTACTGTATATTAAAAATGCTGAATTTTACAGCACAGTGTTCTTTTTAGGCCATTTATGGCTCCTCCATCGAGAGAGAAGAACTCAGTTCCTCACCTGCAGGGCAACAGGGCGTACCTTATCATCTGCTCTTTTGTCAGAGCGCTTTCTTTTTCCATTCCTTTCATTCTGAATATTCTTATTCACCCTGAGGATTAGAAATGGAGAGAGCTTTTATAAGTTCACCAGCAGATGGATGAAACTTGAGTGAGTTTTCTCAAACTGCTATAGATAAAAGTCACAGTATCTACTGGGTTCAGAGGTTTGAACTGTAAAACTTTACTGGAAGTCTATTTTCTATGAAAGCTTGTTTTCATCTCAGAGTAAAAAATAAAACGACATTGTGAGATCAAATTTTAAATAATTTAATTTAAAATATACATTGTTAAATATACATTAAAATTATGATAAATAAGTTAGTCACTTAAATGTATACAATTTATAAATGTATTTATTACAGTTACTTAAAATATATGCACATCTGCAATTATGAAAAACTACACAAAATACAAATCATAATTATGAAAAAGTTACAATTGTGGAATATAAAGTTTGAGAAAAAATATTTTGGTTAATTCATTACAAGAAATCAATTAAAAAGAAATAGTTAACATTTTGATATATAAAAGACACAATGGTGTTGTATTAAGTTGCGATCATATGTATATTTTCAAATTCATATGTAGAAAAAAGGCTTTTCAAAAGTTTTCAGAGCAAAACCAATACAGCTAAGAACAGCAAAAGATGGGACTACTCTCATCCTTATAATGAATATACTATTCTTCTCCTTACTTTTGTCATCCTTTCACACACAGTATGAATACATGCTCAAGTAATTTAGTGAGTGTAATCTCTCAACCCCAGCAGTAATTTGTTTACATGATGTGACAAATCCATCCACACCATCCAAACACAATGACAGAACATCATCAGCGTTTACACACCACAACAACCCTGTGCTTTGACAAAGACAAACGAGCGGCCGCAATGGAGCTTTGGTGGGCTTTCTTGGTTTCTAATTACATTATATTATTTGCCTATAAATCAAGACGGACATTGTGACTACTGTTTTTTTAAATGGTATTTAAAGGTGAAAATTTGGTGTTCGGGATTATGCATGATCATTTTGTATGAAAAGTCTGTTTGACAAGCTCACATTTACATTTATTCATTTGGCAGATGAATTTATGCAAATCAACCAATGGTACATCGTAAGCAGTTAGTAATGTAAGGGAGTAGGCTAGTTTAAAGACAAAAAATTGCACAGTGGTTTTAAGTTTTCATGATGTTGAGATCTTAAGGCTTAAGCTTAAGTGCTCGAAATTACTTTACCGCATAAATACAAATTGTGTGACTGTCTTACGTTATTAATATTTTTAAATGGGTGAGCTGTAGATAGATAAGGACAAAAACTAAAAATCCTTATAAGAAATAAAAAGACAGAAATGAGACAATTACTATAGGTAGGAATACACAATACTTTGAATGTAGATTATATAAGTCAGATCACTTGGTCTCTAAAGAACTGAATGAGAAATATGAGTTTATATTGAGATCTCTTACCTTCGCTTCTTTTGCAGACTGAGACACATTGTTGAGATCTCCTCTAAAGAACCAGAGAAATTCCTTCATCTGAAGAAACACACGTGTCTCAGGAGATCAAACTTAAGCTGCAAGAGACTCAAGTAAAACCCTCCATTTGCTTTCTGAGTCTAGTCTCGTTGCTTTTGGAGAAACAACGGAGAGATTAAAAAGATTAAGATAAATTCACTGTGCAATTCTTTTTTGATGTATCTCCTACCTAGACTCCTTCCTTACACGAGTAATCACTTGTTATACCATTTCCCTATGGGCGAACAGATGATAGTTCCCCTAAAATGAAAATTCTGTCATTTACTCACCCTCATGTCCTTTCAAAACTGTATGACGTTCTTTGTTCTGTGTAATACAAAAAAAGGACATTTGGAAAATGTATTTTTACGCCATAACAATGAAAGTCAGTGGGGCTAATGTTTTTTTTGAATACCACTAGGTATGTAAATGTACGTCAATCGGTAAATTTATCCAGTTTGATTTCAGATTCTAAAAGTTCTGTTTATATAAACCCTAAACATTGCAATTCAATTGACACATTTCTTTCAGATTTAGGTGTTCACATGAAGGCTTTTCAGTCCAACGGAACTATCATTTCGATTATAAACTAATTATTTGGGAAACAACTTCTAAATGTAAATTTTTGGGTGAACACCAAACTTTTAAAGGGTTACTTTAAAGAGAAAATTCTGGCATGAATTATTCACCTACATGGTAAATGGACTGCATTTATATAGCGCTTTTAACAGACACTATGGCCATCCAAAGCACTTTACATATTGCCTCACATTCACCCATTCACACACCGACGGCGGTGTCAGCCATGTAAGGCGCCATCCAGCTCGTCGGGAACAGCTGGGGTTAGGTGTCTTGCTCATGGACACCTCGACAATTGGTCAGGTGGAACCGGGGATCGAACCACCAACCTTTCGGTTTGTAGACAACCTACATGAACCACTGAGCCACTGCTGCCCAAAAATGGTGTTATTGTTCCAAACCTGTGAAACTTTTGTTAAAGTTCAGAACAAATCTTTTGATTGAAATCTGAGAAATCATGCATTTAGGCCTTTATATTCACATATAAACGACTCAAGTATGTTCGCATGACGTGCAACCACTTGAGTCGTTTATATGCATATGAGATTATATGAGATTATGAGCATATGAGCATATGAGATTATGTAATCAGCATATGAGATTATGTAATTTCATATGCTGCTTAACATGAGAATAAACCTCATTGGTTCTTGTGTTACGCAGCGCCTTTGAGCTTCCACAAGAACCAATGAGGTTTGTTCTCGTGGATCAAGCAGATTCAGTTGAGCTTCTATTTATAAAGGGACAGAAGGCTCTCTTCATTTGTGAGAGAGCGTGACAACGACATGAAGGTGAGTAATTAATGACAGAATTTTCATTTTTAGGTGAACTATCCCTTTAATTTTCAATGTCTGGTCCGTTCATACAATTCAGACTATCAACGTGTTACGGTGAGCGTTGAGCATCAGACCTTAAAGATACGTCCCTGGTTATTGGATCCATCTCTGGTTTCACTGTACATGTCTCTCACAATTTATGTTTAAACTCTTGTTAATAATTGCTGAATACGTGAATCGATTTGTTTGAATATTCATGCGGGTCAGATCCATATACTCAACCTTGACCTGCTCGCTCTTCCGTCTTTTTGCTTCTCTCCCTAACACAGACAGGCATTGATCTAACCAGTCCTGTATGACTGAATGTTACGCTGTTCTGAGTTTTTAAAAAACATCAATGGATGTCAGTTAACTCTGAGATGTAACTCAGCATTCACAACACTGCCCAAATGACAGTATTTTTCACAATTTCCTGTGCTGAGGAACAAAATTACATGAATCAGACGAAGATTTTACATTTCAGTTTGTTTTGTTGGCCTGGGGAGTTTGGCCATAATGAAAAATCAAAGGGAAAGATGAAAACAGACCAAGCAATTTTCTTTCAAGCTTGTTTACTTTGCTTGAGAGCAGCGGTTCATGAGATGACTGACTGGCTCCAGCTCCTTCATCCAGAGGTTTGGAGGACACCAAGAGATCGACGGAGGGCAGATGACAGAGATTTATTTGCGTCCTCTGAGTGAGTTAAGGCCATCGTGGCTTTGTAATCAGAGGTTTGATTTGTCCTTCGACAGAGTGTTAACCACCCGCACACTCGCATCACAACAGCAGCGCATGAGGATGTGTGAGATTGGAAAAACACACACACACACACACACACATACTTTCACAACACTCCCACACATAAATATACTGACAAGCGCAAACATGCATGATCAAATTCAGCCCACAGCTAATCTGAACACTGGTCTATATTAAACCATAGATCATCACAATCACACCACTGCAAGTCCAAAGACAGCGACTGTATTTTACTTAAAGTCAACTAGAAATCAAAATCGACAATGTTTACTTTCTTACTACATATTCCCGGTCCTGGTTTATCAAAGAAAAACATCTTCATAATCTTTCATCAAAATGCACTAACTTGCTCTTGCTCTGAAACAACTGTATGTTCTGCTGCTGGAATCACTTTAAAGCATATAGTAAACAAATAGCCTATATATACCCCCAACAAGTTAAAACCATTTTAATATATACAATATTTTGTAAAGAATTAGTCTCTTTAAAATTGTGGTCTGCATTTGACTCAGGACCCTCATTCAATGAAAGTCTAAGAAATGAAAAAAAGTAACACCACCCCTCTCCTCAACACACAGGACACAGGAGTCGTTCATATCTCTAGCACAAGTTCCACACCAGTTTAATACTTATGGCTAATGGGTTGTTCAAATCCCCAACTTCAAGTATATGAGCAATAGTAATAGTGATGCTTATCTGTGTAAACATTACTAATCATGTGTCACTGTCCCTGGATGACAAGTGTTAGGCTGTTGTATGATGGTGGGGGGTCTGCTATTGTTAACTAGCAACTATTGTACAGTAAGCCCCTCTGGCACGCCGAGGCATGTCCCATCCTTCCTCTGAGCCTCCGGAGCTGTGATTAGCATCCTGACAGAGATAAGGAGCCGACGTTGATGCTACTGCGGGGCGGACAAACATCACGCTAAGCTTGAATGACAGCCCTGCTACAGTCGGGACCGCTGGTGACCGTTCCACTCCCTCACCCTCATTTTCTCTCACTTATTACTTCTCCCCTTCTTTCTTCTGGCTCTCCGGCACTTCTGCCTCTGCAATCACATACGCAAATTATACAACTGACAGCAGTGTGTCCAAAATTTATAAAGAGAAGAGAGACAGACAGATTGAGAAAGGGACAAAATAAAATGAGAGAAATACTTTGAAAAAATCTCAAACCTCAATTGTTAAAAAAATCAATTAAAAAAGGTTGCAGGTCAGGTTCAACTTCAAAAGGGAAATTTTAGAATAGATGCTTTTTTTCTACCATGAAATAGTATTATAAAAGCTTTATATTTAAATATATAAATATTATAAAATAGAAATATACTTTTATACAAATAAAGGTATATTTAGCATATATAAAAAGTAAGTATACATGAAGTTTGTACAGTGTAAATGTGTGTATGTAATGTATATGACATGGTGATAGTTAATCTAATTAAATCGCAAATTAATTGCACATCAAATTTGGCTGAAAAATTACCCCCAAAAGATACTTTAATGTCAGTATTGTTTTAAAAAGAGAAAAGCTTCAAATAGACATTACAAAAAGTAGCTTTAGAAACAAAAATATTTTATTTGATTCAGCATAGAATTTATTACATATAAACTTTTAAGCTTCAATGGCCATGAGGGCGAGTAGGTGATGACAATTTTCATTTTTGTGAGAACTTTACCTTTAATGAGATATTAATATGGAAATATGCCATTTTTGTTAATGAAATAATACTCGAAATAAAAAACTAAAAATGCCAGTAGGTGATGGTAAATGTCTAAATGAGTAAGTCATGAGGGCCACTGAATTATTGATTCACCCGATTGATTCGCTCACAACGCGGATTCATTCAGAAACGAATCCCCTCTGTGTGTTGATCGGAGATGCACATCAGTTCTGCTCTGGCTTAATAGGTAATATTTTCGTTGGCAAAATTAAACAATAGCCAACATTATTGTGTCTAAAATATGACACAGTATTAACCTCCATTGAACTGTTGTATAAAATCAATTTCACATTTGTGCTATTCGGGCCTATTTGTGTAATATTGCGCTCATTCCTCGTGTGCAAACTATCATGACATATATATGAGACAAAAATCCATACAGGGGCTTTTTTGCCCTGATACGTTGAATTTTAGGGGCATTCTAACTGCATTCTATAGGCTATATCATGCAGTAAATGGCTTAATGTTCATCAGCAAACAAGTATGAGAAATGTATGAAGCATTTAAAAAAAAAAAAAAAAAAAAAAAAAAAAACATCCCCCAATAATTAATTAAGTAAATTAACATGTTAAATCGACCGCTCTAATACATATACATATAAAATACACTAACGTTTGAAGATCAATAAATACATTTTAATTTGCAATTTTAAAATAAATGCATTTTTTTTTCTAAATGTGCATGTAATTGCAGTTATATTTCATTAAATTATTTTAAACAAGTCAAGCCATAAATTCTCAAAGCCCTAAAATTCAATAAACCTATAGTTTGCTTCTGAACAGTTTAGAACTAGAGCTATACAGCCAGTATGGATACTAGTTGTACTAGATATCCACTAATACCCAATGAACAATTCATATTATACATGAAGTAGAGTAAAAGTAACGTTCAGCAAAGTAATTTTCATTTCTGTTTCTAGCTCATTAAACTGATATTTGCTCAGCACTGCCACCCATTGTTTTGGAGGATAGTGCAACATAATGGCTGCATCCTAATTCAGAGGCTGCATCCTTCGAAGGGCACATTCGAAGACCGACTGTCACAAGCGGCACAACGAAGGCTGTACCAATTCAAAGGCTCCTTCAATTGCATCCTTCATTTCCAGTGCAATGAATACAACAGATGGGTTCTTTGTGGCCTTGCCTATCCCAAAATTAATTACGCACCAGTAATGACAGGATTGTATAAATTGTTGAATTACACTTTTATTAAGTATAAAGTATTGGCTTTCAGCTTAAAAAACTTTAAAGCGGTTTAAATGTTGACATATTATTAAGGTGCTATTATATATCGTTTATACTCTTCATTATACAGAAAGGGACCATGTTGAATATATTTAGACAGTTTGTGAACCCTGTTTTGTTTTCAGACAGTTTAATATAACTTTTAAAAAACTCCAATACAATGTTACTGCCACTCATTGACAAAAGCTGTCACAGTTGCTAGGCAACAAGAACAATCCTCCATAGGCTAGACCATCCCATTTAACAACACTCATTCCGACCTTTGTGGCCTTCAAAGGCGTGGCCATTTAAGTCCTATGAAGGATGCAGCCTCTGAATCGGGATGCAGCTATTGACTACAACAGCCTCTGAAGTGCTCACACAACTCAAGTCTAAGAAACTATATACTTATACTTATGTCTCTGTACAATAATGCAACCATATATTCAAGATTCGAGGAGAGAGAATGTAAAAGAAGTTAAGATTTGGTCACTAAAAAAACCCACTTTGGGGATTGGGAATGTCACCTTAGTGTCTTTATACACTCTAAAAAATGCTGGGTTAAAAACAACCCAAGTTGGGTTGAAAATGCACCGACCCAACAATTGAGTTGTTTTAGCCCAATGGTTGAGTTGTTTTAACCCAGTGGTTGAGTTGTTTTAACCCAGTGGTTGGGTTAAATGTTGCTTAAGACAACCCAATTGCTGGGTAAGAACAACTCAACCATTGGGTTAAAACAACCCAATTGTTGGGTCGGTGCATTTTCAACCCAACTTGGGTTGTTTTTAACCCAGCATTTTTTAGAGTGTATTAAAGGCCCACAGAAGTGTTTTGAAACATGCAGCATTATTCAATGTGTTGAGGTAATATCCACTGAAACAGGGAGACATATCGAATAGTTACTCCCCTTTTACAATTCAAATAGGTCCGATAAGTTTTGCGGTCTGCATCAGCTTGTGCACATGATCTGCTCTGTGCTATCGTGACTTTGGACCGGAGCAGACTGAATGAGTGCTGTGGCGGTTCGTGTGGCACTAATCCGAAACCAGACTTCATTCGACCCCAATGGAAAGCATATATTTACACTGTCTGAATCATTCCATATCCCCCATATAGTGCACTATGCGCCATTAATCATGTAGAATATAGTCACTGTGTGAACAAGTAACCGATTTAAGCCTCAGCTTCAGTATCTATTTATAATGTAGGGGGCGGGATGCTTTAGGTTCCAGTGAAGTGCAGAGTGATGTCATCAAAACCACTGATCCATATTGACAGAAGTGAGAGAGTAAGGGTGCTTCTCAATATCGCTCCTCGTTTCCTCGCTTCTCCGTCCTCCATCCTATGACCCGGAAACCGATGGAGCTCAGCCATCTTGTAGGAGATCTCAATTCTCTAATTGCACCACGAGGAGGCGAGGATGGAGGAGTGAGGAGGCTTCCTGAGGAGGCTTCCTGAGGAGTCATGAGCGAGGATACACTGGAGTATCCTTTGCGGAAGTGTTTTATCGACTAAACGTGACGCACGCATTAATTCTTCTCCTCCCCCTTTATATCGTGCCACAATTTATTCATCATTATTATTATGTTTACATGTACAAGACACAAATGTTTGTCAAATAACAACAACTGACAGTTGCAGAATTATATTAAAGCACATGAACGAAACAAATAGAGAAACAAATAGAAACCAATACTATACAATGAATAAAAAGCAGTTAATAACTGGAATTCATTGTTAATAATAACTGGTAATATTCATTAAAATATGGACAAATGTGGTATTGTGTGGAGGCTGAAGCTTACAATATAAATAGTTCTCTAATGTTCAAGAATCCCAACTAAATCCAGCGGTGTCATCATTAATTGACGCCGCTTTAAAGTGATGTTAAAGGGAGCGAGGATATATAATTTCACTTGATTCAATTCCTCCGTCCTCGCGTCTTTTCCTCACGCCCTGAAGGGGCGGAGCTAAGGAGCGAGGAAAGGAAACGAGGATGCACAAATAAGAATTGGGAAGCACCCTAAGATATCTTCTAAACACGAATGTTGTTAATGTTTAGGAGCACACTAGCTTATCGATAACAGTAAGGCTAACATATTTATATTAAAAGCCGAAAAACGTTCAAATTTTGATTTCATGGACGTTATGCTGGAGCAGAAGTATTTAACATACTTCTACTCCAGTGTGAAATAATTACACACACCACCTTTAAACAACTGTCAATAAATGATCAGGCAGCTTCACAGAATGGACATTTTATCTTCATCAAGTATCTTCTAAAACCGAACACGCAGTAAAAGACGTATACAGACACACACAGTCATTCATTAACTCACTCGGTCTCTCTCGCACACACACACACACACACACACACACACTCTCGCACACACACACACACACACACAAACACACACACAGCCTCATTATCTGCGACATGCAGCAGTAGGATTAGCTCTTGAAGTTCCATTACCTCGCTTAAGTCTACCAAAGTGAGATTTTTCTTCCTCGTAGACGGTCCTTTTTTTCTTATCAGCATGTTTCCACACTTTTCTACCTGTCCACGCAGCTATGCCTTATCTCAGCTTTAATGTGCACATGCACAGAACCAGCTAAAACATGCTCAAATGTTTCATGCAGTTTCAAGGACCGAACAAATTAAATAAAAGACAGTTTAAAAGAAACACCATTAATCAGCTACAATCAATCACAAATCAATCAAACCAGCTTGCAAGCGGTTTGGCCAGAGCACAATCACATCAGCTCAATCAGAGACTGCATTCTGCCTGACACCTTGTAAAAGTGAACTCTCAGTTACTGCAGTGTGAAAGCATCAGCCTGCAGTGGATTAGCGCTTGTCTGTACAATTTAAGAATGACAAACCTGAAGCAGCCAATAAGAATGAACTAATCAGCAATCGCTTAATCCAGCTCTGATTTACATTGGCTAATGAGGAGGCTTTGATCTTGGATTCTTTATGATTGGACACAAGTGGTGCGTGGGATTGCCTAGTGTACTATCCTCTCTATTCAGTACGTCAGGCCTGAGGCTCTTGCTGTCCCAGTTATGACACACATTTACATGAACTGCGATGAATTACAGCATTAAAGTCGCTACATATTGAAGAGTAGTGAATGGGAGAAAGAGTGTGTGTGTGGGGGTTGTTAGGTGTGAGAGAGAGGAGAGAGAGAGAGAGAGAGAGAGAGGAGAGAGAGAGAGAGAGAGAGAGAGAGAGAGAGAGAGAGAGAGAGAGAGAGAGAGAGAGAGAGAGAGAGAGAGAGAGAGAGAGAGAGAGAGAGAATCATTTGATTTTGAGATGCTAAAGGAATGGATTGCAGATGAACAGTGAAAGAGAAGGAAAGACTGGGAAGGAAAAGAAAGAGATCCAGCCTGGGGGTCATCAAGTATACTTGATTCTAAAGGAACTCATTAGCCGTTATCAAGTTGTGTTTTCTAGCTACATTAAAAAAAACACAAAAAAAAAACACTTTAACTCAAAAGATTAGAGTCAATAACGGTCAACAAAACAATGTCAAAAAACAATCTTGGAAACTGATCAAAATAGAGCCATGCAAAAGACTGGAATCATTCCTTTATAGGACCCTACAATGTCTTCTTTTCTTTAATAAAGATTAAAAATAGTTTGATACTTTAAAAATAAACACTGTGCAAGGATGCCAAGTACTTAAAATTTGTCTTCAAGTACGCTTAGATTTAATTTGCATGCAGTAAGCAGAAAAACCCAATTTACCCAAATGTACCCAAGTCACACCTGTTCTACAATGGTTAAAAAAATCCTTCTTGCATGCACACATAAAATGAAGTGCATGCTTTCTTTTTTTGGTGGTGGTTGGAGGGTGAAAGCTGGGGGTTGAGTTGTCCCTCTATCTCTTGGGAAAGAGGCTGGGAACACTCGGATACATGAAAAGGAAATTAGAGTGCAGCGCAGGCAGGTTTGCGAGAGCTGCTCTGTCACTTACTGAAGAAAATGTACTCTGTATAGCTGCTCCAGATCTTGTCGTCTCTGTACTGGTTAACAAAAGCAGCTGTTCCGGTTGAGTTGCAGGCGACCATCTGGAACCCAGCCTCGCTCAATCTGTCGAACGCTTGCTCCAGGTAGGTGAACTTCAGGTAGAAGCGTGAGGTGTATTTCTCTGGAGGACGGTCAGGATCCCTACTTTCATTCAGAGTGTCCCCGAACACCTCTTTTGCCAGAGCGATACGCCCGCAGACCATGATCCGTGCCACTCGCCGAAACTTAGCATCGGCTTGGTTATCCCTCACCATTGTGTAGGATCCCCGATAACCAATCGTAATGAATCCTGACCTTTTGTCCAGGGTGGAAGAGGAAGTCACGTAGTTGGAGGCACTGTTTCCAGTTCGAGTCACCAACTCGCTACTCTGTGAACTTTCCTCAATATCGCTCTGGCAGCCCTCGTCGTTGAGCGAGCCTTGCTTGGCTACACGCGGGCCCAGGAGTCTCAGAAGTTCCCCCAGCTGGAAGTGCTCGGCCTCGCGTTGAAGACGTTCCCGTTCCGGGAAGTGTTCGGGTAGCACGAGCTGGCGGTCCCGTAGGAAGTCCAGCACGTATCGGAACAAGAAGCCATCGCGGTCGATGAAAAAGCGCCCTCGACTGTCGCGGGGCAGCTCGTGCGGGTTGCATCGCGTGAACATGGTGTGGAGGGTGGTGTCAGGTATGCTGACCAGAGTGGAGCGTTTGGTGACATACACCTGGCCGCCCACATTGAGTTCCACAACCTCCGGGTACGGACTTGACACCTCGCTGATAGGGAGTATAGTTTCCTTCATGGCCATGATCCAAACACACCAAAGCGACAGGGTAAACAAGACGAATGAAGAAAGGCGACTATGGAAAGATCTCAAAAAGAAGCAGGCAACGAATCCATAGAGGTCCAGGAGTGATGGATGTCAGTCAAGGTTTTCACTGCCAAACAGCTGTTAAAGTTTGAGAAAGGACTACATCGCTGCAGGAAAATGATAGAGGGATGAGAGAAGAGGGAGAATAAGAAAAAGGGAAGAGGACAAGAGAAGGGGATGGAGTGCTATCAAGTTTCCTCAGCTGCTGTCCCTCTGTTGATGAAGAGAGCAGTGGAGTACGAGATGTAGACACTGGGGGAGAGAGAGAGAGAGAGAGAGAGAGAGAAAGAGGAGGTGGGAAAGAGGAGGAACGCCAAAAAGAGACCCACATCATTTGTCCAAGGTCTAAGGGAAGCCACAGTGACATCATCTACAGAATGAGAGAGGGAGTGGAGGTGTAACCACACGGTCCTGCCTTTTAAAGAGACAGCGGCACTATAATTCAAACATGAAAAGAGCAAGGAGACTTTAATGAGCATCAAATGATATAATCAAGGATATGTTATAAACCCATAGAAAAAGATAATGAGAAATGCAATTTTGGTTTGTTCTTTTAGTTATGTGCTTATGTATGCTGTTGTGTAGTATAATGTTCTCTCTAAATGACTATCCGGTGTAATTGAGTTGGACTCCAATGTCTGCATGTTGTGGCACAGTGAATAATGAGCAGGCACACAATGTGATTGTCTCATGGGAATAAACACAGATTATCTGTAATTCTCACATTATCTCTGCCAAACCATTAAAACGGAGGGAGAAAGAGAGAGTCAGACAGAAGCACTATATTAAATAACCCAGAAGACTACACCGCCATCTAGGGGCCATATGTAAGTGCAATCTGTCAGGTTTGTCATTGAAAATAAAAAAGACAGTCTGTAAAACAATATCAAATTCTGCTCAAGTTAAATTGATTTGTATTTCTAAACAATAGATTGCAATTCCGTGTGACATTTTTAAATAAGTGTTTTTAATTATCAATTATTTAAGGTTTCTTAATGGATTTGGTAATGTTTTGTAGTAAAATCTTGATATAAATGCTGAATTTATAAACGTATAAACATTTTTTTTATAACTGATTCATACTCTTTTACTCAGATAAGTATGATTCAGATCATTTATTTATTATGCACATTTAAAACAGCCACAGGACTAACCAAAGTGCTGAACAAACTCAAATAACAAAAGATAGAAAATTAAAAGAAATAAGAAGCAACATTAAAACATATAAAGGAGCGACATTAACAAGTTTAATCTACTTACTATACAGTAAACAGTAAGTAATTCAGAATGCCAACCAGGTCAGTCTAAACTTAACTATCAAACGGTAAACAGTCCAAATGGTGATGACCTCTTACACTTTTAAACCCTTTTACACCTGACATTTTTTTAGCAGAATGCATTTACAGCTTCATTCTCAATGTGTCTATTGGAATCGGATAGAGATCTGATTGCACTTATAGCCACAAAATCATAATCTCCATTTATAGAATTTGTAAAACAACGATGGATAATTCAACATACTTTCTCTCATTTCTTGCTCAAAGAAATTAACAGATATTTTTAGAAAGTTTTAAAGCACCTTCTTTGATAAGAGATGAGATTCCATTATATAAAGTTGTAAAGGTGGTCAAAATCCCAAGCGCATTTTCAGCAATCCAATCACAATGCATTGTGGGCGCAACTACACCTGGCTTGTAATGCGGTAACGCCATGTGTACAATGGGCTGCATAGTCGTTTTTGTTTGTTTTGTTTTTCATACAAATAGTCTTTCTTTACCAGTGCATACAAGTATATACAATTACCTTATATCCACATTATTCAACTCTGAATGAAAGTGACAAAACTTTTATTGGTTGATTTGACCCACAGATTTAAAATTTGTATGTAAGAATGTAAGAAATATAACATTTTAAAGGCACAATATGTAATTTTTCGCCACTAGAGGTCACTTATTTAAAACAAAGGCATAGCTTGATGATGCCTTGATTTCATGGAATCATGGGAGTTGTTGTCTTCACCTCTACAGCCGGTAGAAAAGAATCCAACAGGACTTGGATTACTAATGAGAGACAAGCGCGACATATTGATCGAGAGCAGTGGAGCTTTTATTACGCTGCAGACGAGCGCTTCTGCTTTTTCCGCTCATGCGTATGTGGGGCAACACAGTACTATTTTATTATATTACATACATTTGAGTGTGTTGAAAGTTATGTTATAATGCTACTCTGTGTGTTCGCTTGGTGGATTCTATGAGACACTTTTTGCACACTGCAGTAAACTAGATTGATATTAGGCATGGTAAAACATGGTACTCGAGGTAAATCAAGAAAATAAGATTTAAACAATAAGACTAACTGTGTTGAACTTTATAAGAATGATTCAATTTCTGTCAATGAATGTATCCAAACAGCTGCTCATCTGTTTAATAAAACACATTATATATTAAAGCGTCTTTTGTGTTTCCATGGTTTCTACAAAATAAAACCGGAAATTGAGGGTTAAGTGGGTATGATGTCATTGATATGCCATGTCCTGGTTAAAATGGCTTATTTCTCTGGATTAAACATTCTTGAAACCATTTGGGATAATGTAAGTAGTACACAAATCAACAAAATATCTAACATTGTTTAAGTGGTTTTTCAAAAATTGACCCATCAGAAGATTTTAAAGCACCTTCATCAAAAGGATCAAAAACCCGTCCAGCTATGAGGTGACACTTTCTTGAAGGACAGAAGCACACGTGGTTTTAGGAGATGTGGATGACGATAATGTCATTGCCTTACTATTTATCACTGTCATTCTGGGGACGCTGTCCCTCCTGAGAAACAATAGGCTTCCTCAAGGGATAAACTGAAAGCCATTGTTTCTTGGTGCTAATCACCTGGCTGAGAGCTGACAATGAGTAATTACTGTGATCCTGAGGACTGCAGCGGTGTGTAAATACTAGCTGCTTTTGATGAATGAACCAACTGATCTGCAGTCATATTCAGCATTTGCATGTGATTGCCATATTAGGTGTACTTGTAAGATCATATGGTAAGAAATGTACCTATTTAAAGACAAATACCCACAATAAAACAAAGCAAAGGATAGTAACTGTGCCATGCTGGTGTATATAATAATGCTGTAGCTTGCCTCTTTGTGCAATTGTATGGTAAGCTGGAAATCACAAATCTTAAAAAAAAAAAAAAAAAAAACTGAAAGTGGGGGATAACAATGGTTGATTTTACACATGATTTTCCTACTTCTCTCCCTCATTTTGCTATTTTATCTGTTTTTTTTCTTGCTAAAAGTCAATTATCATGGCTTTTCATTATGACAATATGACAGGCTTAGTGGATGATAAAGCAGGCAAAACCACAGACTTGAGTTGAAATGCAATTTACACCGAGCCATCTATAGAGGCTAGAACACTTGAGGATAGCCCTTTTGACTTGGCTCAGTAAGCAACCATCCAAAACAACCTAGTAACCACATAGCACAACACCTTAGCAACTGCATAGCATCACCCTGGCAACCACTCACCTTTTCTTCAGAAAATGTCTCTCCTTGTGTGACTTCACCTCTTCACCTTCCTGTCAAGTGATTCAGTGTCGCTCCATGACGCCGTCCATCCTCTTTTCTTTTTTTTGAATTCTGACTCCAAACGGACTCCACAGCCACACTTCCCTCCATGATTACACTCAGACACCAGCCAGACCTGCACACAGAGCTGTTCATCAGCCACTTAAGACAGCATGCATGGCTGATTTTATGGTGGATGGCACAGAATGACATTGACCTTCCCTCTAAAATAAACGCTCATGAGGTAAAGCACCTGTTAAGTATGCAGCACAGTACATGTGAATGACACACTCAATGTCATATTCAGCATGTAGAGCTTTATCATCCAGAGTAAGTACACCACCACCGCACATATATATGTAGATAGATATGCTTGAATGCTGTTTTCCTGGTCTGGTCTCTTTTAAAAAAATAGTTTTCTGTACTGACAGTAAAAATATAAATTAAATAAAAGTTAAATTGCAATTTTATGACAGCACAACATTTTTAACAAGATACCGACTAAATATACACAGAATTTTAACAGTTCTCATCAATCAAATGCAATACAAAAACATATGACAAACAAAAACATATGAAGTCAGTTAGATATGGTTACAAAAAGTAACCTGTACTGTGGAGTTTATAATACAATAATAGGGTACAACAGGGCTAAAGGCACACCTTAAGAAAAAAAATGATTTTGTGTGAAAAGAAATCATAAAAGTGGTTTATTTTGTTTACAAATCTTATAAATGTATGATGCAAATACTTTTATAATTTAAAATAATGCTTTTTAAAAATATCTAAGATAATACTTGTTCAAAACAATCACTTTTGATAGATACAATATTTTTTTGTTTTAATAAATATGCTGTCTTTAAAATGTTAATATATTTAAAAAATCAGAAACAAATTTTAAAAAGTAAAGATTCTGAAAGCATTGAAGGAGATCCCATTATAATTTAATAGATTTACAGTAGTAACAATAAATGCTTTTTTATTATAATATATGATTAACATCATATTTTTAAATATGATGTTTTCATTATAAATATGGTGATTATCTCTAAGGTGGATAACCAATTTAATATATGACACTTACAATCTGAATCTAACCATGCCATGTCAGCAAATGGAAATGTATTTTACATATTCTTCTGTTATTAAAAACTGTTGCTTTCATTTCCTTGACAAAACAGAAAATCATTAGAAGACCTTTGGCTCAAAATATGGTCAGTAATTCTAGTGATTCTTTGCTACTTAAATATAGAACATTTTTAAAAACATTAAATATATTAGATACAATTTGTGCCGCTGCCCACAACTGCATCAAAGATCAGACACATTTCCATGTGCATTGTGAAAAGCAGATGTTTTGGAAAGTGCTGAAGGCAAGTTTGTGCCATCTTATGGTTTAGAGGAAAATCAAATCAAAAGAGCCTTTTTGGAATCAGTATCCCTGTTGTACCGTATAATAATACTAAAATGAAACTCCTGCTGAATGATAAAACCAGTAAAAATAACAAAAATAAGCAAATATAGCTTTTCACTTAGTCCAGTATGCAACACCCTTCATATTTAACAATATCATTGATCTGACTGCACTGACACTATTGTATGAGAACTGGACTGGATGATGATGACATCAATGCTTTCTGCTTAAGGAATGAAATGGGCTAAATTAATAATTAATGATCTTTATAATCAAACTAAATCAACACTAAACTGACTTCAGCTGAACAATGACCATTTCCTTTTAGAGCTGCTTTATAGCCTAAATAAAGTGTTTGCATCATTGAATAGCTTTCCTGTAATCACTGTAAATGTACGTTGCAACATTTTGTATTGTAAAGTGCTATATAAATAAAAGTGACTTGACTTGACTAGTAACCACCCAGAACACACTAAGCAACCAGGCAATCCGCACCAACAAGCATTGTGTTGAAAAGCTTTGTATGGGTAAAAATCTTTTCAGAATATGTAAAAAATCGAGTTCCGTCTCGAGCCGTTTACCATTTGTCCTTGCGGCTCTGCTCCATAACACAATTATTCAGCACAAGATTTTTTTTTTTTTTTGAAGCACCTCAAACAAATTGTTACAATCACTTTCAATAAAACAACACTCAAGAGCAAGAGAAATCTCTGGGCCCGGAGAGGTGTGTATAGAAAGCTGAACAGTGACTGACAGCAGCAAATGACAGCACTTTGCCACAGCCTTGCTTTTCCCTCGGTGGTGTGAGGGGAATGAAGACAAGCCGATCAGAAAGGCCACTGCATGCCGCTGGCACCCCACCACCACCCACCCGTTTGCAGTTCTATTACAGGTTGGGGTGAGACGACTTCCTCTGGTGCTACACTATGGTATCTGTAGACCGGTAGTCAACACTTCACAGTGAGATAAATGAAAAGGAAAGCTGTCGTCAGCATGACTTGTCAAGCTGTTTTAAAAGGTTTGAGGTGGCACAGGAGGACACTTGAAAAAGGGCAGGTACTTCAGTGTGAGCTTACCTTATATACCTTAAAGAGGATCAATTCTGTTACACATATGTTGTTCCAAACCCATAAGACTTTAGGTAATTTTCAGATATTTTTGATGAAAATTAGAGCTTTCTGTCCCTTTCTGTTATGCAGCACATTTGAGCTTCCTCAAGAACCAATGAGGTTCATTCTTGTGTTACGCAGCACATCTTGACTTCCTAAAGAACCAGTGAGGGTTCATTCTTCTGTTATGCAGCACGGTTTGACTTCCTCAAGAACCTATGAGGTTCATTCTTCTGTTATGCAGCATGTTTTGACTTCCTCAAGAACCTATGAGGTTCATTCTTCTGTTATGCAGCACGGTTTGACTTCCTCAAGAACCAATGAGGTTCCTTCTTGAGGGCGGCAGTGGCTCAGTGGTTCATGTAGGTTGTCTACAAACCAGAAGGTTGGTGGTTCAATCCCCGGTTCCACCTGACCAAGTGTCGAAGTGTCCATGAGCAAGACACCTAACCCCAGCTGCTCCCGACGAGCTGGATGGCGCCTTACATGGCTGACATCGCCGTCGGTGTATGAATGGGTGAATGTGAGGCAAAATGTAAAGCGCTTTGGATAAAAGCGCTATATAAATGCAGTCCATCCATTTCCTTCTTGTATTTTGGAGCATGTCTGAGCTTCAGAAATAGATTTGTTCTCACACGCCATGCAGATTTGGTTGGGCTTCTGTTTATGTTCGCAGATCAATGTTTATATGTGATTAAAAGCCTAAATCCAACCGTTTCATCATATAAAACAATCGCGTCTCTTCAGAAAATGTACTAATCCTTTCAATTCATATGGACTAGTTTTACGATCTGTTTATGAACTTAAAGTGTCAAAGTGGTAGTTGAGTAGACTGTAAATGGAGGGACAAATTTTTTGTGTGTTTGCAAACAGCAATGATGTTTTTGTGTGTGTGGGTAGCAGAAAATGAAAATGTTCTGCAGCATTCTTTGGGAGCCACAGAATAAAAGACTAAAAAGTTCATTTTAAGTGTATATCTCACAATTCTTAGAAGGATAAACAGAATTGTGATAGGCTTTTTATACAGTCTTTTTTCAGAATTGTGATAACTCACAATTGCGAGTTATGAAGTCCAAACTGGGAAATAATAAATAAATAGAGTCAAGAATTGTGAGATAAAAAGGGTATATGATTAAAAGTTATCTATGTAAAATGTTAGCTTTGTTGTAACTGCTAGCATGTCCCCTATGAACTGCATATCTAATACAGATTTCCTAGAAAACATATCCATAAACATCATATTGCCAGTTGCCATACTTTTTTGTTGTTGTTGTTTTGTTTAAAACAGTTTAGGCTAAGTTACCTAGAGTCGTAGGCCTACACTTCACAGGCTTCTTCACAGCAGTTCTTCGAGCTTCTTCGTTGCTGACAGTAACGTTAGACACGATATTTGCTTGTTTAGTATCAGTTGTAGACTAAATTCGTCGCTTTCTTTGTTTTCAGTGTTCTTGCTACTAATTTACCGAAACACCGCGTCAAACTTTTTTTTTTTTTAAACACCGCGTCAAACGATTCGGGTGAATGAGCGTCGATAGCATCGCTACCGAGTGATTTATTGATTCGCAAACTTGTAAAGAACCGACTCAGGATATTTACTCATTAATGAATTGTCATGATTCTCTTCACACTGTAAAATAAAATTTTACAAGTAACGAGTAATAACGCCTGCGGATTAATCAATAAAACTATTTTGAAATAGAAACTTGCAACCTAAGGCTATTTAAAATGAGCTAATATGCACAAACGGAAATTAGGATTATGACCGTCTTTATTGTACATTGCACATATAATGCACATAAAGTAGGCTAATGTCTTGAGTTGAAATCATTTTATTTAGAACATTAAATCGGTGATATGGTAGGCTACAACAGTTAGTTTAGGGCACTTCTACAATGTACATGTAGAAGGCCTACACAAGAGGGCGCTGTTTCTTAGTTGTCAGCTGACTTGAGTTGGAGGTGAGAATTTTTAACTACAGGTAAGGTCTAATTTTCAGGTCTACGTTTATAATACAAGAATAAGTATATCTAAAAAGCACGAGAAATAGTATCATCACAAGAAGAGAGTAGAGAAAATGCGTGATCATCTTCCCTCCTCCCTGGACACATGCATCCTCAAAGATCCTTTTCCAGATTATGCAAGGAAAAAAAAGAGAGAAATGGAGTGGACGTGACGGGATGACGGGACATTTCCATTCACTGACTCTGAGAGAGACCTCTACATAAGACCTGCCTCCTCTTAATAAACCGGCAGACACACGGTAGTTCCAGCTCTCCCTCCGTCTATCTCTCTCTTTATCTGCTGACAGCAACAGCGTCCCTTGATTTCCCCTGATGCTCCAAACTTCCAGTGACTGATCAAACCGTGATAAGATCTGATCTGAGCCCACAACCACTTGGCTTATCAGAAAACCTGTGCAAGTTTCTGTCTCCTGGATTCAGGTAAGTGGGGCATGGACACTAAGATTATTTAAATGTATTTGTTTATTTCTTTGGTAGACACATATAAAACAAATGTGAAAATGTTATCCATGAATAAGCTTTAATTTGCATTGCACAAAAGTTTCTTTATAATGGAAAAACATTATAACACTAAGATGAATGACTATTAATGAATAAGTGTTGTGATCTTAAACCCGTCTCTGTAACTGTATGATTAAAGTTAAGCTGAAATTCAAAGTTGGAGGAATATTTAAGCTGCATGTGTATCCAAATTGTGGTCAGATGCAATTTGTGTAAATCCAACCAAATTTGGAAATAGCTGATCTACAGTATTCTCTTTAAATGCATACTGTCATTCCTGTGCACATGCACAGTTTACTATCGCACATTTTTATTTCATAAGCATGCAGTTTTTGGTAAGTCACCTTACTTTAAATATACAACACTATGTCTGTGTGCGGCACAACAAACAAATTGGCGACCATGCGCTGGGTAGAACACATATGCTGGGTATAAGTAACCCAAAAAGCTGGGTTATGCACGTTAACCCAGCAAGTTGGGTTGCACAGTTTAACCCAATGTCAGCTCATTTTGACAAACAAATCTCCCCTGGGAGATCATACTTCAGTATCGCTGCATCACTTCTTGCTCGCTCTGCAGTCCAAGCTAACCTAGGAAATGTGAAATAATGTTAGCGGAGCAAACAATGGTTAACTTACTTAAAAAAGGTTGAAACTACAGATGATTTTTGTCTGTACAGTAGCAGGCCTAATTATTTTAAAGGTGCACTATGTAGTATTTTTGCAGTAAAATATCCCAAAACCACTAGGCCAGTGTTATATATTTTGTTCAGTTGAGTTCTTACAATATCCCAAATGTTTCCAACTATTTATAAATTGTGAGAAAATTGCTATTTTAACTAAGGATCGGGACGTTTCAGCATAGCATTTGAGCGAGTCGCCTGTCAATCGTGTCATATCTGCGTTACCCACGGTTTTATTCTGCAAAAGTGCTTTTCTCTTAGCAGTGTGAACATGTCACAGCAGCGCCGAGCGAACGCAGAGTAACGTCATAACATCTTTTTAAACACACTTAAATGTATCTAATATGATAAACAGAGCTGCTTTACCTTATAATCATTACCGGAAAAAGCGGAAGTGCAGCTGCCCGGCGACCCGGTGTCCTGTCCCGTCATAATAAAAGTCCCGGTGCTCGTGAGCCGTGTGTTTGTATAGCAATCGCTCCAGCGGCCGTGCTCAGCTCCACAACACTCTGTCCTGCTCTGCTTTACACTACAGTAACGCTAATAACCGCTTGCATGAACGTGATTTCTGCCCATGTCCTATTTTCCACCAGCTGTGAGGTGAAGACCACATGTCCCAAGATACTGCGATCACTTGGCGTCAATCTTGGCGTCATCAAACTACGCCTTTGTTTAGAATAGGCACCCTCCAGTGGACGGAAAGTTGCAAAGTGCACCTTTAATATACAAGTTAATACAAACCTTAAAGTCATTCAAAAAATACCAACTAAGGACAGGAGAGAAAACAAAATGACATTTGACAAACCAATCCAGTTTTAAATTTAAAACCAGCAGTGAGTCTTATGACCCAGCAGACTGGGATTCTGAGGAGGTGCAATGTCAGTGAAATGTAACAGAGCAGTGGTTTACACAAAACCCCCCAAAGTAACCCAACAAAATGACCTAACAGGCAGAACCCAGTCAATTACGTTTAGCTACAATATCTTCAACAATATGATTAGATTACTGTATAATTACTCCCTTTAAAAAGTATTGCTACTAATTACTATACTTTCTAAATCTCATATAAACATTGATGAGATAGACATGAAACATGCTCTTTTAATTCTTTCAAATAAATGATATAAAATTGCATAAAATATTCAAGTATTAAAAGATAGAAGGTTAGGCTACATTAAGAAAATGCTATCACATGCACATTACATTTTTAATGTTAAATTGTTTTATATAGAATTTTTCTGTTCAGTATTTCAGTATTTAATCCAATTACTAATTCAATTACAAAAAAAAAAAACTAACTTTAAACATTAGTGATATTTGGACACTTCTTATTCTGATATTTTGACAGTGATAAATATATCATCTGATCTATTTGTATATGTAATGTGTGTGTGTATATATATATATATATATATAAATAATCACTCTCTCTTTTGGTTTTTCTTTATATCTCACACATTCAAGCCATGCTGAGAGGTGGATTGTGGGATGCGGTAATTGCCATGGTGCTATGGACCATCTGGCTGCCCTCCTGTCTCGGCCAGACCACCTCACCATCTCAGGATGGAAAAATGAAGTTTCGTCTGGCCGGATACCCTCGCAAACACAACGAAGGGAGAGTGGAAGTGTTTTACAGTGGAGAGTGGGGAACGATCTGCGATGACGACTTCACCTTGGCCAACGCTCATGTTCTGTGTCGCCATCTAGGTTTCGTGGAGGCACTGAGCTGGTCGCACAGTGCCAAGTATGGACCAGGCAATGGTGAGTTAAAAAAAAATGGACAAAGCAAAAAGCCACTTTTATTGTAGTTTATCAAGTTCATGCTGTTTAGTTATTTTTTTAGTTTCTGAAACGCCTGTTGTAAGCTGACTTGGCTGGTAAACATCCCTGTCCCTTCAGGCAAAATCTGGTTGGATAATGTCATGTGTGGAGGAACGGAAAACAGCATAGAGAAATGTGCGTCCCGTGGCTGGGGGAACAGCGACTGCACGCATCAGGAGGACGCAGGGGTGGTCTGTAAAGACGAGAGACTTCCGGGCTTTGCAGACTCCAACATCATTGAGGTAAAAGATAATTTTTATCAAATGCCCTGCCACTAAAGCTGGCTAACAGATATATATATATATATGCATTACATAGAGTGCTGCCTGCATTGATGACGCATTAGAACACTTCACCACGTTCACATGACTTAAACATCACCCAAAAATGAAAATCATCCCATGATTTACTTACCCTCAAGCCATTCTAGGTGTATTTGACTATCGTCTTTCAGACGAACACGATTGGAGTTATATCAAAGAATGTCATTGCTCTTTCAAGCTTTATAATGGGAGTGAAGTCTAAAAAAGTGCACCTATTCATTTTATAAAAGTAATCCATACTACTCCAGGGGGTTAATACAAGCCTTCTGAAGCAAAGCGATGGGTTTTTATAAGAAAAATATCACTATGTTAAACTTTATAGACTAAAATAACTAGCTTCCGGCAGATGGATTTACCTGTTTGGCTGATGACTTTGATGAGTAAGACTTTTGTTTATCTTCAGGACACAAATGAAGATCTTTTTTTCTAATCCATATGAATTGAGAAGCATCAAAGTGGTAGTTGCATAGCTGTCTATAAACAGACGGACAGAGAGCTCTCAGATTTCCTCAAAAATTCTTAATTTTTGTTCTGGAGATGAACGAAAATCTTATTTGGTTTGCAACGACAAGAGGGTGAGTAAATGACAGCATTTTCATTTTTCGGTGAATTATCTATTTAAAGTCCCCGACAACCGCTGTAGTCACATTTAGAGACTTATTAGCAACCGCCTTTTTCAAGACAAATACAAGATTAAAATTACAGGGGGTATTCTGATGCATTATGTAATAGAATAAAACATGAAATGAAAATCTATTGAGATATTTACCTTATTTCAGGCATTTGTACATAACTAATTGACTTTGATACGATGGGTCTGAAAGTGCTTGTTTCTTGATTTTGGCCAACAAAATACGTCATCCCTGGAATACACTATTTTACCTATAAACCATTAACGTAGCAGTGAAAGCTGATTTAGCTGAATCTACTGTGGTTGAATTGCGGTGATGCTGCTTGTTTAGAAGTGCATGTCAAATAACAAAGCCCTCTCAGATTGCATACAAGTCACATAGAATTAAAAGCACATGTTTTTACAGTTTTTTTTGTTGTTGATGTTGTTTTGCCTGTGGTTTCTTTCAAAACAATTGTTGCCCTTTTACCTAAAATGTGAAAAAAGATTTGCTTGGTATTTTTGTCATGATTTTTGTCATTTATTTTTCTTATCCTACAGTCTGACATAAACATACTTCATTTTGATTTATTTTTCAGAAAAGAATACATAATATCTCCAATAAATATGTCTTGATTTAAGAATGTTTAGATATGTGTACTAGAAAACAAGACAAAAATCCTGAGTACATAAATCATTTTTTTGTAGAGATATAGAAGAGGATAAATGTGAAAATGCTCACTGTGGGTGCAGGAGCAACGCTCATATTAAAGATTCAGCATATTGGCCTCTTCTTGATTAGAAACTGTGATCATTTTTCATAAAGTCACATAGGAATGATAGCTAAAATTGTGTGGCAGTTACTTTTCAAAGCAAACTGATATGAGTTCTGGTGACCTGGAGTAATAAGCACACACATTGCACCACCCAGAACGCCCTAGCAGCTTTCTGTCATGTTTGCAGACAGCTTTTATCTCTTCACTTTTTCCTTCTTCGTTTTTCATCTTCTCTCCATTTGACAGTCCCTTTTCCCCCATGTTTTCTCTCTCCCTCATCCCCAGCCAGAGTCACTCTGCTCAGACTCAAAGTATTTGCTCAGTTGTAAATTAGTCTCTGATGAAATGCTTGTGTGCTGGAACGGCACCAGAGAAATAGAGACAGATGTAAAAGATACAAGAGCTCGGAGAATTAGTGACTGCAAAGCAAGAGAGAAGAAAAGAGAAGGAAGAGTTGAGGACGTGCAGAAATGACGTTGCTCAGTACGTGCCAAGTTTCTCTGTGTTCTTGTCCGGAAGGCAGAAGGAACACAGAGAACACCGGGTGGGTGTTAGACGAACCTCTGGCAACCTCTGCTGTTTGCGCTTCACTACACACACTCAGATGTGTCTGCGTTTACTGGAATGTTGCAAATGACTGATTTCACATCCAAATCTACAAATGTTTTCCAAAACACAGATTGAACAAAGAACTTCCCAAAGTAATTATAGTGTGCTTGCTATTTGTTTCGTAGAAATGCATGTTTGTTTGAAACTGAATGTGATTTGTGTTGAAATGGCATTTATCTAATATAGTTCAGACTTATGGCATAACTCAGCTGAGTTGAGTTTCCTGAGGACTCCCAATAAAAAAATTATTTTATACTGTACAAACTTTACATTGTATCCCCGAACCTTATCCCTAAACCTAACCCTTAAAACATTTTTTGTTTACATAAAGAAAAATCACTTCATGATCACTTTATGATTTATGAACTTTTTTCATAATGGGGACTGAAATTTTGGCCAAAACCTGAAACCCAAACACACACATGAATAAACAAAATAAATATCTCAGCACCAGACTTCACATGCCATTCAATTTCTAGCTAATTTTCAACAGTCTGAAAGTTTTTATGATGTCTATAAAATGTGCTCCATTTGTATTCTTTCTGATTATGTTTTTTCAAGCTTATGCAATTTATTTTCATGTTTGACATTTAAATTGATAAAAAGTGCAGTCGGTGCTTCTGCATGCTAAACTCACTGCCTCAAAGTCTTCTGAGGGCATGCCATGTGGTTGCTAGGGTTTTCTGGATGGTTACTAAGTGGTTGTTTACTGGACAAAAGAGCCCACCCACAGGTCTCTATGTTATTCTTGTCTCTAGATATGGCTTTTCTCCTTCAGTGTATTTTTTAGGCCACACATTTCATCATCCAAGTTGAAAATCATAATTATATAAATATATAAAAATCGTATAAATTTACTAACACACACATATACATATGATATATATATATATATATATATATATATATATATATATATATATATATATATATATACACATACATATACACACATATATATATATATATATATTAATATATATATATATATATATATATATATATATATATATATATATATATATATATATATATATAGTAACCCCGGCTACTGAATCGCACCATGTTCATTAGCTGGCCAGAGGAGAATGGACCCTCCAACTGAGCCTTGTTTCTCCCAAGGTTATCTTCCCCGTTCTGTCACCTGATGGAGTTGTAAACTCCCACAATTTATTGAACGAAAACGGCGACTGGCACAGATGTGGTTTGCTAGTAACTAGCCTTAGGTTGAGATTGAGACCCAAATTCCAAATTAAAATTTCATTTAATTGTCCCATGGCAAGGTGCTCAGCAGACGTTGTGGACGGTGCTGGCCAGACATTTGGAAGTGCTTGTGTAAGTTTTTCTAGCCAGTGCACAATGACGGTGTGGTTTGGCTTTACTACAGTGATCCAAAACCCTCATGTGAGATGACTCGTGACCAGCATGAGTCAAACAGACGGGCTGGTTACTAAAAACTCTGCATTAAATTTAATTTGGAGCATGTAGCTGACTAGTTAATCAAATATAAGGCATACACACGCACACATCTATCAGAGAAACATCTCATCTTCTTCACCACAGACATGCACATATTAGAAAAATCACATTACAAAACTGCTCTTGAAACCAGTATTTATTACATTTACCTGTCCTGATGTAGAGCTGCTTTTGTTTTAGATGCAGGTGGATGAAAACCGTATGGAGAAGATTCGTCTGCGTCCACTCTCAGGTGCCCATGCCGGCCGTATGCCTGTGACAGAGGGAGTGATAGAGATAAAGTTTAAGGAAGGATGGGGTCACATCTGCAACACTGGCTGGACCACCAAGAACTCCCGTGTGGTGTGTGGCATGATGGGATTCCCTTCTCAGAGAACCACAGACAAGAAGCAAAGCAGGTAATGGCCATGTTTCAATGATCAAACTGTATGGTTGGCAAAAAAAAGTATTAATAAAATGTTCGACTGCAAGCTTAAAGGGTTAGTTCACTCACCCCAATGTCGTTCCACACCAATAAGACCTCCGTTCATCCCCTCAGTTTAAGATATTTTAGATTTAGTCCGAGGCCTTTCTGTCCTTTGAATGTAAGTGTATGCCCACTTTACTGTCCACGTCCAGAAGGTAATGAAAACATCAAGAAGGTTACTGAGTAAAAATCAGGGAATAGGGATTAAAATGGATGTTATGAACGTGTTTGAGAAAGAAATGAATGAGAGGTGCTCTAATAAAGATGGTACATGTATGTAGGCTGTAAACTGAAGAATGTTTATTTTTACAGTCTTGTTCAAAATAATAGCAGTACAATGTGACTAACCAGAATAATCAAGGTTTTTCGTATATTTTTTTATTGCTACGTGGCAAACAAGTTACCAGTAGGTTCAGTAGATTCTCAGAAAACAAATGAGACCCAGCATTCATGATATGCACGCTCTTAAGGCTGTGCAATTGGGCAATAAGTTGAATTAGTTGAAAGGGGTGTGTTCAAAAAAATAGCAGTGTGGCATTCAATCACTGAGGTCATCAATTTTGTGAAGAAACAGGTGTGAATCAGGTGGCCCCTATTTAAGGATGAAGCCAACACTTGTTGAACATGCATTTGAAAGCTGAGGAAAATGGGTCGTTCAAGACATTGTTCAGAAGAACAGCGTACTTTGATTAAAAAGTTGATTAGAGAGGGGAAAACCTATAAAGAGGTGCAAAAAATGATAGGCTGTTCAGCTAAAATGATCTCCAATGCCTTAAAATGGAGAGCAAAACCAGAGAGACGTGGAAGAAAACGGAAGACAACCATCAAAATGGATAGAAGAATAACCAGAATGGCAAAGGCTCAGCCAATGATCACCTCCAGGATGATCAAAGACAGTCTGGAGTTACCTGTAAGTACTGTGACAGTTAGAAGACGTCTGTGTGAAGCTATTTTCAAGAATCCCCCGCAAAGTCCCTCTGTTAAAAAAAAGGCATGTGCAGAAGAGGTTACAATTTGCCAAAGAACACATCAACTGGCCTAAAGAGAAATGGAGGAACATTTTGTGGACTGATGAGAGTAAAATTGTTCTTTTTGGGTCCAAGGGCCACAGGCAGTTTGTGAGACGACCCCCAAACTCTGAATTCAAGCCACAGTACACAGTGAAGACAGTGAAGCATGGAGGTGCAAGCATCATGATATGGGCATGTTTCTCCTACTATGGTGTTGGGCCTATTTATCGCATACCAGGGATCATGGATCAGTTTGCATATGTTAAAATACTTGAAGAGGTCATGTTGCCCTATGCTGAAGAGGACATGCCCTTGAAACGGTTGTTTCAACAAGACAATGACCCAAAACACACTAGTAAACGGGCAAAGTCTT
Organism: Pseudorasbora parva; assembly: GCF_024679245.1. Taxonomy (NCBI): domain Eukaryota; kingdom Metazoa; phylum Chordata; class Actinopteri; order Cypriniformes; family Gobionidae; genus Pseudorasbora; species Pseudorasbora parva. Next base: position 10,864,104 of record NC_090182.1, on the reverse strand, counting down.
GGTTCCAAACCAACAAAATTAATGTTATGGAGTGGCCAGCCCAATCTCCAGACCTTAATCCAATTGAGAACTTGTGGGGTGATATCAAAAATGCTGTTTCTGAAGCAAAACCAAGAAATGTGAATGAATTGTGGAATGTTGTTAAAGAATCATGGAGTGGAATAACAGCTGAGAGGTGCCACAAGTTGGTTGACTCCATGCCACACAGATGTCAAGCAGTTTTAAAAAACTGTGGTCATACAACTAAATATTAGTTTAGTGATTCACAGGATTGCTAAATCCCAGGAAAAAAAAATGTTTGTACAAAATAGTTTTGAGTTTGTACAGTCAAAGGTAGACACTGCTATTTTTTTGAACACACCCCTTTCAACTAATTGCCCAATTGCACAGCCTTAAGAGCGTGCATATCATGAATGCTGGGTCTTGTTTGTTTTCTGAGAATCTACTGAACCTACTGGTAACTTGTTTGCCACGTAGCAATAAAAAATATACTAAAAACCTTGATTATTCTGGTTAGTCACATTGTACTGCTATTATTTTGAACAAGACTGTATATCAGGGATCTGACCTTTTTTTTATTTTTTATTTTTATTCTTATTATTGTCTGTACAACTGTTTTTAACTATGCTTGTTTTAAATTTTTATTCGTCCATATGGTACTCTTTTTTTCTCATGCATTTGTTACCACTGTTTTAATTAATTTCTATGTAAAGCACTTTGAATTGCCATTGGGTATGAAATGTGCTATACAAATAAACTTGCCTTGCCTTGCCATCATCAAAGTAGTCCATATGTGACATCAGTTGGTTAGTTAGACTCTTTTAAAGCGTCAACAATACATTTTGGCCCAAAAATAACAAAAAAAATGACTTTATTCAGCATTGTCTTCTCTTCCGTGTTCCTCAGATAAAGAATCAAACGGTCATGATTCAGGATTCGGATCGCGTGTCAAACTGCTGAAATCACGTGACATTGGCGATATGAATCACAAATCAATCCGCTGATTCGCGACCGTTTGATTCTTTATTTGAGGTTTGAAAACAAATGCAGGAGAGAAACCAAAATGCTGAATAAAGTCGTATTTTTTGTTATTTTTAAGTATTGTCGACACTTCAAAAGAGTCTAACTAACCAACTGATGTCACATATGGACTACTTTGATGATGTTTTCATTACCTTCTGGACGTGGACAGCAAGGGGGTATACACTTACATTCAAAAGACAGACAGGCCTCGGACTAAATCTAAAATATCTTAAACTGTGTTCAAAGGATGAATGGATACGGGTGTGGAACGACATTGGGGTGAGTCATTAATGAAAGAAATATCATTCTTGGCTGAACTAACCCTTTAAAGGTGCACTGTGTAAATTTTAGCGGCATCTAGTGGTGAGGTTGCAACCGCCCACCGTTCAACCCTCCCTTTCGGAGCACATAGAGAAGCTACGATGGTCAACACAGGAAAAAGATGTCTTTGTTTGAGACGGCAAAGAGTAGCTAATGCTCTGTAGAGCAGTTTGTCCATTTAGGGATACTGTAGAAACATGGCAGCGCAAAATGGCAACTTCACTGTAAGGGTGATAGAAATGGCTCAGTCTAAGGTAATAAAAACATAAAAGGTACATTAAGTAAGGTCTTAATACACCTCTGAAAACATAGTTTTATATATTATATTGCATTTCTGTCAATAGATCCTCATAAATATTACACACTGCACCTTTAGGGTGCTCAATATGATTAGTACAAATATGTACAATATGTACTCAATATGTTTTAGTCAAATGGCAAACTTACCTGAAATTATTTTGAGATGGTATTTCACACACAGAGGTGAATCTGTGACAGCGCACAGGGACTGCAAAACACATTTGGACACATAAGCTGCACTTACAATGCCACTGAACTAGAAAAAAATATATATATATATTTAATTCACCAATGAAATCTTATAAAAACTCAAATGTATTTTCTTATGATCAAATTGCATTAAAAAGGCATATTTTTTTCAAGCTGTGACTTATATTGTTCATTGCACTATCTCCAATTTATAAGTAAAATGAGTGCAACTTGTTTGTATGTCTAAAGTTTTAATGAGTTTTAGTGGAGGTATGATGTCAGTTCTCCTCAAGCTCACACAGGTGTCCCATCAGAGTAACCACAGGTGTTGTTCATCACATAAATGAACATGATCAACTAATGTTTGACAACTACTCAGTGGTACAACACTTGATGGCTGTGTCTCACATCGCATACTCTCTTGATTAGGTACTTAGTTTAAATAAGTAATTACTTCACAACTGTTAAAAATTCTATATAAAGTATATTCTATGTAAAATAAATGTGTGTAGTATGAATATAATCCAGACATACTACATTCGCCATGCTGTCATTATCATGTGACCTACCAGCGTCAGTTACTTCTCTGGCCCTGTCCCAAATGACACACTTCATGTGCACTTTCTGTCTTGCGTACTTACAATGGCCGCTGTGTGCGCTTGTCCGTTAAGTCCACGAGACCGCAGGGTGTCCCATATGCGCCTTTAGGTCTCAGAAGGGTGCTCGCGAGCGCCCCCTTTGAGGTCAATATGCACCCTCAATGTGCTCTTCTGCCGAGCCCACCCTGGTATGGGTTACACACCAGACTTCTTCCCAGCAGTCAAAGTGGCATTACAACGTGAAAGTGTGGAATAAGAGGAAGACCGTGATGGTTTAGGGTGCCATTTGGGACAGGGCCAGTGACGTTCACAAATCCTTTCCCGTGGCCTCATGGGATAGTAAAGTGTCCATCATATGTACACTTCATATATGATGGAAGTTGTAAGTCTTCCAGGTACTTTTTGCCTACACTTTTAGGTGTACTGTGAATTCAGACATACATCTTTTGTCACATACTGTTTTTTATCTACTATATATTAGATAAGGAAGTATGTGAATGGTGTATCTTTTTGTCATCACTTAAAACCTAATAAATGCCTCCTTTTTGTGTTAAGTGTGCTTATCTATCTTTTTTTTAATATTTAATACCACTTATATTTTATTATAGCCTACTTAGACCACAGAATATTTGGATGTTGTTGTTCAAGTAGTTTGAGGCCATTCAGGTATTTTATAGCTGTAAACAATAGAAATATGTATTTTTACAACAGTTGAAGCCACTTTGTGATCAAAACAGCATTTTAAAAGCACAATGGTCTGTTTCAAATTCCTCGAAGCTGACTGTCTAATTTGCGGCTGGCTGCCTTCACACAGACTGCCATTTGTCTCTGATCTAGACTATTTTGAAATCTTATCCAAAGTTGTTATTGTACATTTTTATATATATGTTATTTGAAACCTATTTTTAATGTTTGTGTTTCAGCCAGAGCATCTAGACATTTAAAAGATTGAATACTCATCGGTTCAAATGCCTTTGGAAGCCTTCTTGTCTTTTTATTATTTTATTTTTTTTACTGCAAAGCCACATAGATAGTTCCCTTTATTTCCTCAAATACTCGAGAGGAAGAGTTCATATACACCATTAAATAGATACCTGGTTAATGCACATGTTCAGGTGCTCTTAAAAGGATAGAAGATGTCTCTATTTCATGATCCACAGCCAATTAATCATTATAGATTATCGTACACTTCCAACGCTGCGGCCAAAAAGATTTACTGTGGCAAGGAACCACTTATGCAAGTCATAATATGTTGTTATGAAACCTGACAGTTTATGTGAGCGCATACACATGAATCTTGGTGGTTATATGAGTGTTTCGTGAGGTCATATGGGGGATGTTGTTCTACCGGCCGTCTGTACAGATGTTTCTATGCATTGTCACATGAAGTAATGACAAATGTTTTTGAAGCCCTGCAAAGTGAAATCAATCCCATATGTGGTCACTGGGCTGCCAGCCAACACATTTTTAACTATTTGAGGGATGTGCAAGTTTTATCATTGTACCAGTGAAAAATTTACCATACAGATCAGTGAGGTCCTGATGGGAATTTCATACTGAGCTGTGGCGTTCTTTGTCTCTCTGATTCGTTCTGATTTAATATTATAGCGATAGGTAAACGTTAATAGTTTGATTTGATCCTGCACCGTTTGTACTGCAAACCAGGGCCATAACCACGATTGATGGGGACCTGCCCTCCCAATAATTATAAATGATCCAATTGCCCACCCAATATTTGGTATTGATGCTGCTCTGTTTGTTCTTAGGATAACAAAAAGTTTTAAAAAGTTACAAATACAAATTGATTGAAATGGTCGATTAAATCAAAGAAGGGGGTTTTATGTTGACAGAAGACAAACATGAATTCGGTCAAGCTTTAGATTAGGGTCCAATTCTCACTATTAACTAACTATTTACTATGACTTTTGCCTCGGTAAACTAAATTAGCTTATTAATAATTAGTAAGGTAGTTGTTAAGTTTAGGTATTGGGTAGGATTAAAGCCACAATATGTAATTTTTCGCCACTAGAGGTCACTTATTCGAAACAAAGACATAGCTTGATGATTTTGAGCTTTTATTATGCTGCAGACGAGCGTTTCTGCTTACCGTTCATGCGCATGTGGGGTAAAGACTGTTTTATCATATTAGATACAGGTCCTTCTAAAAAAAATTGCATATTGTGATAAAGTTCATTATTTTCCATAATGTAATGATAAAAAATTAACTTTCATATATTTTAGATTCATTGCACACCAACTGAAATATTTCAGGTCTTTTATTGTTTTAATACTGATGATTTTGGCATACAGCTCATGAAAACCCAAAATTCCTGTCTCAAATTTTTTTTTTTTTTAATACAAAAAGAGTAAACCTTCAAATAATTATGTTCAGTTATGCACTCAATACTTGGTCGGGAATCCTTTTGCAGAAATGACTGCTTCAGTGCGGCGTGGCATGGAGGCGATCAGCCTGTGGCACTGCTGAGGTGTTATGGAGGCCCAGGATGCTTCGATAGCGGCCTTAAGCTCATCCAGAGTGTTGGGCCTTGCGTCTCTCAACTTTCTCTTCACAATATCCCACAGATTCTCTATGAGGTTCAGGTCAGGAGAGTTGGCAGGCCAATTGAGCACAGTAATACCATGGTCAGTAAACCATTTACCAGTGGTTTTGGCACTGTGAGCAGGTGCCAGGTCGTGCTGAAAAACCAAATCTTCATCTCCATAAAGCTTTTCAGCAGATGGAACCATGAAGTGCTCCAAAATCTCCTGATAGCTAGCTGCATTGACCCTGTTTTGTAGCAACTAATGTGGATCGGGTTAAATTAATCACTGTGGTACGTCTGGTCAGGACGCAATGAAGATGCTTATAGGGTTTGTTGAAGATTTATTGGGTGCATGTGTGGTTCTATAAGACAAATAGAAACCAATATATCAGTGCTTAACATTAATACAAATAATAGCATAACAAATAATCAATAACAAAGATACAAATGTTTTCAATACTTAGAAAGACATTAAAGCATATCCAGAAGTCATATTACTCACTTTTGTCATCTTATCTCAAAATTATTTAACTTTGGTTAGACCGGGGCTCGAACCCGCGGCTGTAGCGTCAATGACGTCATATAGAAAGTCCGTGCATAACAGAATGACTATGCATTTGCCTCGTGAACGCAGCAATTTCAACAAAGTATATAAATATACACAACAAAAAGCTATTACACTTACGCTTGATCTGAACAGCAAGGAAGAAATGTTGAAATTACGTTATATGCATGCAATCTGATAATATAGTCTGGTTGATCGGCCGTATAGGCGGCAATAACTCGACCTACTGTATGTAACAAACTGTAATTATGGTGGTAATCCATAAAGAACAATTTACAGAAGATCAATAAACAGAGAAACTTACTTTTAGATGCACGCACACGATTAATAGCACCTCTTTCTGAACTGAGGCAAACTCTCATACGTTCCACAGTCCACTCTATGGATGGTCATAACAACAACTGAATGACGCACTTTCCAGCACAGTCATATTACTCGGTTATTCCACAAGGGGGCATTAATGGTCCATAGTCATTGAATAACTCCCCGTTTGAAACACTACTAATATAAATCTATTACCTGAAGTGCTGAATAAGTGTCCTTTGTAACAGCCGCCCCCAAATTTGCACTGTCAAATTTGCATATTAAGGAGGGCCTGCTACTACACCAATGTCTGGGAGTGCTGGTAATTTTATGAGGCGCGCTACGGGTCTGATGTAGGTTCTGTCCTTAATTTTCACCTCAGCTGTCCTGATTCGTCCATCAGCCCCGGGGAAAACATCAGTGATCCTCCCAACTGGCCAGAGGGCTCTAGGTAACTGTGGGTCCACAATCAGAACAATCATATTCGGCTGCAACTGGTCCTTGTCCCGCTGCCATTTAGCACGGGTTTGTAAGTTGGGTAGATAGTACCTGGTGAAGTGTGTCCAGAACTGATCTGCAAGCACCTGAGAGTGTCTCCATCTATGCCGACTTAGGAGTTCTGTTTCATGATACACTGTCTGGGGGAGTGATGGATCAAGCCGCCCCATAAGAAGAAGGTTTGGAGTTACTGGGTTGGGGTCAGCAATGTCGGTAGAGACGTAACCCAGAGGTTTGGAATTCAAAATTCCTTCTATTTCAGTGAGAACTGTGTTCAGGACCTCCTCAGTTGTACTTTGCCCTTGTAAAATGGCATACAGAGCTGACTTGATGGATCTAATCTCACGTTCCCAAACTCCTCCAAAATGGGGACTACTTGGAGGATTAAATCGGAATTGAATTTGCTGTTTGGCCAGCTCCATCTGCAGGGTGGGACCCAATGATTTGAATGACTCTTGGAGCTCTCTTTCTCCACCTTTAAAATTTGTGCCCTGATCGGATAGTAATTCTGAAGGTTTCCCCCGGCGTGCTGTAAAGCGTCTTAGAGCCATCAGGAACGAGTCAGTGTCAAGGCTGCTTAAAAGGTTGATGTGGACAGCACGGGTAGTCAGGCATTTAAACAAAATGCCCCAACGTTTCTCACATCTTCTACCTATTTTAACGGTAAAGGGTCTGAAACAGTCCATTCCAGTGGAGAAGAACGGAGGTTTGAATATTTGCAGTCTGGCCTGAGGGAGGTCTGCCATACGAGGCACAGTTGGCTTAGCTCGCCATCTTTGACAGTCAGGACATGAAAATTGCTGCCGTTTAACTGCTTCTCTACCGCGCAAAATCCAATATTTACGGCGGATCTCCGCAAAGACCCGTTCAGAACCAGGGTGATGAAGCTCTTTATCTATGTTCTGAATGAGTAGTTGGGTTATTTTGTGAGAGGGATCCAGGACAACTGGGTGGATGATATCTGCGTCCAGCTGTTGACTGTGGCGAAGTCTCCCACCAACTCGAATAAGCCCTACTGTGTGATCATATTCGGGTGCCAATGTTAGTAGTCGGCTAGAGTACGGTACTGGTTTTCCTGCCACTAAACAGTGGAAGTCCTCAGGGAAGCTATCACATTGAGATTTCCTTAGAATGTCTCTTTCTGCTAATTGATGATCCTCAGCAGAGGGATCCCCTTCTTTACCGGCCGCCCCATGGCGAAGAATTGCTGCAGCTTCGACCAAAGCTTTAAAACTGCTGAACTGTTGGGGGTCAGGCAAGGACTGAGCATCAGCAACTGTTAGGTGACTACAAAAGGTAGCCTTCTTCAGTTCGGCAGGATTTTCAGCGGTACTTACTTTGGGGATAATGGGCCAGCAGCTGGGTGAGAGCAAGAGGCATTCTGGTCCATGTCTCCATATTTTGTCTGTTGCCAGCTCTTTTAGAGTCTTCCCATGAGTAAGGTAGTCAGCTGGATTATTGGCTGATTCCACATACCGCCAGGTGTGCCCACTTGTGAGTTCTTGTATTTCGGCAATTCTGGTTCCCACAAATACTTTGTAGCGACAGGATTCCGACTGCAGCCATGTCAGGACTGTAGTGGAGTCAGTCCAGAGAACAAAGGATTCGATGTTCAGGGTGAGCTCTTTGGCCAATAATGAAGCTAACTGTGCACCAGTGAGAGCAGCACACAATTCCAATCTAGGCACAGATAACTGCCGTTTAGGGGCTACTCTTGACCTGGCTGTGAGAAAAGACACCTCTACACCTCCCCTTGGATCCTCAGTGCGCAAGTATGCTACAGACCCATAGGCCTGTTCAGAGGCATCACTGAAAATATGTACTTGCCGACTACAATGCAGGGAGTCCATCTGGGAACTCACATAGCAGCGGGGTAGTGTGATTTCAGTTAGATGTGGCAGTTCTCGTTGCCAATCATGCCATGTTTGAAGAATGCCATTTGGCAGTAGTGGATCATCCCACTCTCTCTGTTTCGCCCACAGACTCTGTATAAGTATCTTAGCCCGAGTGATGTATGGAACAAGAAACCCAAGGGGGTCATACTGGCTTGCCACTACCTTGTATATGTTTCTCATTGTGGGGGTTGAGCAGTCAGCGAGGCGGCTTTGGTATCCAAGAGTATCAGATTGACACATCCAGCGCAACCCTAATGCAAGTTCTTGAGGATCTGATTTGGTTTTGTTAAGCCAAAGCTCACTGCTTTCTGATCTGGCTTCCAGTGGCAGATGATTGATGACATTAGGAGAATTGCATGCCCATTGCCGTAGTTCAAATCCTCCTTCCGCTAACAGATTCCTCAGTGTATTCACCAGCCCTTTAGCCTCCTCAGGTGTAGCGACACTCTGTAGACAGTTATCTACATAGAAACACCTTTCGATTGAGTGTCTGCAATGATCTCCTGGCTCACTGTGGTCGACTACGTGCTTCTGTAGTGCGTATGTGGCACAGCACGGACTACAAGTCGTTCCAAACGGGAGTACTTGCCACTCATAGATACTAGGAAGCTCCTCTCTGTTCAGATCACGCCATAGAAATCGGAGGAGCGGCTTGTCCTCAGGAAGTAGTCTTACTTGATGGAACATGCCTTTTATATCACTACTAAAGGCTACTGGATGCTCCCGGAATCGTAGCAGTACCCCGAGCAAGGAGGACCCCAGAGTTGGTCCAGGTAGAAGCAGGTCATTCAGATTTTCTCCTCTGTATGAGAAAGAACAATTGAAAACAACTCTGTTCTTTCCATTATGGCTCACCATGTGGTGGGGGATGAACCATGATTCTTCTTCCCCAGTGAGCTTCTCCTCCGGTACTGCAACTACATAGCCTGCCTGTATCAGTCTCTGAATTTCCGTTCTGTAAGCCTCCAATTTCGCAGGATCCTTAGCCAGGCGATTTTCTGTGCTACGAAGATTAGGCATTACCGCTTGCTTTGTGGCATGTAATTTCGGCATATTCTTAATTCTTAAGAGGGGCGTAGCATAGCGTTGGGTTCCTTTGATATCAATTCGAGTTGTCTTTGCCTCTAGCAGGTCGATGGCTTCTTGATCTTGTTTGGATCTGGTGGCAAGTTTCTCACTCCGGTAGGGCAGTACATCAAGTTGCCAAAGTTTCTCAATATGTCTGAAGAGCTCACTAGAAGGGGAACGAATTGATATGTTGAGACATTGCAGGGTAAGAAGTGGATGTTGCACAAGCTTAGCAGGTCCTTGGACTGTCCAGCCTAGTCGGGTCTTCACTGCTGCCGGTCCACCAGGAGGACCCAAGCGCACTGGCTCAATCGGGGTAACTAAGTGGGGATAGTCAGAGCCGATTAATAGAAGGGGCCGTACACTATCAAAGGAAGGGATTGGCAGCCCTCTGAGGTGTCTGTATTTATTCTGTAGTGTCACAGCTGGACATGTGTGCTCAGCGAGCCCCAATTGGTCTGCAGTAAAGGCCCTGTGTATCTTAAAGACTCTTTGAGGCTGACAAGCTGGAGAGATGGTAAAGGACACAGAAGTTCCATGTATGATTCTCATGTCCTGTCTAACAGTTCTCAGAGCTAGGTCTTCTGGTTCACCCTGTAGCTTCAGTTTCTGAGCAGCTGCTTGCAAAAGTATGGTGCGTTCTGAGCCATTATCCAAAATTGCAAACGTCTCAATGGCCTGTTCCCCATTCCGAAGAATTACTTTCGTAACCTTTAACAGGACCTGACTACATCCTAACGGTCGGTCTAGGTACAGGACATCATTGGTCTTGTTGACAAGACAAGTGTTCTCATTGACTGGCCTCTCATTCAACTCATGAAGTGCCTCGAGATGTTTACCCTTACATACTTTACAGCTGTTTTTCAAACGGCACTGCGCTGCCTGATGAGACCGACCACAACGCCAGCATCTCTTATTGGTTTTCACCCAGTTAGTTTTCTGATCCTTTGTGAGCTGGCTGAAATTATGGCACTGATTCAAATAATGCTGGGTATTCGTGCAGTAGGGGCAGAACATTTTTGGTTTGTCCTGAGGTTTAGCCACACTCAAACTGGACTCTTCGGGAGATGTGGTATTGAGAGCAGGGTCCGCACTGTGAAATATAGCCATTGTCTTGGCGGATTTAAAATCTAGGCGCCTGTCTCTCTTCTGGGCAGTATGCTCCCTTCTGTCACTTCCAAGAAACTCAAAACCACTCTCCTGTATTTTTAGCTCATATTCAAGCCAGTCTGCAAAGTGTAAAAGAGTGGGTATGCGAACATTTAAGGGGTACATATACCTTTTGAAATCAGCTCGCAAGTCGTGGGGCAACTTCGACAACAGTCTTGTCACATGCGAACCGCACTGGAGCTCAACCCTGCCGCTATCCCCCAGTTGGTCCAACATGCCGACCAATGCTCTGACTCTCAGTGCAAACCTTTTGAATCCACTGGCATCATGGCTACGGATAGTAGCATCATCCATCAAATCAGCAATCCGCCGTAAGGCTAACTGGTGAGGTTGCCCATATTGCTCAGCAAGAGAAGCCATGGTATCTGAATAGGGCTTGCAGGAATTGATGTAAGAGTCTGCAATGAGGAGAGCATCCTCAAACTTCAAGTGCTCCAAGAGAACTTGATATTTAAATCTCTCAGTAGCATCCTCAGGTAGAAGATTGTCTAATGAGACCTTCAGTCGTGCAAACTCCCGTGGGTCTCCCTTGGTGAAGTCAGGAATTGTGGGTGTAGGGCCTCTGTATATCTTCTCTTGTTGATGGTAGTAAGGATGCTGTCCTGTGTCTCTATAGGATGGCAGGTTGGCGGTAGGGGCTGTTTGGGGATGCCTCGACTGTGAATAATATTGCGCCCTCTGCAGTGGAGTTGTTGCCATAGGGTACATCTCAGGTTCACAGTACTCAGGTGTTGATATGCCAGAGGGTGTTTGGTCCTTATTCTGTAATCTCCGCAGTTTAGTGGTTAATTCCTCCACCATATCTGATACATTGTGTCTAGGAGGTGGGGGTGGTACATCCCTTATGGGGGGAGAGATGTCATCATCCACTACAGGAGGAGGTGGCAATGGCCAGTCTTCATGTTCTGGTACAGGTGCTCGGCTTGATGGCAACCGAGCCATGTCATATCGCGAAGGCTCCGCTCTTTGGTGGATTGAGGAGGCTTTGTCAATGCCCATTTGCTGTTGCATATCTAGCACTGTAGACTGTAGTTGTTGGTTTTCTCGTCTAAGCTGTTGCATCATTTTCAGAATCTCAGATACATCCTCCGTTGCCACCGGGTGAACTACAGGTGTGCTTTCATATCTTGGTCCAGGGGGGGGTGAACTACTTATAGCTCTTCGTTCTGCCCACATGGCCTCGTCACTTGCGGACGGATACATGAGAGGGGTCATCTCGGCTACCCTTTCAATGTGTCTTGCCTGTAACTCTCTGTGATGAAGGAATGCATGAGCTGCTTGAGACTGTTGGCCATAGTGAGGGAGAGCAACCTCATAATCCTCCAACCAGGCTGGAGGCTGTATACGCCGCTTAGGACGAACGTCAGCTGGCCGTCCATCTCTGGTCATCTTGTCTGAAAACATCTTCAATCTATCCACAGCAATTACTGCCTCCGGCTCGAAGGACCATATGTTTTGTAGCAACTAATGTGGATCGGGTTAAATTAATCACTGTGGTACGTCTGGTCAGGACGCAATGAAGATGCTTATAGGGTTTGTTGAGGATTTATTGGGTGCATGTGTGGTTCTATAAGACAAATAGAAACCAATATATCAGTGCTTAACATTAATACAAATAATAGCATAACAAATAATCAATAACAAAGATACAAATGTTTTCAATACTTAGAAAGACATTAAAGCATATCCAGAAGTCATATTACTCACTTTTGTCATCTTATCTCAAAATTATTTAACTTTGGTTAGACCGGGGCTCGAACCCGCGGCTGTAGCGTCAATGACGTCATATAGAAAGTCCGTGCATAACAGAATGACTATGCATTTGCCTCGTGAACGCAGCAATTTCAACAAAGTATATAAATATACACAACAAAAAGCTATTACACTTACGCTTGATCTGAACAGCAAGGAAGAAATGTTGAAATTACGTTATATGCATGCAATCTGATAATATAGTCTGGTTGATCGGCCGTATAGGCGGCAATAACTCGACCTACTGTATGTAACAAACTGTAATTATGGTGGTAATCCATAAAGAACAATTTACAGAAGATCAATAAACAGAGAAACTTACTTTTAGATGCACGCACACGATTAATAGCACCTCTTTCTGAACTGAGGCAAACTCTCATACGTTCCACAGTCCACTCTATGGATGGTCATAACAACAACTGAATGACGCACTTTCCAGCACAGTCATATTACTCGGTTATTCCACAAGGGGGCATTAATGGTCCATAGTCATTGAATAATTCCCGTTTGAAACACTACTAATATAAATCTATTACCTGAAGTGCTGAATAAGTGTCCTTTGTAACAGACCCTGCTCTTGATAAAACACAGTGGACCTACACCAGCAGCTGACATGACACCCCAGACCATCACTGACTGTGGGTACTTGACACTGGACTTCAGGCATTTTGGCATTTCCTTCTCCCCAGTCTTCCTCCAGACTCTGGCACCTTGATTTCCGAATGACATGGAAAATTTGAGCAACAGTCCAGTGCTGCTTCTCTGTAGCCCAGGTCAAGCGCTTCTGCCGCTGTTTCTGGTTCAAAAGTGGCTTGACCTGGGGAATGCGGCACCTGTAGCCCATTTCCTGCACACGCCTGTGCACGGTGGCTCTGGACTCCAGACTCAGTCCACTGCTTCCGCAGGTCCCCCAAGGTCTGGAATCGGTCCTTTTCCACAATCTTCCTCAGGGTCCGGTCACCTCTTCTCATTGTGCAGTGTTTTTTGCCACACTTTTTCCTTCCCACAGACTTCCCACAGAGGTGCCTTGATACAGCACTCTGGGAACAGCCTATTCATTCAGGAATTTCTTTCTGTGTCTTACCCTCTCGCTTGAGGGTGTCAATGATGGCCTTCTGGACAGCAGTCAGGTCGGCAGTCTTACCCATGATTGCGGTTTTGAGTAATGAACCAGGCTGGGAGTTTTTAAAAGCCTCAGGAATCTTTTGCAGGTGTTTAGAGTTAATTAGTTGATTCAGATGATTAGGTTAATAGCTCGTTTAGAGAGCCTTTTCATGATATGCTAATTTTTTGAGACAGGAAATTTGGGTTTTCATGAGCTGTATGCCAAAATCATCAGTATTAAAACAATAAAAGACCTGAAATATTTCAGTTGATGTACAATGAATCTAAAATATATGAAAGTTTAATTTTTATCATTACATTATGGAAAATAATGAACTTTATCACAATATGCTAATTTTTTGAGAAGGACCTGTACATTTGATTGTTGAAAGTTGTTATAATGCTACTCTGTGTGTTTGCTGGGCATCTACTATAAGACAATTGTTGCACACTGCAGTTGATATTAGACACGGTACTCACGGTAAATCAAGAAAATTAGATATAACAATTAGACTAACTGTGTTAAGCTATATAACAATGATTCGTTTTCTGTCGATGAATATATCCAAACAGTTGCTCATCTGTCTAATAAAACTCGTAATATATTAAAGCATCTTTGGTGTTTCAATTGTTTCTACACTTTTTTTTTTTAAATAAAATGGAAATCGAGGGTTAAGCGGGTATGTCATTGATAGGCGACGCATAGACACTGTCCATGCACTGGTTAAATTGCTTATTTCCCTGTATTTTAACATTCTTGGAAACATTTAGGATAATGTAAGTACATAAGTCAACAGTGCTTTTTTGATATTTTAATCCAAAAATCTTACATATAGTGCAATATGCATGCTAATAAGCAACTATAGTTGAAATATATAGTAGAAACATATATAGTAGAAACATTTGGGCACAAGTCAACAGGGGTTTTTGGATAATTGAATCCAAAAATCTTACATATAGTGCTGTATACTAATAAACAGCCAATATCTTAGTAATATGCATGCTAATAAGCAACTTTAATAGTGAGAATTGGACCCAAAACTAAAGTGTTACCATGAATTCAACGCAAAGCTTCAGTTTTTTCACAGTGAGAGTGTGAGATAAGATGCCATAGCAAAAAATTTAATATTGGACAACTGTTTTATGATAAAAAATGTTAAACGACCAACAGTAATATCCTGTCATCTATTGTAGTTTTGAATTGAAAATGTAATTTTAACTTTAATAAAAAATGTGTACCTTAAAATGCAATGTAAGTCACTTTGGATAAAAGCATCTGCCAAATGCATAAATGTAAATGTAATTGAATGTGATGAGAATTTTTCTTGTCATATTCAAGTGAAAATATTTAAAAAGGGTTTAACTCATTACAAAAAAATGCTTCTTTCTACAAACACCTATACTATTTAAACTCAGTGAAGGTGAATGTGATTTCATTGCTCTGTAGTGCTGTGTTTGTACGGCTTCTCTCCTCCATCTGTGTTGGAACAGTCGTCCACATCTGAACACAGACACTTACTCCGATTCGCAGCAGATGGTGAAATGTAAGCAGCCTGTGACTGGACAGAAAAACATGCCAGCAACTGAGAATTCACGTGTGCATCGTGAGAATAGCTATTATTTCAACAATGCACAATCTGTGTGTATTAAACTGAACGAGCAAGTGACTCATACCTCCTTAGACATGAGCTCAAGTCCTCAGCATGCTGAAGTTAAGCTCCAAAAACACTCTCCCGCTGGCTGTTCATCAGTCTGACTGATGAAAAATCTTCTCTTGACAGAAGGCCATTTTATTTACACTTAATATTAAACTCTACAAGCTGACTAAACACAAGTAATCTTAGGTGGACAATAAAGCTGCCATTTATCTTTTACACTGCTTTTAAAAAGATCACGGGCTCTGACATAATTTAATGAAAGGAAATGTGTAAAATACTGTACTTCTCTCCATCTTTGTAATTATGACATTCATATCAGGTTTGTGCCAGAAATGCTTGGCTAGATACACTTCTGAAATAGCTCACTCTGCACATTTAGGCTGTGGATGATATCCTACACTTCTCAGATGTCTGTGCTCCCACAAATTAAATTAAAAGGCCTGTTTTTATAACAACTTAAAAAATTATTTGGACAGTAAAGTAACACTTAAAAATGTCTAAATGTCAGAGTCATTGTGAAAAAATGTATTCTTCGTTATTTGTTTGCATATGCTATACGGCACTTTAAATTTTGCTATCTAATACAATGCCATTCAAACATTTTTAAGCATCTAAATGCTTTTTGGGGCCACTGCACATATTTCTTATTCTCCAGTATTTTACTTGAATTCTTTTTTAATTCTATCATTTAATTGCATAGATAACTTTGCACTGGAAAGTCACACAAAAGGAAAGTATCTTCTCTCTCAGGAGTGTGTGAAAAGCTCATTGACTCAACCTCATACTGCCACTCACTACAATAATATAACTCCATTCCAGACCTCTCATGGTCATGTCATCACCTGTGTGAGAGTCGGGAGAGTGTCATAAATCAGGTGAATCATTGTAAAATCTTGCCTTTCTTAAAAGCACATCCTGTAGTCTGAGTTACACGTGCTAGATGGGAGAAAAACCCTCAAGCGCATGTCTGGTTCATACTGCAGCACACACTATTTGCTCTCACACTGGACTGGACACTATTTCTCAGCAAGCTGATAGAATGCAAGAAATCTATCATGCTTTCCATTCGGATTTCCTTGTCTGAGCACTGCAAGGTTCAGAATTCAAAGACATCTTCTGCTGAATTGTATTTGGTAAATAAATAGTTGTTGCTTTGCTCTTTAAGCAGTAATGCCATTTCTTACTATTGTTTGGGGATACAATGCATGCTTTTTTTTCATCATGTGATCATTTGTGTTTCTGTTTAGTCACAAGAGTGCGTACAGGATCCACTCAGTGGCCTGCACAGGAAACGAGGCTCATCTTTCAGCATGCGCTATGGAGTTCAGTAACGTAAACTCCAGCGCCACCTGTCCCAGTGGAGGAGCTGCTGTGGTTAACTGTGTGCCCGGGCCACTGTTCACACAGGGCAGAGCTCGTAGAGTCAAGCTCAGTCCGATGGTGATTAGATTAAGCTAAATCATTTTCAATTCATTCATATTCAGTCGACTCATTTGATATTATCATTAATCAGGATTCCTGAAGGTAATATCAACAGTATTAAAATAACATCTGTATTATGGCTCCCAATGATCATGCTCCCTCTCATTCTCCAGTCTCAGGTGCGTCTGAAGGGCGGTGCAAAGGCGGGTGAGGGCCGTGTGGAGGTCCTGAATGGGAGTGAGTGGGGTACAGTGTGTGACGACCGCTGGAACCTGCAGGCTGCCAGTGTGGTGTGTAGAGAGCTGGGCTTCGGCACCGCTAAAGAGGCTCTGACCGGAGCACGAATGGGCCAAGGTGGGCAACACTAGATCAGATAGATAGATAGACAGACAGACAGACAGATAGATAGATAGATAGATAGATAGATAGATAGACAGACAGACAGACAGACAGACAGACAGACAGACAGACAGACAGACAGATAGATAGATAGATAGATAGATAGATAGATAGATAGATAGATAGATAGATAGATAGATAGATAGATAGATAGATAGATAGATAGATAGATAGATAGATAGATAGATAGATAGATAGATAGATAGATAGATAGATAGATAGATATTCAAAGCCTGTTATGATCTCTTGTCCACAGGCATGGGTCCTATCTACATGAATGAGGTTCAGTGTCGTGGCGATGAGAAGAGCCTGTGGGACTGTCCTCATAAGAGCATCACTGCTGAAGACTGCAAACACATGGAGGACGCCTCCGTCATCTGCAACATTCCCTACATGGGCTTTGAGAAAACGGTCAGACACAGACAAGATGACTCTACCGTTATTTTATTTCTAGCAAGTAAACTATTAAGTGTTTAGAGAAAAAAACTAGCTCAAATCTGCTTTTATCTAACATGTAATACTTAACCAAAATTGTCTCTGATGTATTAGACATCAGAGTCCACAGACAGAAAATCTTTGAGGCCCTCATCAAAGTGTTTTCATTTTTGACTAACGCTTATGTGCAATTGTTTTTTTGTTAACATTTTTCTTAGCTTAGCTATGAAAACTAACAATGTTGTTCAGGGATGATCCAAACTAAAACATTGCACCACCAAAATCTGTAAAAACACTTAGGTGATGCAATGTGCAGTAAAACAAGTTCTCACAGCCCTAAAGCAGCACTGCTTATCAAGTTCACATTATCAAAGTCAAGGTTCTTAAGTCTTTTAATTCTTTCTTATGCTTGCTCTGTAACCCGTCGCAGATCCGCCTGACAGGGGGTCGAACGCGGTTGGAGGGGAGGGTGGAGCTGCTGCTCCCTACAGGCAGTGAGATGAGGGACTGGGGTTTAATCTGTGGGGATGGATGGACTTCTCGAGAGGCCATGGTAGTGTGCAGACAGCTGGGATTGGGACATGCCAGCAGTGGCCTGAGAGTAAGATAACCACTGTAAAACATGCACAGACATGGAGAGTTGATGAGTGGTTGAAGTGAATATAGCAGGTTAGGGAGTTGGACAGATACGGTGTGTTGACATCTACAACAAAACTCAAATGACCTTCAAAAAAATCTGCTTAATATGAAAAAAATTCCAATGCAAGAAACCTGATGTAAATGCACTTACTGAAATGGCGGCGCAAAATTAAAAATATAATACAAATATAATGCAATGTTTGCTGCAGTATACGGAGCCCCTAAGGGACATGGTGAAGAAATTTTGTGTTTTCTCACAAAATGCTTATGCTCCCCATAGAAACTTTACGAAAAGTTTAGCCAGTCAATGCAAAGGTTTTGCGAGTGAATGCAAATTGCGAAAGCCCCTTTAGGGCTCCGTTCAGGTCTGTTCGAAATTGATGTTAGTGGTGACGGTATGTCGGTATGTTTTTGGCAGATTTCTGAACCGGCAGTACATTAAAATAATGCCCTGCTGAGCTTCTGTATAGGTGCAAATTCTGTGCACAATTTGAATACACAACTTTGCTGAATTATCTTAGCATCTAAACATTAAAGGTTCCCTTTTAGGAAGGTTCTTATAACTAAATAGTAAACGGATGTAGGTTAATATAAAAATCCATGAAAACTATGTTATGAAATTAAGCATATATGTATTGTAATTTGGTGTAAAGATTATTGTTTGCACATCTTTGCAGTAATAGCCTATGGTTGTTGTAGTTTTTTACTGATCGGGTTCGCCTCCCCTGAAATACACTGCAAAAAAGAGAGAAAATCTCAGGAAATCATTCTTTTGCAGTGTAGGTGTTCACACTTACAGGAATGCATTTATTTTCAACTGATTACCATAACAGTACATTTTCAAGACAGCTGTCAGTGTGAACAAGGCATAATGCTAACAGCTCTTAGCCCTGCAATACATAAACTTACCAGTAAAAGGCACCACACTCTTTTGACTCTGGGACTGATCACAATAATCCACTAAATCAAATCATTAACAAGCAGGTATAGAACTTTGTAATTCAAGCATCAGCATAGCCGGCTCATAACTGGTTAGCACTTTATTTAGCCTAGTTTGCATGCTAAGCCCTTGCAGTGGGGGTCTGTCTGCAGATCCGTATGGTGGGGGGCAGGACGGATCACGAGGGGCGCGTGGAGGTTCAGGTCAAGTCCAGGTGGGGAACTATATGCAGTGACAACTGGACCACAAGAGAAGCCATGGTGGCGTGCAGACAGTTAGGCCTCAGATACTGCCTGCATGCTATCACTGTGAGTAGGCGTATGGGACTGGCTGATCAAGCAGTGCAGCTTGATTGTTTTTTTAATCCCATATTAACATAACATGCGAGATATTCATGTGTAAAGTATACCCTACCATTAAGGCTGAAGTCAGTATTTAGATTTTTTAAGAAATTAAAGAGATACTTAACCGCTTTTTCATATTAAACTATGTTATTCTCTTAACTAAGACGAGTTGATACATACCTCTCTCGTCTAAGTGTGTGCACTTAATCGCTCTGACGCGCGGTGACGATCTGATAGTATTTAGTTTAGCCCACTAAGCCCAGTTCATTCAC
Source organism: Pseudorasbora parva (assembly GCF_024679245.1). Lineage (NCBI taxonomy): Eukaryota > Metazoa > Chordata > Actinopteri > Cypriniformes > Gobionidae > Pseudorasbora > Pseudorasbora parva. Next base: position 10,844,665 of record NC_090182.1, on the reverse strand, counting down.
TATGGTACCAAACAAAGATCAAGTTAGAAGCGACCAAACACCTCCATGTTTTCCCTATTTAAATACAATTACACAAATAGTTGAATGCCTGAAAAATCCTCCCTCACGTCTCCCCCTCCCCCCTATTGACAGAAATGTGAGAGGGAGGGGGAGACGTGAGGGAGGATTTTTCAGGCGGGAAAAAAGCGGTGAAGTATCCCTTTAATACTTTTATTTAGCATGGATGCATTAAATGGATCAAATGTTTATAATGTTACATAAATGCTGTTCTTGTGAACTTTATATTAATTAAAAGAATCCTGAAAAAAACACATCAAGGTTTCCTCAAAAATCTTAAGCAGCACAACTGTTTTCAAAATTGATAATAATAAAAAATGTTTCTTGAGCAGCAAATCAGAATATTAGACTAATTTCTGAAGGATCATGGGACACTGAATACTGCTGAAATAAAGCTGAAAATTCAACTTAGCAATAAATTAAATTTTTTATTAATATATTAAAATTATTATTTTAAATTGTAATAAAATTTAGAGCCCGACCGATTTATCAGTCTGCCGATTTTATTGGCCGATATGAACCTGTCACAGAAATAGCGGGCCAAGCATGTTCACGAATATTCGCAAATATTCACACAAAATTAAGTCAAAATGCCGGTCTTGCTAAGTTTTATTGTTAGGTTTTTATATCTTGAGTGGACGTAAACATGACATTTGCACCACCAGCGTTTAAGTTTCATGGCCCACAGAATATCTTTTTGTTTAAATATCTGAACTTTCAATATATCGAAACAAAGAACGGAGACCCTGTTTTATTTTAGCTTCATGCATTCTTTTTTATCAACACTTGAATGTGGGTACATTTAATTTTAAAAAAGCAACATTATGAGTGAACACTAAGAAAATTGCATTTTTAACAAAGACTAAATGACATACAGATGTGAATCAGATCGGTGATCAAAACACAGATGGAGTGACAGATCGAGTCCATCAACACCCTCAGAGCATCCCAGTCCTGGGTCGACATTTCATTCCAAATGTCGATGACAAAACACTGATAAATAAAAATCAGTCACTGCTCTTGACTGTATCATTTTAATAATGGTTAATCTATATTTACAGTAAAGACTATGAGGTGGTATTTTACATTTGATTACTTTTTCTGTAGCCAACCTGAAAATCTAGTTTAGACCTATGAAAAACCTGAAAAGAACTGTTTTTCATTTGTATGTTTGTTCTATAGTATTTATGTAAAATGTATGTAAATTAAGTGTATAGGTCTACTGTATTATATAAACAGTACCAATCAAATGTTTGGAAACCAATGGGATAGTGTGTTCAAACTTTTGACTGGTACTGTACAATAATATACACGTAAAGAATATCGGTCGATATATCAGTATCATAATATTTAACAATATGACTGTTTTTACTGTATTTTTGTTCAAATAAATGCAGCCTTTGTGAACATAAGACATGTCTTTAAAATCATCCAGATCAGGTTACTTAAAGTCTGTTCAGTATGCTTAAAACATTAAAATTATATTTATTATATTTTAATAATTACTTTATCCACTTTTGATGATGATTTTTTTTTTGCAATTTTAAGCAATTTAAAGACTGAAAGTGTAAACATTGTGAAAAAATTTGGCAAACAGCAACACCAACACTCAACCAATGATTTCAGTTTGAGGCAGGACTATATGTTTGTGTGACCAATGGAAGTATTTGCCATTATTTTTCTATTACGTTTTATCCAGATTCAATTCATGTCTAATGCTGACATTACCATGCTTTGTATTGTGTTTCTTGTTTTATTTATTCATTTGCCATATTCATTCATCTACTGATCAGCTGTCCCCTGTGTTAAGGAAACGTGGTACTGGGACAGCAGTAATGTGACGGAGATGGTTCTGAGTGGAGTGAAGTGTAAAGGAGATGAGATGACTTTGACCGACTGTCAGCATCATTCTGTCGTCAGCTGCCAAAGAGCAGGAGCGCAGTTCTCCGCTGGTGTCATTTGCTCAGACAGTGAGTAATATCAAAGACTTTTTATATAGAAAGACAGTGCACAGTGAGAGAAAGTCCAACAGGCAATATTGCGGAATAAGTCCCGCCTTCTAAATAAGAGCCAATCACTGATGGCAGTGAAGTCGCCATTGGAAGTTCTGGTTCCTATAGAAACAAGCATGCTTTGTTTTGTTAGTTCACATTAGTTTGCTCCCGGCTGAAAAATGCAGTCTTTTGTCATGATCCAAGCGATTGGAAACAAAATGTACAAGAAAGTTGTCGGATTTAATTGGTGATTTAAAATATGAAATTCAATCGTAAACATGGCAAAGAGACAGGAGCTGCACTTGCATGCCAAAGAGGCGTTTTAAATATGCAATACTGTAAAGAAAAGCATGTGTTTCAAAAGAAGGGTTATTCTATCATATTTGGGTATCATTCTGGTCCCTTTCTCACACTATCCCTAGCGGCTTCGGACCTAGTGCTGAACGCTCCATTGGTGGAGCAAACCGTTTACATCGAGGACCGACCCCTGCACATGCTGTACTGCGCCGCAGAGGAGAACTGCCTCGCCAAATCAGCTGCTCAAGCCAACTGGCCATACGGTCAGCGTCGCCTGCTACGCTTCTCCTCCCAGATACACAACATCGGCAAGGCTGACTTCAGACCACGGCTCGGACGCCACTCATGGGTGTGGCACGAATGCCATAGGTAAACGGAGGAGTCTCATACATGGCCCACAGTCGATCATGTGTTTAAGACCCCAAAACATACTCTATGCAACCGCTTATAGCTATGCAAGCTCAATTTCATCACAAAATAGAGCACTGCAGTGATGTATTTTTTTATAGGTCAATTAGAAAGTTAGCAACAACCTGGTTCATTCGGATTTTTCCATTATTGGCTTTTGGATTGTTGGAGAATTTACATTTAAGACCCAGGACCAGGTATGATGAATAAAGATCAGGAATCAGAGAAGCATTCAATTGAAGAAAGTTTAACTAAAGAATAGTTAGTGGTCTTATCAGCAGATGTCAGCTTCAACACTCAGCAAGGACTTAAGGCCTCTCTGCGTAAAGGCTGCAGCATACTCCGCAAGAACAGAGAAAAACGTTCTCGCTCCCAGGGCTGCGAGAACAAAATTACATCATTTTGTTCTCGCAGCTTGTTCTCGACACATTGTCTGAACAGAACTTTTTTCTCGCATATGTCCGAGAACTATCGTGTGATTGGGCAGACATTTAAAGTGGGTGTGGTTAATGCGGAGAAACGCAGATGATCGGCACCTGCTTTTCTCGTGAAGTATGGAATGTACTGCCAGAACGAACTTTGTTCTTGTTCTTGCCACCTCGAGAAAACAAACAAATGTATCTGTTCTTGCGGAGTATGTTACGGAGGCAGATTCTGATTGGGTAAGGAATAACTTACCACATATATGCTTTTAGTCAGACGCATATCTCCATTGATTATCTAGATGACACATTTTGTTTATTTAGATAAACACCCAGGATCCCTGAGGTCATAATTTGTAGGCTCCAGTTCAAGGCACCGTGGCTGCCAGTTGCTCAAATCACGAACTAAGAAGTGACCCCAGTGACCTTGGCTGTCATGGTCAGCTAGAAGAGTAAATATATGTTTTAACCTGTTATGTGCTTCTCTCAAAAACAAGGAGAGAGTACATACCAGTCAACAGACATGCAATTATATAACTACCGGTACTTAAATCTCATAAGCTTAAAGTCATTCAAATATTTTGATATTTAGAAGGATAAATATTGATTCATAACTTGATTATCAACCACTTGAAGGATATTGAAGCGGCAGTGGACTCTGGAATCCACCCCTTCAGGACCATTGCAGAAAATAAGCTCTGTGAGCAAAGTTTATGATTCTTGCACGTTTTGTTCATCATGATAATCTTTACAAAGGAACACAACTTTTATGAATTTTTAAAAACTTAAGTAAAAAAGCTTAAGTAAGCTGTTAATGAACTACACCACTGTCACATGATTTCAGTCTCACCACTATCAAGTCTTTCAAAAGTTAGAATAGTTTGCAAAAGCGTGATTATAAACACAATAAGGCTGTGAAAGTAGACTAGTGAGTAGATGAGTTTACTCATTTGGTTATTTAGCCACTTTTCAGCAACAGTCTTTTTCAATAAAAGTAGAAGCTTAAAAATCACAAGGTTTACTGGTGTATTTTATGTCATAGAATAAAACATGAAAATATCTTGAGCTTGAGACAGACCTTATTTCAGGCATTTAACCAAAAAACCCATTCAAACACCCGCATTGACTTCAGGACGATGGAACCGGAAGTGATAAATTGTTAACTTGTTTCCTGGTTTTGGCCTACAAATGGTAACACTACAATACGGTTCTATATGTTACATTAGTTAGTTCAATAGCTAACATGAAATAAATATTAATTTTAGATCAATATAAAATATATGTTTGCTAGTTCATGATGAACTATTCTGATTGCCACAAGGGGCACTACAATAGGCATTATCTATAAATTAGGGCTGTCATTAACGGCACTAAATTTATTAACGCGTGTTAACGCAGCGCGCATTTTCTGTTTGATCTGTGGCATAGGGCATAGCGCAAAGGATGCAGCAGCAAACATTAGGGAAAAGGGATATAATAGGGAAAGAAAAGGGTTGACGTTAATATTCTAAACCAAAAGTGCAGTTATTGTCTACATAAGCATTTTCTGTTTAACTTTTATTAGACTCCAGAAAGAAAATTTGCGTTTTTTCCACTGAGCACATTCTCTGCAGTCTGAGCGTGATGCACTGCAGCTCATGTCTGAGGTAAATCATTAACACCATCACCGCTTACAGTACACGTGTTTTATTGAACTAAATACATTACAATCGGCTAAAACGAATGCACAGGTTACTTTCCTGAACAAGCGCGCTCCCGAGTCCATGTTCTTCACACTAGGTGTTTCTCAATGTCAAGGATGCTTCCTTGGAAGGACTGATCCTTCAAAGTCACTTCCTTCAGAGGCTAGGCGAGGCTCCTCTTTAGCATTCGGAGAAAACGTAAATGGAACAGGCTAGCAAGTGCACGTAATTGCGTCATTACGTCAGTGAAAAGGTCCGTTGACCATCAATAACGTTATGTGTAACGTTATTTGTATATTTTTTATATCAATACAGTAGTAATTTGTACCGGCATTTAAACGTTAAACGAGGACGAGAGGGGACCAGGCCTGGACTTTGTTATGGTTTGTTTATGTTTTATTATGTGTGTGCGGGCAGTCGTCCGTGAGGGGCTTCCCGCGTTACTTTCATTTTGTTTATTATAAAGTTGTTGAACGTTCGCCGGTTCATGCCTCCTTCCTTTCCATCTACGAACCCCGATACAAGCATATTTGCCCTGTTCACGCTCAGACTCCGGGAACGTCTGAAGATAGCAAAGCTGCGCGCATAGGATTGTGGGTGATTTGAGAACGCGAAGAGCGCGAAGGCTACTCATATGCATCCTTTCCTGTATATGAAATATTTTGCAAACGAAGGACTCAGTCCTTGGTTGAAATTCCGAGGATCCTCGACATTGGAACAGTCCTTCGTCAGATGTTGATGACGTAGCATCCTTGGAATTCTGGCTTCCGAGGATCCTTCCTTGACATTGAGAAACGCCTAATGTCCACGTGAATCGCGGCCCAGTTCGGCGTGCACACGCAAAATACTGGCAGTTCAATAAGGGATCTCTTAAAGGGGCCGCACTATATTCCTACTCGTGGAATATGGACCTCCTCCAGGTGTGGTTCTGGTGTGCTCACTGGTACACATTACCAATTTTTCATACGAACTGTGCCCTGCTCTGAATTAAACTGCCAGTGTAAAAACTCCCTTTATATTCTTAAAATGAGAGAAATCACAACTTTTAATTTTTAAGTTTAGGTTTTTAGAGACATGAACAATTTCTTAGATAAACATCTATGACCTTTGATACGTCTAGTCTTCATGCTGTATTGATTATTATTGAATAAGTATGGTTTCACTAATAATAAATGTACATTTGCATAAAGCATGCATATTTGTCCATACTCATGTTGATTAGAGTATTAAAAACTTAATTTAAAATAGATTTACAATTGCTAAAAATGTGCGATTAAATTGCGATTAATCGCGAGTTAACTCATGACAATCATGCGATTAATCGTGATTAAATATTTTAATCGATTGACAGCCCTACTATAAATTGATTTTTACGGCTGAGTTTTACGGTCAGTTTAGTCTTTCCGGTCGACTGCTGTCATGACAACAGTTTCAAGACACTGCCAATCAAGTTAATGAAACTTAGTTAAGTTGTCAACATCCAATGTAATGCCTCAGATATTTAAAGATACTATCTCCCTCTTGAGTACTGAGGTTTTTACGGCCAAAGTAATACAAGAATGGTTCCCTCAGATTTTTCCATTGGCTTTTGGATCATTGCAGAAAATATGCAAGAATGCATAAGTAAACATGTTGCAATGCATTGGCCAAATTCATATATGCATTTGTGTATTTGCATGACAGCATCAAGACTTAACTTAGAGTGAGTTATGCATAAATAGATTCATGTTCACTTACGGTAATGTTGTTCGCTGAAAGTATTGGATTGGCTTGAACAGAGATCTATCAAGTGTGTTTTTCTTTTAAGCGTCTGGCAGCTTTGCTGAATCTCCTTTTGCTCCATCCTGATCCAGCTGCAGCCCCAAGGACCCATATGGCTTTACTAACACTGAGCGCTAGTTAGGTCATGCCAACTGTTCAACATTCCAAAGGTCATAAACCGATATAAATTTGGTCCTACAAACCAGAGCACAGGATTTCAGACCCTGGACAACCTACAGGGTGAATGAAAGTTTAAGCTGGCAGTCTCTGCTTTAAATGAACGCCGACAGGATCAAAGGCCTGTTAGCCTTAGGCTCTCAGCGGTTTCTGTTCGTCATGCTATAATTTTCAACAATGAGCTTTTTTGCTCCCAATTTCTCCCCCATCATATTCAAACAACTGCTGCATCTGTTAAAATTCTTATTCTGTGCTTTCTGCATTAAAGACTAAAACCTTTATTTTAAAAATTAGCTAAATATTTACTTTTACTGAGAAGCATTGAGGAGTGAGGACCAAATAGCCTGGTGGCAAAGAAACTATAATATTCACATAAAAGACACATTCAAATATTAAATAATATTTTCCTCTGATGCGCCACCTACTGGCCAAAATCTTTTGGCCAGATGTCATGCTTGCGCCATATACTTCTGGAGGCCTGTAGAATATGATGGTTATTAGTTATTCATGGTCTGCCACATGGCTTTCCAACGTTTGGAACAGGTTTCATAAGACAGCTTATGTGGAAAAAAATATGGAAAATAAACTATAGCAATAATTCAAATTAAGATGCCAAATATACATTTATCATACTAACATTTAATTGTTTATTATGGTTAACCCAGCAATGTGTCACCCTTAAAGGGATATTTACCCCAAAATGTAAACTTTGTCATCATTTAGTCTCTCTCTCATTAACACTTTTTTTACACTTACTATATCAAAGACCTTATATATAGGAAGACGGTACACACCGATTATTTGTGAATGGCTGAAAGTGCAATGCCTAATATTGCGAATAAGCCCCGCCTTTTAAATGAATGAGGGTGAAATGCTGTTTCATGCATACTGAGCTTTTTACACTGTTAAAGACTTGGATTCCCATCCTAAACATAGACAAAGTTTCAAAAACTAATGTTGGACGTTTGATGGAGTATTTCTGTGTCAAAAATACTCCTTCTGGTTTCTCACAAGTTTCGGAGAGTTTTTTTCGAGTATGGGTCTACTTGACGTTAATAGAACTGAAGGTCCTTGTATGGGCCGTACGGGCTCTTCTCCCGGTAGGGTGCGCGTGCGTGTGACTAGAGCGAGAGAGGAAATGCACGCCAAACACGTGAACGTAAACAGTCTCTCAGGTGCAGATCCAGTCGTCCGTGAACACTTATGTCGCGCGCCACGGTCCACTTTATTCCTATGGGTGACGTCGAGCGACTTCAACACTTCAGCACAGCATTCCGGGAAGGCAGCGCTGCATTTGAACCAATTTGAACGCAGAAATGGCGGGAAGCTTCACAACATCGTTCAGTCGCGTCTCAAAGTGGATTTACACGCCACTGCTGTCACAGGACTTCACCAAATCATACCAAAGAAGTGTGTTTTTGACGGAGCGGTCCCAGCGATAAAGGTTCGGTCCTGCTTTGGAAGCAGTCGGTGAGTAAAACTGCTTCAAATGTCTGTGCTGTTGGCTACCTTCGCATGAGTAAACATCAGTAAACAACACGATTGCGTGCTTCGTCATTCAAATGCGTTAACGGTTACTCCATTGCTGTTCTATATATAACGTTACACTAGTCTGACGTGCAAAACCGTTTTGCTTGCTACTGCTAAGGTTTAGTCGCATACAATAGTCCATAAACCGAATCATGTCCTCATAAAATGCGAGTAAAGACACACAAAGGCCACTAAATTCAGTACATACCACAGAGACGGACGTCCTGCTGTTGCTGTTTCTCCTGTTCAATTTATTTCTGCCTCAGATTTGATTCTGGATCATTATCTGTATTAGCTGAGATAGCCATGGGTTTCTCCACGCTTGAGGATGTCACCGCTTTGTTCGCGATCGTCATTCTTTAGCTCCGCCCACTCGATACGCCTTCAGCCTCTCGTTTTTTTCCGGAAAGACTCGGTACAGCCTATATATTTCTTTTATAAATATAATACAACTAAAGACTTTTCGGAGATATGAAGGATGCAATACTACTCTATAGGTACTCAAGATTGACATGAGATTGACTGAAACTGAGTGTTTCACCCCCCCCCCCTTTAAAGGGTCTTTGACCAAATTCAGTGAGTTTTGTTTTATTTTTAAATCAAATTAACAGTTCACTAAAAAGAACAGGCTCAAAAATTGTTAATTCAATTTGAACTGCTTAAGATCTACTTCTTTAAATAATCGACTCTTAAGTTCCAAAAAAATATATATATATTTTTGTGTTGACTATTCCTTTAAAATAGCCCCTCAATGTTGTAGACCACAAAGTCTGATTTCAATAGTGTAGAAGCTGTAGTTTTCGAAATTATTTTTCCAATGAATTTTTACCTGGTCAGAGAATTTTATTTTCTTCACACCATGCATTTTTTAGATGATTTCAGATGAAGAGCAGCTTGAAATAGTCTTCAATAACTCTTTGTGTCTGTCTGTGTTTACACTGCAAGCTTCCTAGCAGACATCGGCTTTCCCAATGTATGTGCCTGACACAATGATGATGATGAGCAAACCGGTTGTGTGTTCTTGCTGAAAGGACACACACAGCCGGGATTGGGACTGAAGCCAGTGTCTGAGAGGCTGGTGTTTACACTGCGACTTCAGTTCCCTCCACCAGGCCTACAGCACTGAATCTGCTCTCCAAGGCCTGTTAAATCCTCTCTTTTTTTGCCCATGAAAATGACAGATTTATAGGTGGCAGTATACAGTACTCAGGATAGCTTAAAGTCAGTTTTTGTTTGTTGATTATTGTCCTCCTTAAAGGAAACTAGTTTTGCAGCAGAAGGTAACAGACATACAGACAATACATAATACACAAACAATATATAATACACGTCGCACAAATCATAGTTCATTTATAAGTAATCTACCCATGAACAGTCCATTAAACCAACAGCGACCGAAACAAAAACCTTAAATTGTTTTGTTCTTCCACCAGTAAAATGACAGCCAGAACGCAACATAATCTAAATTTCTTAATTTAAATGTGGCTTACTTAAAACCTGTCTTTGATAAATGTGACTAGGCTGGATTTGACTTACTCCAATGACTTTTCCTGCCACCTTAACATGCAACCTATAGTTGCAACACACACACGCACGCACGCACACACACACTCATTTAATAAAAGACTTGTACAATAAATTCATCATCTTGGAGCATGCATTAAATAAGTTTGTACGCAATACATTTGTGCACTGATATGTTTTTTTAAAATGTTATTACATATAGCTGGCCTGGTTATATTTGAATTATGTTTTGTGTGTTTATGACCTCCAGGCACTATCATAGTATGGATATCTTCACCTATTATGACCTGCTGTCTCTAAACGGGACTAAAGTGGCAGACGGACATAAAGCGAGCTTCTGCCTGGAGGACACAGAGTGCCATGAAGGTAAGACCAGGGTCAAAGGTCAGATGCTGGACGTCTCTGTATGGTGAACACCAAACTTTTAATCTAGTCTCTTAACCCTTTAAAACTATACTGAGGTTCATTTATAATGTTAGGTTTTTTTGACATAAATAAGGAGGTTTCAGGCGGTTTTTATTTCCAACGATCAAGAAAAAGTTTGTTTCAGTGCCATAAAGGATTTGTTTCATAGGAACTGTGAAAAATGTCATGGTAGTTGTTTATCCACTAGGGGTCTCTAGACTACTGGGTATTAACTATTGAAATCTGTATATAGAACAGTAATGCGTCATTAGAACAGTTGGTCATTGTAATGCGAATACGTTACAGTGACCAACACTTTAAATCTGCTCTTTCACTTTTATACATCCGGTGTGTTAGGATACTTAAGATTTGAAGTTTAATATTAAAGACAAAACCAGCCAAAGGTATTGCTGGTCTTTAAACGGATAGTTCTCCCAAAAATAAAAATCAACAAAACAGTCTATCCTAAGACGTTCACGACACAATGTGTTTTTGCATTTTACTGCGCTTATTTTAAAAGTTGAAAATTTTATTTAAAATGTATCATATCGTGTCATAGTCATATCGTGCGGCACGGCAAAAACAGTACAAGACGTATGTGACATGTTTACATAAAAATAAGAAACAAATCCCAGTGGAAAGCACAAACGTGACAAATGTGGTAGTGAAATAATCATATAAAAGCAAGGTTGACCTTCTTTAAAATGAGTGCAGCGACCAAACACGTTCGTCTAGTGCATGTTTACATAGAAAACCAATGGAAAAGCAGTGTAGTGGAATGCGTACATCTGGTTAATATTAGGCTGGTTTAAGGTGTTCTCCTGCTTGGCTCGTCTCCAGAAATACACTGGTGCCTTTTTCCTTGTTGCAGGTGTTTCAAAGCGCTACGAATGTGCTAACTTTGGTGAGCAGGGCATCACGGTGGGCTGCTGGGACTTGTACAGACATGATATCGACTGCCAGTGGATTGACATCACGGATGTTAAACCAGGAAACTACATTCTACAGGTATTCACTTGTGGTGATAGTCACAGAAAGAGAAACCACTTTGTTAAAAATATATTTCCACCCAGCTAGATAGGACGCTTACAGCAAAGAGAGCAGTTACACGAGCACACTTTGGTCCCGTAGGACCCCATTGTCTGTGTTTCTCAGCAGGTCAGTTGTTGCAGTATTGCCCTCTAGTGGTGGAGATTATTCAGCGCTCCTACACAGTTCACCATGATGTCCAGGAATGCAAGGGTTAGAAGAGTAATAGGATTTGGTTTGAATAATGATGTTATAAACCTTAATTACACAGAGGGAGGGTGGAGGACGGATTTTACTGGAAAAGACCCTCCCGGATTAGGATTAACTAACAAAAAGGCCAGAATACAGTCTTTATTTTAATTATCTCGGCGTCACTATTGGCTAGATTAAGTCTGATTACAATGTTTTCCTGTAACAGTCTTGTTTTTCTTTTTCTCAGGTCGTAATAAACCCCAACTTCGAGGTTGCTGAGAGCGACTTCACCAACAACGGCATGCGGTGCAACTGCAAATACGACGGCAACCGTGTCTGGTTGCATAAATGTCATCTTGGTGAGAGATGGGCCGATGCTCACTGGGTCTTTTAGATCTGCCCGATTCTATTAAACATTTGAGAGGAATGAAATGTCATGCTTGCTTAATCAGATAGTTTAGATCAGCACTAACTGAAGCATCTATATCACCTTCAGTTTTCTTGCAGTTTAAACTGAATTTGTGTTTATTTGTTTCCAGGGGATTCATTCAGTGAGGAGGCGGAGAAACAGTTCGAGCATTATCCTGGGCAGCTCAACAACAAGATCTCATAACATTTTTTCTCTCTCGAACAAACCCAGGGAACTGCAATAACCACGTGGCTCTGGACAAAGAGAAACTTTAATCACTTAAGGTTGCTATTTATTCTCATTTGAATCCATTGCTACTCAATCACGTTGTCATGCTGATTTTAGATGAGCTCATCAGAAGGCCTTGGAGACAGAACAGAGCTGTGATTGTGGTCTGGGCCTTTGTCAATGCAAATGCAAGTGGTTGGACAGTGGCTATACACTTCCTCTTGTATGAATGCTGAGATCATTCATGTGAAACATTAGTTTCATTTATAACATGCATCAGGGAATTATAAAAGATGCTTTCTAAATGTTTGCACTGTGATAGCTGATGGAATGAAAGGCTACTTCACAGTATGTGCATTTACATGTACATTTGTATATTTCTGGAATGTTCTATAATCATGTTTGTAAAATATAAACAATTCTGCTCTTTGGAAAACCTTGATGTCATTTGAACAATCTCTGCCAACATTTAGATTTAAACTAGAAAAAAGATGCATATTTTCAGTTTGAAAAGGTTTCCTAAGTGGGATTTAATTGGAAAACATGGCTACACAGAAATTGTACTGTCAACACATTGATACTGCTCTAAATGAGATTACAGGCCCAATTCCAAATATGACTCGGCAATTTGTGCCAACACTCCTACGGTGGACTAGGAATTTAGATTTTCAATTCAGAACCTCTAGTGTCGTCTACAATCACTTTTGAGTGGTCACAAGTTAATCAGGGTCCTTACAAATGGGTATTTTTGGTTAAAACTGGGAAGGGTCACCCAAAAAAAATAAGTCTATAATTGACTTACCTGTAGGTTGTGCCAAACATGACTCATGTTGAACATGAGACTTCAGAATAAATTGCAAAAAGTTGACTAACCATTGCTTTCTACAAAAAAAAAAAAAAAAAAAAAAGCCATCTGGTTACGAACATTAAAAATAACTTCAGAAAGACTTGGAACATGAGGGAGAAGTAAATGTCAGAACTTTTATTTTTGGGTGCCATCTATTTAATTGGGGGTATCCATTTAAATAATTACTACATGTAAACAAATTGCAAAGATGATCAGACCATTTCAGAGCTCAACACAAACATTTTAATAGCATTAAAACCTTTATTTTAGAGTTTGTATTTGAAAGACTGGACTGTGTCAAGAATAGAGAAACAAGTAAACCAGTTAAGTTCTTGTATGTTTATTAACATTTACATGAAAAGGAACTGAAGTTAAGTGACAGGAAATGCAGTAAGAAAAAAAAAAATTAAACGAGTGACAAGTTTAGAAAAAAGGAAAAACATGGAACACAAAAGTTAACTCAAGCAAGCTCCTCTTCACCCTCCTCCTCAAACTCTCCTTCCTCTTCGGCGGTGGCATCCTGGTACTGCTGGTACTCGGACACCAGGTCGTTCATGTTGCTCTCAGCCTCGGTGAACTCCATCTCATCCATACCCTCTCCTGTGTACCAATGCAGGAAAGCCTTGCGCCTGAACATGGCTGTGAACTGCTCAGAGATTCTCTTGAACAGCTCCTGGATGGCCGTGCTGTTGCCGATGAAGGTGGCGGCCATTTTGAGGCCTCGAGGTGGAATGTCACAGACGGCGGTCTTGACGTTGTTGGGGATCCATTCTACGAAGTAGCTGCTGTTCTTGTTCTGAACGTTGAGCATCTGCTCGTCCACCTCCTTCATGGACATACGGCCACGGAAGACAGCAGCCACGGTCAGGTAGCGGCCATGACGTGGGTCGCAGGCGGCCATCATGTTTTTGGCGTCGAACATCTGCTGGGTGAGCTCGGGAACTGTCAGGGCGCGGTACTGCTGGCTGCCTCTGCTGGTAAGAGGAGCGAAGCCAGGCATGAAGAAGTGCAGACGGGGGAATGGGACCATGTTCACTGCCAGTTTACGGAGATCTGCGTTCAACTGACCGGGGAACCTCAGGCAGGTCGTGACGCCACTCATGGTGGCAGAGACGAGGTGGTTGAGGTCACCGTATGTAGGTGTTGTGAGTTTGAGTGTGCGGAAGCAGATGTCATAAAGGGCTTCATTGTCGATGCAATAGGTCTCATCTGTGTTTTCCACCAGCTGATGGACAGATAGTGTGGCATTGTAGGGCTCTACAACTGTGTCTGAAACTTTAGGAGAGGGCACCACGCTGAAGGTGTTCATAATACGGTCAGGGTATTCCTCACGGATTTTGCTAATGAGGAGGGTACCCATACCAGACCCTGTGCCACCACCCAAGGAGTGAGTGAGCTGGAAGCCCTGCAGACAGTCGCAGCTCTCCGCCTCTTTCCGAACCACATCCAAAACGGAATCAACCAGCTCAGCTCCTTCGGTATAGTGGCCCTTAGCCCAGTTGTTTCCAGCACCACTCTGGCCTATCAAATGACAACAAATGGTTAGGAATTTAGTTACATAGACACAAAAGGGAACTAGAGCCATATCAGGTCACAATTTGCCATTCAAATTGGGTTCCGAGCAAGTGCACGATCAATTTTTCTAAATCAGATGTTCCAGATAAACAAATCAACTGCCAACAATTGCTCTTGGGTTCAAATTGATTTATAAACACAAAATAAATTACCAAAAACAAAGTTGTCTGGTCTGAAGATCTGACCAAAAGGACCGGACCTCACAGAGTCCATTGTACCAGGCTCCAAATCCACCAGTACAGCACGTGGAACATACTTTCCGCCTGAAAAGACAAAGTACAGACTTTTAGGACAGAAGTCATACCGCATAGATACGATACACAATATAGTGTCGTCAAATTAAATACACAAAGGCACTCAATTTTGCTCACCTGAGGCTTCATTATAATAAACATTAATTCTGTCCAGCTGAAGGTCACTGTCGCCATGGTAACTGCCTGTTGGGTCAATTCCATGCTCGTCACTAATGACTTCCCAGAACTGAAATGAAATGGATTCAAAAGGAGGAAGACATTTTATTTTATTTGTTCTCCCATTTAATTTAGTTAGATTTTTTTGGGGACAATAACCAATATGGAATTTGTTTATGAAGGCAAATATAAGTGATTAAAAACCACGTTAATCCAATATTGAATAGCCGGAGCTTCCCGTTACATGGACGCCACACTCGTAAAATGGAGTTTGCCAAGTCACCGGGGCCATTTTACATCACCGGGAGCTTAAAGTAGCACCACTATTGTCTTGGAATTTAATTTTGTATATTGCACAATGATATGAAATGATTCAGATCCGGTCTCTGCATGGGGCCTGGGGTTATTAGCGGCATGATATAACGTTCCCGCACTTTTTCCTCGAGCTGAACCAGATACAACCGGCCACATTACGACACGTGATTCTTCCAAGTGAATCGACTCGTTTGAACAGTTCGTTCTCATCTATTCGCCTGCGTCACGACTCCCCTACAGTCGGGTGACAACTGTAGGGGAGCAAAATCTCGAGCGAGTCGGCTCAACCAAATCATCTCAGAGAACCGACTCGCCCGCGCATCGGACATTACGCCGGTCCGGCGCGGCCAACACCCTAAAACTAACGCATTGTTTCACCATTAGTTCTTCAAATCGGGCGGATTAAATTTTTTTTTTTTTTAAGACATCAAGTCACTTTTCGTCGAATCTTAGATGAACGCTCAAATAAAATCTGGTTTAAAAACTTGTTGCGCGTAAAATTTAAGAGCATATTTAAACCTATAGCTTTTAGCAGTGAATATTAAAAAAACAATAGTAACGTTAACAAACACCACAATTTGGTCAATATGAAATACTAAACATGTAATCGTCACCGTGCAACCTAGAACAATTTAAGACTCTTAAAGCCGCGATGATCAGCTTTCCCCCCAAAAGCCCAACCGGCACTTAATATTAACGTTACTTTAAAAAAAAAAAAAAAAAACAGATTTGTTCAGTTCTTACCTTAGCACCAATCTGGTTGCCGCACTGTCCAGCCTGTAAATGCACAATCTCCCTCATTCTTGCTTGTTTGTTTGTTTGCTTAACAACCCAAAAATGACTGAAACAAACACCAAACTCAAAACCCTCGACAATGAGGTCGTTAAGCGAGATGTGCTCCTACTTATTCAGTCTGGAGAGATCGCCTACAGTTCCATCACTCTCATTGGTCGCTGTGCGCTCTATCCAGCATTCTCATTGGCTCATTGGTGTGCTCATTGTTATGATTGGTTCATCCATATTGCAGCGTCACTAGACAGGCTTTATGGCTATTGGCTAGAAGAGCGGTTATAACGGCTCTCGAAATTCAAAACGCTTATATCTTAAAAAAATAAATACAAAAGCTTTCGCGAAGGAGGGGCTGTATGGTTATTTTCCAAAACGAATTTGAATGCAGACGACAAATAAAACCTAATTAAAAACACGTTATAACAGTTTAACACCATTTGCCTGTGACCATTACAAGGTGTTTATTAATTTATATGGCAGTAAAATAATAATAATAACCATAATAAACTGATAGGTTAAACGTGTATCCATGAACTTCGTTTTGTGTAAATGAAGAAAAAGCTGAGAGAATAGACATACAGTCAAGTCACTGGGCTTTACTGTTGTGTGTACATTGGTGTTAATCAGTCAGCTGAAAATATTTTCAAAAATATTCCAGATGAAAAAAAATAGCACTGTAAAGGTAAGACATGCCTTTTGAAAAAAAAAAAATGTCGATCTTTCCCTGACAACATTTTCATTCACAAAAAATATGCATCAATAAAAAACATTTCCAATGATAAATTAAGTCTATAAAGTACAAGAGAGACAATCAGAATAGTCTTTGTATTTCTATATGATCTTTAATGTCTTTAAAAGCTGATATTGCATCAACATGTATTCTCAACCACTTAACAAACCTTGAGTTGTTTTAGTTCACTGCCATTTGTTTCTGTACCCTTATTCTCTACCCAAGGACCTTATAAAAATAATATGAAGTGTGCCAAGGTCACTGGGTCTTAATACAAATTGTTTACCAAAATAATTGTTTTCTGTTGCAGAGAGAAATAATAAAAAGACATGCATGATTGCCATGCAAGAAGATTTATAAAGAAACAAAACCAAGAAAGGAAAAAAATCCAGTCTTCTCTCTGTATGTTTGGTGAGCACAAATGTTTCATTCTGGGTCAACTCTATAATTTCTTCTTTGTCTATGTGGATTTTGTGTAAAGCAGCGGCCTTTCCTAAACAATTCCTCAGGTGTGTCTTTGTCCACGGTCATAGATCATCCTCTTTGTTCAGTCCATGTTTTTCAATGTATCGTCTGCAGGTGGGGAGAATAGAAAGAATCAGATTACTCAAAAAAGGGAACACAGCACGTTTATAATACAATAAACCTAGAAGACACTGATAAACAACAGAGTTTTAAACATGTTACCTTCTTGCATATTCATATAAGGCTTCTTTTCTCTCCTGTAGGGTCATGTGTCTGTCTGTGGGTGATCTCCCGAAAGATTTGGCAGCTGGCTGTTGAAAGAATACACAGACATATTTATATAAATATCCTGTCAGACAAAAGGCTTTAAAGTTACTATTTATAGTTAAATTCACCAATATAGGCCATGCAAGAAGGCGGCCATTGTAGTGTTTGAACAGAATAAGGCCAAACTCTAAAAACAGCACGCACACTCTTTGCGAAGTACCAAACGAGCCAATAAGCATGTCCAGACAGGTTATTAGGGCTTTCCACACTTGAAATAGTTAACCCTGGGTTATCTTGCTTCATGTTTCACACTGCTCGTAATTACTCTAGGTTAGCAATCACTCTGAGCTCACATTCACTCAATCACTCATAAGCTGATATGTCACGCTGTACAAACCTAAACCCTAGCCTTTTACCAGACTCTCGTACATTTCATTTGTACATAGAGTCTGGCCACTCTCCAATGACAAGGGTTTATTTCCGCGAAGGCGGGCACCCTGTTGAGGTTTAAAACTATTGGATCTGCCCTGAGCCACTCTGGATCTGCCATAACCAATCGCTAACGTTTGGTCGTGACGTATGTCAGGCGCCCTTCGCCTGTTTCACTCATGGAAATCCGACAAAATAAAAGTGCACATGTGCATGCCACCTCAGTAATAAAACTATAGGATAAAACCTAAAACTCGTGCATTCGGATTGTGATTTATTCACGCCATGGTGGAGAGGAGAGTTTGGTGATCGGGAACGTGCCGCTCACGTGGTCCGTCACATCGTATGCTGTAAATAAAAGGTCATATGCTTGGTATGATAATAAATGCTGCTATAAATAACAGACCAAATCAAACGTTTAAGTGCTTTTATTTTAATTTGTTTGAGCGGTGATTAAATATATTGCTCTTCTAAATACTTGCCAGCATTTTAAGGAAATACAAGTCTATAAATGCATCCTAATAACAGCAAAGCAACCGTATGGTGTTCTGCAGTGGTCAAAAATGATTACAAACAGTGCATTTTGAAGTGATATAGAGATGTGGATTCGGACAGCTGTTACATCAACACGACCTTGCGTTTGTCAAAAGCAGTCGGTAACTCGGCCGGGGATTTTTACGCGGGTGGTGAGAGACGGACGGCAATAAAATAACTGACCAGTCCCTGTAACTTAAATGATGGCAATACCTTCCGATCCCACGAGAAACAGTTACCGTCCGAATAGCTTCAGCCAACTCCTTCATCACTAACGAAGCGATCTGGAAAATCAAACTTTTCCCGAATTTACCCTGATGGAGGGCCACATCATCATGGCCACCAACAAACCCCAGCAAATTTCAAACCAATTCTTTGTTTCAACAACTCATCTGGACATGCTTATAGGCTCATTTGGTGCTGAGCATACTGCGGATGTAGGTCTTAAGTCATCAAACCGGAACAAAAGTTTGATTCAGATCAATTCTGTGAACCTGCTCAACTGGTTACCCGATTAATAGAACAATTCATTCTAGAACCAAACATCACTACTTGTTAAACAAACTTCCTTTGCCTCTGCATCTTTTCAGTGAGTGATGTGAAAATCACTTGTACCTTTAAATTGGGTGTGTATGCTATTGCAGACTGGGTGGTGGAAGCTGCTGGTTTGGCTGGAGCTGAAGGTGTGCTCGCAGCAGCCTCCGAGCTGAACTGGTCAGTATGCTCCAGCAGGTTGGTTATGGTTGTGTCCACACAGTTGGTCTGTACTGTACAGAAAAAAGAAAGGGGTAAATTAATGGGATAGGTCACCAAAAAATAAACATTTGCTGTTAATTTATTCACCCGCAGGCCAGTCAAGATTTAGGTGTCTTTTTCAGTAGAATAGTAAAGAAGATTTTGATCTGAAACAGTGATCCTTGGAGGTTTATATAATGCAAGTCAATGACTACCGTCACTTTGAGAGTCAAAAAAACAACAACATTCAGGCAAAACTAAATTAGGCCGAATTAAAAAAATGGAATCGTCGATGCTGCCACGCCCCATGTCACATCCGGTTGCTTGCCAAGCTGGAAAAAAAACACGAGTTGAAGTGAACAGTCAACCTCCTCTAACTTAGCTACAGCCACTCAAAATGATAGCATGGCAACTGCAGATGCAGAATACCCACTGACAGAACTTGAACCCTCTCCTCTTTCACTAAAGCAGTGTTCATTTCATTGACAAATTATTTTCGTGGGATGCTCATTCAAGTTGACGAATAATTTTTGTCAACTACCCTTTTTTACAGACGAAAACGAGATGATAACTAAATAAAAACTAGTGCTGGATGACAAAAACTATGACGGAAATCTAGTCATTTTATCAATGAACAAAAACGAGACGAAAATGTTAGAGGGGGACAAATAGGCAAGAGATTCAGTCAGAACTGATATCCAGTGTAAAAGAGGTGCACATTTGAATTGTAATGTGTGGATCTAACCGCGGGGAAACGCAAAGGCTAACCCTTCTACGGGCTCACGCATCTCCAATACAGCACCTCAGAACGGCTCAATCAATGAATAGCACACATTTATGCCAGGCAATAATTTATAAACTAATGCTGATGAAAAGACAATGTTTACTTTACGATGTTTATATAGTTATATATTTTAGGTTGCAACATTGCATATTTTATCTCCCTCATCTGAACTTGAATGGTCATCCTGCAACTACAATAGTAAGGCACAGGCCTTTCAAAGTACGAGTCAATGTGTATTTAGGCATTTCATTAGTGTGCTAGAACCACACTAGTAGAACGCATCTCACAGCTACAGAGATTCTCTCCATGTTTTATACAGGAGAAAGAGCAACACAGAGCTTCATGACTGCCACAGCACATTACATTTTATTGTTTTTGTTTGCTTTGTTGTGAATTGGAATGTCATCTTTTTCAACTAGATAGCAGGATATTTTGCTTAAGTTTTAAAATGAATGAAGATGTAACAATATGTTGTTAATAAATGTATTAAATTTGACAATGTAGTGTGGTACATTGCCAACAAAGGTCAGATATAATATAGCATACAAGTCTAGTCTAAAAATGGCATAGCAACCTGTGCTTAAAAAAGAGAAGAGGTAAAAATCGAGATTTGAATCGAACTTAAGAATCGAAAATGTCATCGAATCGAGGATTTGGAGAATCGTGACACCCCTACTATACATCACTCTCAAAGTGGTGTTAGCCATATGAATCACACCAAAGGACCACAGTTTCAGCTAAAAAACCTTCTTTACTGCTCTGCTCAAAAAAAGTCACCTACATCATGCATGGCCTGAGGGTGAGTAATTCAACAGCTTCCCTTTAACCAAATCCATGCTTAATGCTTAAACCCAAGAAATCAGCTTTGCATTAGTACACATAATGGCACAGTAGCTTTTTTTAAGCTTGTCTGAATTACTATTTCAGACAAAGATGTGTTAATGGCTAAGTGCATACAGCAAAGCATTATGGGAGGATGACATACACAGATCTCTGGTGATGACCGATAACGGGACGTCAGGCAGCACCTCTTTCACCTGCTGCACCATACGTGCTACCCGTGAGTCTTCGGCTCCTGCACTTGCGCCCAGGAAACCCTGCGCCACCGTGCGAGGTCTGGCACCCAAATCTGTCAAAAATATAGTTTCATGTTAAACTAGAAGACAAAATACATCTTCTATACTGATCTAACTATATGTATATATACATCATAATTGCATTTCTCACCATTGAATCCGTTCTTACTTGAATGTGCAGTCTGAAGGGCAGTGTGTCTTTTCCTTTTGATGTGTTCGGCTTTGTCTGCTTTAGTAATCTGTGTGGAGATCACGCCCAGCTCGGTGGCCAGCAGCTGACAGAGGGACACAATGCACAGTACATCAAACGACACACTGAAGTCAAAGCTTTGAAATGGACATGAAACAGATCGGAAGGTTAGGTAGATGAAAAACCATGTCAGTGGAAAATAAGATAATGGTTTGTTTGAACATGTTTTTAATGGCAATTCAACCAAGTATGACATTACCGGAAAATGGTTTCAAAACCATTTAATTTAAAGGAATTTCACAGAGCATTCATTACTACAGAAGCATGACTTTCAAACTTTCAGCAAGCAATAGGCAGGGGATCGGTCCATGCATTTGCACGCACTTTGAATGCTTTAGTCGGACTAATTCAATATTTTTTACATGCTCTTGTTGAATGATACCAGTCCAGTTTTTGTGACATGGACTAACACTACTGGAGTCACCAAGATTTTTTTAATGTTTCTAAAGAAGTCTCTATGCTCACTAATACTGCATTTATTTAATCAAAAGTACAGTGATAGTTAAATATTATTACAATGTAAAATAACCTTTAAAATGTGATCAAAGCTGAATTTTCAGCATTATTACTCCAGTCTTAAGTGGTTTGTCCAGCATGTACAAACATTAATAACCACTGTGCACATGCAAACATACTTTTTCAGAAAGTGCAGTGTTTTAAATGAAAGTGCAACCATACCATGTTTGATAGATAAAATAATACACAATTTAACACAAAAAATAAACGGGAAAAAGTTTTACCTCTTGGACTTTGCTGGCAAATTCTTGAAGAGATTCACCATCTTCTTTAGACAATGGTGGAAGCCATCTGGTTGAGAGCATTTCAAATCAATAACACCTTACATTTTTTTACAGAGACACTTAGCAAGAGTGAAAAAGAAATTTTATTAATTCAGAAAGACATTATGCTTCTGATTCTTCCTTTATTCACTCAATAATTGTAACATTCAACATTAGCTTCTACTTTAAAATGTCAACATTTTATACAATTAAATATATTCAAACATTTAAAAGTGACAGTAATAAAAGTACAATATTTAGCAATGGGCAAGTATGCACAGATTTTCAGGACTAAACCTGAAACTGTCGGTCTTATAAGCTTCATCTTTAAGACTCCTGAGGCTCTTAAATACTGAAAAGCTTCATTAATGTATTACCAGTTCTGGCCTGTCGAGAGCAGCAATAGAGGATTGTACGTTTAAAATACTGCCACTGGACAAAGGAGAAACTGTAATATGTAGTACCTTACATGGTACACTGTGAACGGTACAAAAAAGGTCCACAGCAGCTCGGTCAGCCATGAGGATTCTGGAGTGCTCTGAAAAGAAACGGAGAAAGACCTTTTATATCATCCTAGATGCTAGTGTTTAACAGAACAGTTATGTGTACGTCGATGCTTTGACGCTTATTATCTACATACTTTCACATGCACAGCACAATTCTCCCTGCCCAGTTGACCATGGAGCTGCAAAAGCAGGTCATTAAAAAAAATCATCATTGAATTACCATCACAACCATAAGCGCATTAACAAAAGACCGCCCGCATTTACAAAAAACACCTATCCAGAATTCAGCAACTCGCCCCATCCAGATGAACGACAGTGCTGCGCCAGCTTTTTTCACAAGCAAAATGGTAAGCAAATCATAAAGGTGATTTACATATATAAGACTTAAAGCTACAGTACAGCTTGAATCAGAGCATGAGAAGTCGAAAAACTAAATATAACTATAAATCAAAATTATCTAATTTTTTTCTATGCAAGAAATTTTATTTAGCTACTTTATTACTACTGTAGTGGTACAGTGAAAAAAACAACAACGAAAACAACAACAAGCTATTATGTGACAATTAGAACCAATAAGTAGATATTTAATGTTAAAATGTTATATGTAATAAATGTTTAATGTTGATTTAACAGAAGGATAAAAAAAAAAATGCACAAATCTAACACAAGAGTACTAAAGAGAGTAGAAAAAGTAGTAATGTAATATAACAAATTAAATATTTTCCAAATAAAGTTTCACACATTTGTAAATTAATATATATTGTATATATATATATATATATATATATATATTTATCACAATATACTGCATATAGGGTCTTTACTATGGAAGCTCGTTTCCACCACAGAATAAAACTCATTATATAATTTTAAAAACATCTCACAAATTTGATTTTCTTTTAATTCTGAGAAAAAAAGTGTCACAATTTTAACTGGCAATTGAGAATTGCAAGATTGTGAGAAGAAAAGGTTGAATTATTTCCTTGAAGCAATTACCTTTTTTATTTTGTCTATTCTGTGGCTCAAACGAGTCCCTATACTTTAAACATACAAATGTTTAGCTGCCTTTTAACATTTAAAGAATCAGATGTGGAGGTCAGTGGCATCAGCTGTAATACAGCAGCTGAATGAGTGGATCATATACACACTCCAGTTCTCACTAAAACATACATAATAAAACCATTTTGCAATGCTGTAATGAGAGCATGGGGTCACTGTGAGCCGATCTGCTGACCTTTGACAGTCCATCTTTCTATTGCACTGTGAATCACTTATTATCAGTGCTGCTATAAATATACACACTCTCACAAAGACCCTCCTGTGTGTGTTAACAAGAACTTGAGGATGAAAAAAAATCTGGAAACTCTAGACACGATTGACAATTATTCAGTCTCATCTAAATGCATGGGTGGATTGTTTCATAGGAAAGTGATTTACAGAAATGATTACATTACATACACATTCAGAGCTACAGAGGTAATTATGATCCATTATGCATGTGAATTTAACCGGGTTACAAAAAAATATCTGGTAACTGCAATCATTTACTGAGTGTGTAATATAAAAAAGGGTTTAAATGCAATTACCACAGCTACGAATGGCCTCTTCACCAGCAATGCCACAGGCTGGATGGAGTCAGACACAGAGAAAGGCCAAGAGCTGAGGAGAGAGAAGAAGTAGGGCTTTTAAAAATGGCAGCTTTCTTAAAGAGAAAAGGAAATGTCATCTAAAAGCTAATGGCAAAGTGGGTGTCAGCTGATTAACAGGTAGTAAAGGCTAAACTGGAGGATCAGTAAAGCTTAGAGAGACTGTCAAGGAAGCTTAGTGAGGACCTGGCAACCCTCCCAGAACAGATCCACATTTTAATCACTGAAGTCTCACCATTAAATCACTCCTTACTTACCAAACATTATTTATATCAGGCACCTGACTGTCTACATACAGTTTAAAACCAAATCAGATACATTATAAATCATTGTAAAATGGAAACTATATTATCGACTGACTTATAAGTATATAAAGTTTGTTATAGAAGTATATCTAACTTTTCAGCATAAAAATAATATTTCACATCCTGCCCAATGTTGTCCTACACACAATGTTCATTTTACAACAAATGTATAATAACAAATATAGTGAATATAAGTGACATGTAGCCTATGCTTTTTACGCATGATGTGCATAAAAGGGTCAAATCACATTACATTCTAGCATTGTAACATCACAATCTACAAATAAATATAGTGCTTTTTAAAGCAAAGTTAAATTCACTAAAAATAAATATGAAAATAAAAACAAAAGCACAGACTACAGTATATTAGGCTATTTTGATTACCCAATTACAATAGTCACTTTACTGCTATCATAAAAGTACACTTATTTGTAGGTTTAAAATTCTGCTAATGGCATATTTATTTTCAACATATATTTTTAGCAAAATGTATACTTTAGTCAGAAGTCAGATATACAAATACGGCCACCTTTATCTGCATATAAGTATACTTGCATAGGGCAAAATATACTTTATAACAAATCTTGGCTGACTGATTTTGTATTAAATCGGCTAAATGCAACTATATGGTATTAAGATGCACATTAACAACATGATTTTATGTAAAGCTGCTTTGAAAAAAAACTGTATTGGTGAAAAATAAACATGACTTGAATTGACTACAGCCAAAAGAAAAGAAAGAATAATGTTTTGAACCTGAATTTGAGGAGGCCGGTCCGGCCATTAGTGGTGTCCTCCTCTGGAAAGAGCAGGAGGGGTAAAGAGTTAGGAGATGAGCAATATCTGCAGAGGGTCTCAGTCAGCTCCGTCCTGCTCCCTATACCCTGACCCAGCTCCATAAAGCCCCTCGCCCAGCACAGGAACCCCACAGGGCCCTCCAGCAGAGGCTAAACACAGAGAAAGAGGCAAATATGAAAAAATAATTATAAAACGGGGACAGAAATTAAAAGCATCTTATTTTCTCTTATTTTTATTATTGAAGCTGAATCAAATAGGTAACTGTGTAAACTAAAGCATCTGAGCAAAGCGTTCAAATGTTTTTGGTCAGTAAGCTTTTTAAATGCTTTTGAAAGAAGTCTGCTCACAAAGGCTACATTTATTTGATAAAAAAAAAAACAGTAATATTGTGAAGTTCTACAAATGTTCTGGTTAATTGTTTTAAAATGTCATTTATTCCTGTGATCAAAGCTGAATTTTCAGCATCATTCGGTAACACTTTAGAATAATGATCATTAGTTAATCCCCTTATCCTGATTGGCCTAATCACTCTGTCTCCTCTCCACCAATCAGCTGGTTTGTGGTGAGCGTTCTGGCGCAATATGGCTGCCGTGGCATCATCCAGGTGGATGCTGCACATTGGTGGTGGTTGAGGAGATTCACCCCTTCTATATGTAAAGTGCTTTAGGTGTCTAGAAAAGCACTATATAAATGTAATGAATTATTATTATTATTATTATTATTATTATTAACATCAGTTAATGTTAATTTCAACACTTACCAATACATTATTAAAATGTTGTTAACACTAGTTAATGCACAGTGAACTAACATGAACAATCCATGAACAGCTGGATTCTTATTAACTCACATTAACAAAGATGACCAAATACAGTAACACATTAAACTGCTCATGGTTAGTTCGTGTTAGTTAATACATTAACAAAGATAAATAAATGCTTTATACGTGCAGTTCAATATTAGTTCATGTTAACTAATGACCATTATTCTAAACTAAGTGTTACCCATCATTCCTCTAGTCTTCAGTGTAACATGATCCTTCAGAAATCAATCAAATATGATGATTTGCTCTTATGGAAAATTCCCCTATTTGATCCTTTCTTCCTTTGATTTCTGTTTCAAGAAACTGGTACCATCCATTCATTTGCATTGGAGTGGCATTCTGCACTTTTCTTCTAGTGAAGATTATTCTAAAGGCACACTTCCTCTTCTTCCATGTGACTGCTGAAATCTCACTAGATAATTGTTTCAGATAGCCTTTTTCTTCTGTAAGGTAGTATCACTTATCTTGTATGATATTTTATATAGCTTGATACTGAAACAAATATCAAAAAGTATCAAGTTGAGCTGCTTGCTCAAAGCTCTCTCTCTCTCTCTCGCTCTCTCTCTCTCAAGAAAATTCCCGCTCAACAGTCCTAGAAAGTTCCAGAAGGTTCTAAAATGTTTTAGGAAAATGTAGGAAATGCTAATTATAAGCAGTAATGTTTGTTAAACTTTTTTTTTAAAGGAATTAGGGCGTTTCTCGTTGTTTTTAAGCAAAACCACATCGATTTGATACAGGTATATTGGTACTATATATAGGTATACAAAAATATTCAAAAGGTTTACACATTGTTAATCTTCCATTTTGTTTGTAATGTAAAATGACATGCATTATTAATAAGTGCACATTTATAATAAATACATGGTTTATTTTTTTAACTAAAACCTAGGTCAACTCATACAGAAACACGCAAGATCAAGCAGACCAGCATGACCTAATGTTTGAAACTTAATGCAAGTTACTCCTACTGCCCCGCATCCAAACAAAGTGAATCTTTTGAAGTGAGCAAGCAGAGAGAATGAAACCTCATTCACTGGCCTCTGGCCCGACATTAAGTCAGCACAGCTGCCAAAGAAGAAATAGACCTCATTGTGTGAGTAAACCAATGAAAGACACAGAAGATTACGTCATGCTAGGAAAACACTGAGACACACATACACACACTCACCGTGTTACAGGAGGTCAGGAGGTTGATAATATTGTGGTCGAAATGTGTAACGTGATTGCAGATGTAGAGTCGGGCAGTTTTGTCCCGTAAGCGCGGGCTGTTCTGCTGGACGTGCAGACCCAGCACTGAACACATTATTCTCACTATGAACCTGAAACATCACAGATAGACGCCAATTCACACACACTGGCATCAATGCAGCAAACACACAAAAAACGCAAACTAAGGGTGTGTTCCCATTTGAAGTGAAGACGTCAAGGCCAAGTATGGAGTAGATTTAACTCATCTGAGTTAGTGCACACACATTAGGAGTATTGAGTACCACATTTTTCAGAATACAAGACGACCCCCCCTTTTTCAATGTACCTTTAAAAAAAAAAAGCTTTTTGCATACCAAATCTTATATTTTATAAAGAAATAACCTAGTAATTTTCATATAGCATATTTTTCATTTTTGCATTGAAATTATGTTAAATACTGGTAAAATGTACAAACGATAACATTGGTTCCTGGCCACTGTCACCTTTGGCTTGGCTTGCTCAGTTGGGGACACTAAAATTATGATCCAAATTTATTCAACTAATTATACAAATAAAACTTATGAATTAGGTTTTAATTAATTCTATAAACTATAATACGGATATGCCAACATTGTCGCTATATGATAAATTAAAATAAGCTGATAACATCGCTGTTTTCTCCAGAACGACTGTACAGCCAATTCTAATTTTGTTGCAATATTATACAGTTTGACACTGTGAAGCTGCTTTGACACAATTTTGATTGTAAAAGTGCTATATAAATAAAGTTGATTGATTAATTGATTGAATTATATAACAATTAGGCTGTCCATCTCAAATCCAACACAATGTAGTCTACCAAAATTTCATTAAAGCTGGGTGTACAGTGTACACAGTGCAAAAAAATGTTTCACTCATAGAAATCGTTGATGCTCATATGGTCGTGGCTTGCAGCGTGAGAGGAATTAGACGAGCCGAGCACCTCACAACCTCCAGATCATTTTTAAACATGTTTAAAAAATATATATAAAAACATGTCGGCCCGATTTTCAAGTGTAGGCTGTTTCCTATTGTCAAATCATTCACAACCACATCATATAGGATGAATATATGTGCATTATTAGACTACATGACAGTCAGGCAACTCTTAGACGGTAAGCTTTTCTTTGACTTAGCGGTTTTAAGACTCACACACTGTATTTCCTGGCACACTCATTTTATTCACATTTGGTGGCACTTATTGTTGCGGGTTCATGTAAAAGTCTAGACCCTGGATATGACGGAACAGTTTTATTTAGGTGTATGCTTGAACATTATGCCCTTTATACGGTCGCGGTTACATGTCTTTGGTCCGTGTTGCATTCATTTTTCAAACCTGCCAAGTGTGAACACACCCTAAATCTGCCAAACAAAAATGACAAAGAATTTGACGAAGAATTTTATATACATGAATTAGGGAACTTGTGACTGATCACCAATCTATTAATAATTTTTAACACCCGGTTACATCAGGTGTGTGACACATTTTTAAAAGTAAAAACTCTACAAGTAAAAAATTGTGTAAAAATTATACATTCATTAAAAAATGATCTGTGCATGTCACACCGCAGCAGTATTGTTAACTTAAAATATTAAAAATAATTGTTCTTAAATTAAATATTAGCTAAAAATGTTGCCTTGGCAAAAACTTGAAATATTTAAAGTTAATATAAAACAAGACAAAAGCAATAACAAAATTACTCAAACTTAAGCTAAGTGAAATGATAAAAAAATAGAAGGCAATTCAAAATATATACTATAAGAGCACATAATACTAAATTAAAATAATACTAATATATTTCTAAATATTATTTTTTATTACTGGTCCTAGTCTTTTGATGTGCTTTCTAAATGTCGCTATCGATTAACGTTCCAGTGTGGTGTCTTACCTTCTGACAATACTGTCAGGTAGTGCACAACTCACTAGAAACACATGAACACCAATAAATATTCGCAGTAACATCAAACACAAGCCAACAGGGGAGTACAGCAACAACAGCAGCAGGATGAAGCGGTCATTTGGTAACCTGTGGAAACAGATGACAAGAATAGAAACCAGCTTCAGGATCTATTTCTGAGAACAGCCGTTTAGCAGAAACCAGCATCCATCTCTCCATATCAGAGACCTGCATAGTGTAACAGGGGACTGCATAACTACATTTCCAGCAGTTTACTAACTAGTGCACTTCATTTCTGCTGTCATGTCTGAGTTACTCTAATATCAGGATGACTAAAAACATGAGTTAAGACCTTGGTGAGAATAAATCAGCTAATATACAATAATGCATTATGATTTGTAAGTTTTATGCAGGCAACAGGCCTAACTACTGACATAAATAATCACAAATATTAAGACTGACTGTGATAATATACAGCATATTTTGGCAGGTTTCATTAACTGAAGAAAACTAGCAGACTTTTATGTTATGCAATACTAACATATGAACCATATGATGACTGTTCAAAAGAACAGCACATGATTGAAATAGTAAGATAGTAAAGGTTTATGTTACAGAAACACGTGCGTCACTTTTGATCAATTGAATCCGTCCTTGCTAAATAGAAATATTCACTTTAAAACTGTTACATTAGTATTTATGACAAATACAGAGTATTAAATTACGCACGTGCAAAAATAACCAGAAATCATTGGTGTTTACTATTTATTCTCTTATG
This sequence comes from Pseudorasbora parva, assembly GCF_024679245.1. Taxonomy (NCBI): domain Eukaryota; kingdom Metazoa; phylum Chordata; class Actinopteri; order Cypriniformes; family Gobionidae; genus Pseudorasbora; species Pseudorasbora parva. The sequence continues at coordinate 10,814,584 of NC_090182.1, read as the reverse complement.
CATATATCTGAAAATCATTCAATAGTCTCTAAAAGACTTTATACGGTTGTTTTTGAGGGTTTGATGTTGAACATGCTATGGCTAATTGTGTTAGCTCTGGAACTGTTGTCATTTCAAGCTTTAAATGTGAATAATTTACCGCTGGAAGTCGAACATCTGCTCAATCCCCCGCGTTTCCATTATTTAAGCTCTTTCTGGGATACTGTCAAAGACTCCTGCATACTATTCTTCAGGGTTTAACTGGAGGTGAGAGGGGGATAGACGCTAGCCCGTTATTAGCCTGTGCTGTTATTCGCCATGTTGAGAAGCTGCTGATGTTTCTAGATGGAGGACAAAGAACTTCAGGGAAAAAAAAAACGAGATTAGACACTCCAGGGCCACTTCCTTTCTGGATCACGTGCGTTGCTTTAACGCATCTGATTGGTCTTTATATGTTGAGGCTCGATTTATTTCAACAAATAAAATTATAATACTCGATATTTAATACTAGTGTACACTGAGAAATAATTGGAGATGTGCAATTTTCCACAAATACAACATAAAGTAAATATTGTTAGATACAGATTTTTTCCTTTACAATAGCATATGTTTTAATTAACATGGGGCTGGTTTCACAGAGCTGAGGGTGGATAAAACCTAGTCCCAGACTAATGCGTGTTTGAGCTGTTTTAACGGGAACCAATATCTTAAAATATGTCAGTGTTAGTGGTGCTATTGTTTTGTCTCAGGATAAACGGCAGTCATGTTTTTTCTAAGGCACGTTTATAAATGAAACCAGGACATGAAGCCATTTTAGTTATAAGCCCTGAGGTGATCTAGCGACCTCTTAAACACTCAAGAGTGGATGAGCTGGCAAATAAAGCATCTATGTTCCTCTTCAGTTTTCAAAAGACAACTCACCTTACATCTTCGCCTTATTTCTTTAGCTTTTTTACGTGCATTTTTCTAGTTGAAGGCTGACATCTTGCGTTATGGAGTATGCACTACAATACAGTCTGTCAGCCTTTATCAGACAATAGTTCAACATGACATTTACATTTTCTATTATTTCTTTATTCTTACATAGACAACTCCTAACCATTTATTTTCTTGTCTTCCTTTTGCCTCATGAAATACATTAACTTGTGCAGGAAACACTTGCTGTTTTCAAACACTAGGGGGAACTACAAGTCTTATTTCCCAATGTCACTTTTTCCACTCTCAAGACTTTATGAAAACTACTGTACTAAGTTTGTTCTACTTTGTTCCTTCATGAAAAAATAATCACAATTTAGCAGGGTAGCCTAGACTACATTAACTGTAGTAACCCACATCTCTCATGATCAGTTTGACAGTATATTGACAAAGAAAATAATGCAGTTTGTCATAAGCTATATTGATCCGAGCATTACTGCGAAGGTAATATACTACACAAGCCTAAAAATCTGCCACATCTGATCTATACGGCTGCCATTTATAATAAAACTCAGTCCGAATGAATGTCTCCTCACAAACACACACAGTCAGATAACAGTGGTGCCCCTTGAATGCAATGCATTCGCCCCCAGCTGCAGTTCCCAAATATGTCTCTTCAGTAAGAGATTGAATCTGCCCCATTCATTAGCCTAAGTGGATGAGCTTCCCTAATAGATGCTCCCCTTCCCCTCAATAATTGCTGTTGATTGGCGTAAATTAGACCCTAGTTGCCAGACGAGTGATTCTCGACGACGATAATCTGATTCCCAGCTGAAACTAATAGGATTTTAACTCCGGTTTGGCCTAATGTCCGTCTGTAAGGCCTGGCCCGGCTCTGTTAGGCCAGACCTGCCCTTCAGCCCAGCGGCCGCATGCACAACTCACTCTTACTGCAGGGCTGCAGATGAGCAACCGAATAAATGAATTTGTACCCTCAGGTGAACACATACGTGCTGTCAAACCAGACCTATGAACAGATGGTGTGGCTAACAGTGTGTCAAGAGAAAGTGACTTTATAAGGCCTAAAAGCGCATAGGAAAAGAGACGAGTTTGAAGAAGTACACTATAATGCTAAATGAGGGCTCTTCTTTTTTGGGTTTTCATGTTTTATGGGTACTTTCCATAGATGTAATGGTTTTTATACTGCACAAACCTTATATTCTATTCCCTTACACTAACCCCTAGACCGCATTTTCAAAAAAGATCATTCTGTGTGATTTATAAGCTTTTCAATCATGGGGACCAACAAAAAAAAAAAAAGACCAGCATTTGGGCCCCATAACATATAGGGAATATCAGGCAATGTGCATATGTTGGTGCATCTATCATTATGAGGACATTCCATAGGCGTAAGGCTTTTATACATGCAAACGGTATAAAAATACATTTTCTGCATTTTTACATTTTTACATTTTTAATAAAACATTGTTTAGTATGTTTTAATACATTTTAATTTGGAGGACTCACAAACCACACTTACATTGTAATACCAGTGTAATATCTATGTAATTAAAAATGGTGAAAATATGAGCATAAATCATATAAACAAGCACACACACACACACACACACACACACACACACACACAGAGGTGGTTACTTACAGGCCCAAGTCTCTATGATTTTTAGCTCTGTCCTTCGAGTCACCTCAAAAACCTCTTTTGTCTGTAGTACAAATGGCGAACATGCTAAAAACATAGTGTTTGTTCAAATCCTTATAGCCTTAGTATGAGTAATAGTGAGCTGCGTTCATTTAGTGTGTTATCATGATACTATTTGCTTCCATGTTAAGCCATCACAATGATGTCCAGATCAGTATATTAACACATTTTGCATCAATCCCTCCTAAATAGAAGCTTTTTGAGACACATGTCCCTAATGAAGATCACCCTTATTTGATATTATTTGTCATCAGGCTGATAAGAGCGAGCAGCACGCCTCGAGTCTAATGAAACTCCACTCCATTAGCGCTGAATCGGACAGATTGGCCTCCCAGAGAAATGAATTGAGTTTTTTGTATTTGTGAGATCATTCTCCCTGCATTAACTGATCTTTATCCCATCTCTTCATCACAGCCAAATCAGGTTAGGCGGCCATGATTAGCTGGGGTGGCCTCCCTTTTTAAGCAGTAATTGGGTTTAGCGGCTTAGCTGATAGCGCCATTAGGACCAATAACGGCCTTGCTTGGCTCGGGGAGTGAAACAGATTCTCCTGGAACAGATGGCAGATGCTGGTAAAGGGGCTTGATTTAGAGGGGGCGAAAGCAAAGTTTGTGTAACCGTAGAAGTTCTGGCATTGTGCTGCCTCTGTCTGTACGTCCTCTGTGTTCTGTGTTTGCCGGATGTTCATTTAATGGGTTAGGTTTTATATATATATATATATATATATATATATATATATATATATATATATATATATATATATATATATATATATATATATATATATATATATATATATATATATATATATATATAAAAAACATTATGACCACCTTCTTAATATTATGTAGATCCCCCTTTGCTGCCTAAATAGCCCTGACCTGTGTGCTGTTGGATCTGGCACCAAGATGTTAGCAGCAGATCTTTTAAGTCCTGTAAGTTGCAAGGTGGGGGCGAATCAGGATTGCTTGTTCAGCACATTCCACAGATACTCGATTGGATTGAGATCTGGGGAATTTGTAGGCCAGGTCAACACCGCAAACACATTGTTGTGTTAATCAAACCATTCCTAAACCATTTTTGCTTTGCGGCAGGGCGCATTACCCTGCTGAAAGAGGCCACAGCAGAGACCAACAATGATTAGGTAGGTGGTACAATTGGCAACATGACTGGGTATAAAAAGAGCCTCTCAGAGTGGCAGTGTCTCTTAGAAGTGAAGATGGGCAGAGGATCACCAATTACCGCAATGCTGTGGTGAAAAATAGTGCAGCAATATCAGAAAGGAGTTTCTCAGAGAAAAATCGCAAAGGGTTTGAAGTTATCATCATCTACACTGCATAATATCATCCAAAGATTCAGAAAATCTGGAAAAATCTGGAAACAAGCTGGAAAACCATACTGGATGCCCATGATCTTCAGGCCCCTAGATGGCACTGCATCACATACAGGAATGCCACTGTAATGGAAATCACAACATGGGCTCAGGAATACTTCCAGAAAACATAAAAAAACACATCCAGAAAACACAATCCACCACAATTTAGCCAGCAATTTTCCAATTGCAAATGCAAATTCACCCCAAATTCATCAGTGCTGCATAAAAGAAGGTTCCGGGTACTGAAATGGCCAGTCTGCAATCCAGATCTTTCACACAAAGAAAACATTTGGTGCATCATGAAGAGGAAGATGCGACAAAGAAGACCTAAGACAGTTGAGAAACTAGAACCTGGACCGTTCCCACCTGGTGGAATGACCTGCCGATCTCAATTCGTGCTGCCGAGTCTGTAGCCATTTTTAAAAAACATCTTGAGACACATCTTTTCCAATTGCACTTGACCAATACAGAATAGCACTTACTGATCACCACAGCAACGACCAAAAAGCGTACACTCCGGGATCATATCTACGTCTCTCATCCGGATTTGTGCCTTCAGGCGGGTATGTTATAGTTATCATAACTATCAAAATCCAGTGTTCTGTATTTTGCGTACGTGAGTTTTTGTTGTCGCTGGCTATTGCTGCGCGTTTAGCTAGAATGCCTTAAAAAACCAACCCATTGGGCCACTGAATCCGCATTAACGACAACAGTTGGGGCAACAGCCTTAGTCCGAATGGGTTGTTATCATAGCTATCAAAATCCAGTGTTCGGCATTTTGCGTACGTGAGTTTTTGTTGTAGATGTCTATTAAAAAAAAAAAAAAAAAAAATGTGTGTACTCTGCTAATTAATTGAGATTTCTAACAGCTCTTACAGGTTGTTGGCCTTGTCTGTTCCGTTGCTTCTATTACTCTCCCCTTTTTTGTAAGTCGCTTTGGATAAAAGCGTCTGCTAAATGATTAAATGTAAATGTAAATGTAAATGTAGAAGCCTGTATTAGACAAGAATAGGACAACATTCCTATTCCTAAATTTAAGTAACTTGGCTCCTCAGTCCCCAGACATTCGTTATAAAAAGAAGATGGGATGCCACACAGTGGCAAACATGGCCTTGTCCCAACTTTTTTGAGATGTGTTGATGCCATGAAATTTCAAATCTTAAATTTCTTATTTTTCCTTTAGAATTATACATTTTTTCAGTTTAACCTGTCACCCCCCTTTGTGAAAATATACATAAAAATTCACTATCCAAACTTAAATGGTTGCAATTCAAGAACGCTTTGGAATTTAGCCATTAGTTCGGTCTCATTTTAAAGAAGACAGTTAGCAGAGGATTGCTAATCAATTTGTGATCCAATTTTTTTGGAATTGGGTTTGTAAAAGAAATTTGTAAATTACAATTTATTGTTTTTGTTCACTTCTTTCAACATCTTGGGGTGAATTTCATGTTTCTGTCATGATGTTCTAATAATTTAGACATGATATAGAGCCATTTTAGTCATTTGAGCCATTTTAAGTATAAATAAATGTGGGGGTGTCCTAACTTTTTCCTCACAAGAATTAATATTATTATTTCTTACATTTGCATTTTTGAAATTTTTCAAAAATGCAAATTACAGGTATTTAAAAAAATACTTTTCTTTGGCTTTATTTAATTTATTTAAATTACTTTGAATCTCCCAATAATGTTAAAATGAAGATTAAATGTCCATTGATTTATATATTTGACAGCACTATTATGTATCTATATACAGTTATGTAAAAAATATATGTGTGTGTTGCAGTTGCACACATATATTATATATTTACAAATTTTTATGTTAAATGTGATATATCATAAACGATTCGCTGTCTTTGTGGAGAATCTCTATAGATGTATTTTATACTTTACAAACTGTATATTCTCTGCCCTTACACTAACCCAATACTCCTAAACCTACTCATCACACAAAACTTTCTGCATTTTTATATTTTCAAAAAAAACTCATTCTGTGTGATTTATAAGCTTGTTTCCTTATAGTCAATGTTACATTCCCCAGCGGGATAGAAACACACACACACACACACACACACACACACACACACACACACACACACACACACACACACACACACACACACACACACACACACACACACACACACACACACACACACACACACACACACACACACACACACACACACACACACACACACACACACACACACGTCAGTTGTGATTGTATAGCCTATTTTTACAGAGTCAGGATGCAGCAAAGAGCTTCTCATTAATGCAGGAACAGTGCCGCCTTTTCCCGCTCAAAATCGTCTCTAGAGAAAGACTTATGAGAGAGCACTTCAAATGAATGAGTGTACACAAAACCACTTCAATTATTCAAGTCCAGCTTTGGCACAGGGTGTGACTTTTGGGAAACACAGCACATGCTGCCCAGATCTGTGTACCTGTTGAGCATTAAAACGATTAAAATGATGGAATTATGCTGCTTAAATGGTCTTTCTCAGCAACTCATGTTGACTGTAAGATTGCAAAGAGACCAAATCAACCACCCTGACCAACTTTACCTGCTCTGATTGACCATTCCGATGTCCTAGTGTGCCAAGTTCTCAAGTCGTGGCTAACGCTGTGAGGCTAATGTCTGTCGAAAGACAATAAAGGCACTTTAAAACAATTTAAAAGAAATCAAGCAGTTCACTTCGCGGGAAAAGCATCCTGTGGTGTGTCTGAGGCAGTTAGATCATGTTAATAACGCTGAAGTTAAGTACCTGCCTGGTGAGATAAAAGACTTGACAGGTTATAAGGTGTTTCATAATATGGGAAATAATGGATAATGAGAGTGCCATAAATGTAGATTGGTATATTTTGCACAGATGAGCTGGAGAAAATGATTGCACTGATGTATTTGACTTGTTTTGTTTAATATTCTTGTTTTCATCTGCTAACAGACTGCACGACACAAGTGAATTAAGATACAATTCAAATGTTTTCTAAAATCCATTACGCTAAACTCAATACCTTCAACCCAGCATGCATACACAGCCCGATAAAACATCGCACTGTGATTTCACAGCAGGTGACGTGCTGAATGGGCTTTATATTGCTTTCTCATGGAATTGCATGGGTGAACAAAACAAAGGTGTTCGAGCGCCATACCAAAAACAAACAGATCTTACAATACACAGCAATTATTAAATATTATAGGATTAAAACAGTACCATACAGTATATGTTTAATAACCATGGTATACACTCACCTAAAGGATTATTAGGAACATGTTACTAATACCCCCTTTCTCCTTCAGAACTGCCTTAATTCTACGTGGCATTAATTCAACAAGGTGCTGAAAGCATTCTTTAGAAATGTTGGCCCATATTGATAGGATAGCATCTTGCAGTTGATGGAGATTTGTGGGATGCACATCCAGGGCACGAAGCTCTTGTTCCACCACATCCCAAAGATGCTCTATTGGGTTGAGATCTGGTGACTGTGGAGGCCATTTTAGTACAGCGAACTCATTGTCATGTTCAAGAAACCGAATTGAAATGATTCAAGCTTTGTGACATGGTGCATTATCCTGCTGGAAGTAGCCATCAGAGGATGGGTACATGGTGGTCATAAAGGGATGGACATAGTCAGAAACAATGCCTAGGTAGGCCGTGGTATTTAAATGATGCCCAATTGGCACTAAGGGGCCTAATGTGTGTCAAGAAAACATCCCCCACACCATTACACCACCACCACCAGCCTGCACAGTGGCATCCAGGCATAATGGATCCATGTTCTCATTCTGTCTACGCCAAATTCTGACCACCTGAACGTCTCAACAGAAATCGAGACTCATCAGACCAGGCAACAAGTCTTCAACTGTCCAATTTTGGTGAGTTTATGCAAATTGTAGCCTATTTTTCATATTTGTAGTGGAGATGAGTGGTACCCGGTGGGGTCTTCTGCTGTTGTAGCCCATCCGCCTCAAGGTTGTGCATGTTGTGGCTTTACAAATGCTTTGCTGCATACCTCGGTTGTAACAAGTGGTTATTTCAGTCAAAGTTGCTCTTCTATCAGCTTGAATCAGTCGGCCCATTCTCCTCTGACCTCTAGCATCAACAAGGCATTTTCGCCCACAGGACTGCTGCATACTGGATGTTTTTCCCTTTTCACACCATTCTTTGTAAACCCTAGAAATGGTTGTGCGTGAAAATCCCAGAAACGGAGCAGATTGTTAAATACTCAGACCGGCCCGTCTGGCACCAACAACCATGCCACTTTTAAAATTGATTAAATCACCCTTCTTTCCTACTCTGACATACAGTTCAGGAGATTGTCTTGACCAGGACCACACCCCTAAATTCAATGAAGCAACTGACATGTGATTGACTGATTAGATATTGCATTAATGAGAAATTGAACAGGTGTTCCTAATAATCCTTTATGTGATTGTATATCAGATATAAACTCAGATCAACTCATCAATTATCAATATATTTATTATGCAATATTAAACACTCCTGACTGTTGGTGATCTCAGTTTTGAAGAGAAAGTTATCGAATTACATTATGAAAATTAGTGAAATAAACATCCTATTGATCATCATTTAAAGGCCCATGACAAGCTCTCTACCTCCTGTGACACACTATGGTGCTTCATGGCTTCTGTGTTATCACAAACCAATATATCTAATCCCCGAGGTGAGGTGAATCTCTCCCCTGCTTCACGTCCAGTAATTCCATTGCTTTCCCTGTTTAATACACTATACAGTCATTTGGATTTACAAGCATTTGCTCCATATGTGACCTCCGCTTAGTGACATCATTGTTATAAAGGAATTAAATTTGTGGAGGCTCCATGAAGACTGTGAGACAGCATGTGTGTGTGTGTGTGTGAGACACATGAGAGAGACAGACAGACAGGATAAAGCAATTGATCTTCATGAATCTGACATGCCTGTCCACATGAAAATAAATCACAGGAGCAAAGTACCCATTAAACTTCAAAACAGACAACAGAAATTGACATGAATAAGAATGATTTACATATCAAGTTTTGCTTTCTTTTCATGGGTCACTAATGTCAGTGAAAGGTTCTTTGGGGTGGTGAGCCAATCCAATGATTCTGAATCATTGATAAATCCTGTTTTCATCCAAATAACTTGAATCGGTTGATCTATAAACTACATTTACACTGCTGTCATCCTCCAAAATGTTTCTTCAATCACAAACATGCGCCAAAAATGATCGTATTTCTGTCCAAAACTGAAGAAAGCAAGAACTTATACGTTGCTTTATTTTATATTTTTGTTAATATATAGAAATTTGCATTTTTGTGTAGCTGATTAAGAACATCTCAATCTCATTAGGCTGCAGTAGGATACAGTAGTGAAATATGTAAATATGTAGTTGATTTAATCTGTAATCCTTAACTTTTTTTTTTGATTTTGTTAAAAATGATCCATAATCAATTATTAATGAAGTCAATTGCCAATCAGTGTCCAAAACTATCTCCATACCGTAGCCCAATTCACGGTGGTAAGATTATAATAGCTAATGTTTTATAATTTTATTGGTCAGGTCGTTTTTCTGGTCAAGTTTACCAGAGGTCATCTTTAAGTCATTAGGCTACGTCATCTTTTTTTCCCCGCCAGAACAAATGTGGCAGATATGTTACTTTGTTACATGTAACTTGTTCAGATGACATTTCCCGGTGAAACTTTTATTTTGGATGTACTTGGATGTAAGCCCGAAATTGCCGCTGCACAACCCCAAGAAGTTACTCCGCAAATAACGGCAATTTCAGGTTTTACAAAGATAGCGACAAAGAGGTAAAACTTATGCTTCAATTAACAATAGTATCTTTGAAGATGAGAATCATCATGTAGGTTAGAATAATGGGAATTACCAGAGAGAGAGAGAGAGAGAGAGAGAGAGAGAGAGAGAGAGAGAGAGAGAGAGAGAGAGAGAGAGAGAGAGAGAGAGAGAGAGAGAGAGAAGCCCCTTTCACACTGCACGTCGGACCCGCAATATTCCCGGAACATTGCCGGGTCGCCTTCTGTGTGAAAGCAACCACGTCCCGGGATTGATTACCGAAATCGACCCGGGTCGGGGACCTAGTAATATTGCGGTATTCGACCCGAGACGAGCGCTGTGTGAACAAAAGCCGAAACTAATGCCGCAACGTGTACGTAGTTATCGTGCGACTCATAGAGCTTGTTTTTTCAATAATACAACCCTGCAGTGCCAGAAGAGCTATTCTGTGTTTTAAACACAGAGAGTGTTCGTATACAAAAGAAACTCAAATTAAACAAGCAGAAATGTGTGCAAACTGGACACAAGTCGAGACCATGAAGCTCCTTACTATCCGCGCTGAAGCTGAGATCGTTCGCCATTATACGTCACATCAGGATGTCACGTGTCAACTTGACCCCGGACCGTTAAAGGGTTACTTTACCCCTTTTTCATATTAAACTATGTTATTCCCTTAACTAAAACAGGTTGATACACACCTCTCTCGTCTCAGTGCGTGCACTTAATCTCTCTGACGTGCAGTGATGATCTGATAGCATTTAGCTTAGCCCACTAAGCCCAGTTCATTCACTATGGAACCAAACAGAGATCAAGTTAGAAATCGGATTAAAAAGGAGAACTATAATGTATGGCGGAATAGCACTTCTGAGAGTACTTTGGCTCGGCGCAGTAAAAAGTCCCGGCCGAAACATCTCCCCTCACACCTCCCTATTGACAGAAATGAGAGAGTGAGGGGGAGGTGTAAGGGAAGATGTTTCGGCCGGGACTTTTTACTGCGCCTTTTTAATCCGATTAGAAACGCGCCACGTTTTATTTTGTCACCATACTTGATCGTTCAACTACTCGTGTAACTGTATTTAAATAGGGGAAACGTGGAGGTGTTTGGTACTTCTAACTTGATCTCTGTTTGGTTCCATAGTGAATGAACTGGGCTTAGTGGGCTAAGCTAAATGCTATCAGATCATCACTGCCCGTCAGAGAGATTAAGTGCACGCACTGAGACGAGAGAGGTATGTATCAACTCGTTTAAGCTAAGGGAATAACATAGTTTAATATGAAAAAGCGGTGAAGTATCCCTTTAAGCGTTGTGTGTGAAAGTGCACATATTACGGCATTTCGCTGGCAGTGTGAATGGACCAAATCTAGCGGCCCGGGAACAAATCCCGGGTCGCATTATCCATGTATTTGCCGGAATCGCAGTGTGAAAGGGGAGAAGGGGAAAGAGAGAGTGTGTGTGTAAAAATAGCTTCATTTCTTTAATACATGCAATATATGCTAGCACCGAGTTAGCACCTTATTTTTCATGTAAGAGAGGACATTGAATTTTTAAATAATGCTTCCGGAGTCATCTGCTGTTTTGGATTTGATATTGCAAACTGGCATTTCTTAACATATTATTTTAATATTGTCTTAATTATAGACACTGTTTGTAGTGCAAATAGTTTTACCATTTACTGCACTTTGTTATTTTTTTCATTATTTTCATACAGCGAATCGAATGTTGAAGTCATATTTTCCAGAAAATGGCTTACTTCCACCTTGAAAAATAAGATGGATAGTTTATTTTTGAGAAAGTGCCATATGTTTTTGACATTGACAGCATATCTCAAATAGGGCTGTGCAATATATAAAAATTATCGAAATATCGAAAATGTACATATCACAATATGCATATCACAATGGCACACAATATCTGAATAATTTTAATAGGCTACTTCAACATTGTGAAAAGTGTACGTTTTAGGTCGACGCATATAGCAAAGAATAGACTGGGCACACGACTGTTATGTTACTTATGTGACTTGCTTGACGTTATAAAGAGTTATTAAACGGAATAACTTGCGAAAACAACTCCTTGCAGTCTTGCGCTGTCTGCTGTCTGACACACACACACCGAAACGTACACTCTGAAAGTCGTCACTCTGAAAGTGTGTGTGATCCCTTCAGTTCTGTTTTGTGTCTTTTTACACACTCAAACTTTCAAATACACACACAGTTATGTCAAAATGGCTGTCTTGATGAGTATTTATGTAAACTCGATTATGCTTTAAGTGAACGATATCAGTTGGGGAAAGAAGCCGAATGCGTGTCAATAGGATCGGTGCATTAGGTCTTAAAGTGACAGACAATAAAAGAAAAAGAGATGATCACTCAGTGCTCTTGGCTGAATAACTTTTGTAGCTTTATTGTGTATCAGTGTATATTTAATTAATGTGAAGAGACTACTGTTTTTAGATTATTTTTAATAAAGATAAATTAAAATATCAAAAAATAATCTGCCATCCCTAGTTAGGAAGTGTTTACCTGGATATTCTTAATGTTTTAGGTTGATATAGCTATATGTTACCAAGTCAAGCAAAGAGTTTTTGGTATTTAAATATTTGCATCACATTTTTTGTTTGTTTACATTGATGTTAAAATTATATTGTCCGATTTGTGACATACAAGCTGTAGCGATGCTTTCTTTTCCCAGAAAGAATGTGAAATTTAAAAAGATTTGACACACTAATAGCAATATTGTATCGCATATCGAATATTGCATTTTCCTTCAATATCGCAAAGCCCTAATCTCAAACTCAAACCATCAAACAGACATCATGTTCCGCTGAATAGAGAGACTATGAGACATCTGTTTTTGCTGTTGTCTCAAAAAGAGTTTACGCAATTTTAGACGGCTGGTTTGCCTTAAAGCAACAATTGAAAACGTCACAGTCTTAGATTGAGTAACACTTTATAACAATGCATACTGTGAAGCATGTATTTCCCAGTTAAACCCCTTAAAGGAATAATCAAACAATGAAAATCTGTCATTATACATTGACCAGGGGTTATTGAGCTCCAAAAAGTAGGCTATATTCAGAAGATTGAGTTGCGTGAGTCATATGACCTACTTTTACGGTGCTTTTTGGACAGATTAGAAAAGCACATGGTAACCTTGGGAAAGGTTCTCAGAGAAAGTTAATTGGAGTGGGGTCTGATCTTATCATGGACATTCAATCTGTGTTAGTTAACAGTAAAACTCAAGGCACACTCCAGAGCTCACTGCAGCCTCCTCGGTGTTGAATAGAAATAGCCTGAAGCAATTAGCCCACTAAGACCCACTCATTAGGAGGTAAGACGTGAATGAGATCTGCTCACCACAGCTAATCAATATTAATGATGGATTATTTACAATTAACAAAGGGCCCTTAATGGCCGCCTAATTGTTTGTTTTGGCTCAATGTGGCGAGGTGAGAGCAGCAGATAAACTAAGGACATTAGTGAGAGAGAGGAGCTAAAAATCTTCTCACTTTCTTTCACAGCACAGATAAGCTCATTTGTAATGGAGGCCTGTTTTGTTTTTCATGCAGAGCTCCAACAACAAATCTGGACCAGCTACTTTCTCAGTGTTGGGGAATGTTACTTTTAAAAGTAATGTGTTACAATATTTTGTATTGCTCCCTAAAAAAAGTAACTATTTGCATCATTTAGTTATGTTTTTTTGGAAAGTAATGTGTTATTAACCAAAAATGAAAATGCAAATTCACGTCTGTACAATAGAGGGCACAGCTCAAACAAAACAGCTGTGCTGCCATGCAGGACGGCAGAATAATAGAGAATGTTAAAAAAATAAAATAAAACACAAATGTGATATTTATCATAAGTCATTTTATCTTATTAATATGCTTAAATTGGATAATCGAAGCAGAAAAGACATTGGTCAATAAAGTGAGATTAAACACAAAAAGTATATTTCTGTAAGTTAACATTTAATTATTGCAGGTTTGTGTAATATTGAGATTCTAAAGTGTGCATATGACTATCCTTTGAGGCCACAGGAGAGGATTTATGAATGGCTGACGCTGGTCACGTGATAATATACTAGCATTCTTTTTATGTGCAGTATCCAATGAAATACCTGCTCAAGAGAGTATGCGATTTTAGACGCAGACAATCATATGATGTGAAAAAGACAAAGTTTGAGGTGTGCAAAAAATCAGACACTTACTGAGACCAGGTTTGTGAAGGTTAATTTATGGCCCTTTCTGCTGACTCCTCCAGTTTGGTTAAAAACCCATGATTTCACCCCCCACCCCAGCTCAAAATAGAGCTTTTTGATTGGATGTTGTGCATCTCCCAGCTCACACCTTTTTTCTCCACTTTTGTTTGGCAAATGGGGGGAGGCACCCTGCAGTTTAAGAGAGGGTCACCAAAGTCAGAGCTCTGTTTCTTTCCCAACTCTTGCTCATTCAGCATGCTGCACTTTTGTGACACGGGTCACTTCATCAAGATACTTTGAGGTGTGCACAGAGACAAAAACCTGGAAACGCTGTATTTTACGGTTTTCATGTGCAATGACTGGTGAGGATCACTCATGCCCCTCAAGAGTGCATTTGTTGGCCTTCTGCATTGACATAAAAGCTACTTCTGCTATCTGAGACAAGGACTTTTTCATCTTTTTGGTAACTTTAGCCAGTATAACCTCACAAACAATGGGCTTATTTACTTGTTATACTAGTACTGATGCTAGTTTCAGTGTCTGAGCCATTCCAGCTGGAGCACCTTGGCCGTTTTGACTGGCAGAAGAGCCTTCGACCAGGTGAGGGATGCCCTAAGAAGTGCCACCCTGAGAGGTGCCCAGATGTTAGGCAGCTGCAGGGTTGTCCAGCCGGGCTAGTTCGTGACCAGTGTGGGTGTTGCTGGGAATGTGGAAACGATGAGGGGCAACTGTGTGACCCTGAGCCTCGGTCCGGGTCTTCTTCCTACGGGCGCTGTGCTGAAGGTCTGCGCTGCAGAGCCCCACGCAGAAACCCCACAGGTGAGCCCAGAGCCGTCTGTGTGTGCAGCAAGCAGGAAGCACTCTGTGGTTCTGATGAAAAGACATTTAAGAATATATGTCAGTTTCGGGCAGCCCAACACAAACAAGGCAAAGGTCAGACGTTGACAATGTTGCACCAAGGACCCTGCAAGACAAGTAAGTATTGCTAAACTGATTTGTAATAAAATTGTTATTTTCAATGGGGGTTTTCGTTTATTGCAACTTTTTACATGCAGTGTATTTACGTTTATCACAGTACATACAATATTGTAAAACTTTTTTATTGTATTTAATATGTAAACATTTTCAAGTGCAGCACAACAACTACCTTGATGTATAAACACTTTACAATTCATTCAATTAAATATCGTAAACATTAAATTAATAAAAATAAATTATTACAAATTTTATATTAAATTATACATTTTTATATAATTATACATAGGTGTTTTACTTGTATTTTGAAAACGCATGGCATTGTGTTGTTTTAGGGTTAACAGAAATCTCCTTAAAATTACTGGATAATGTCAGACAGAAATTTACCAATACACTTTTTTTTTTTTTTTTTTTACAGTGTAAGGATATTTGGGTGGGGGTGCTAAATTGGCATAAATATAAAGTCACAATGCAAACAATGCAAACAGTCTTCATCTTCTTTCAGCATTTATTTATTTTGCTTTTGCCGTAAAGTGTAGCCGGGACACGTCTTGACAGATTTACCCTTCTAAAGGCCTGCAAACACTGTTTTTTTTGGGGGGGGGAAATTTGACTTTTAGTCTCAGTACTTGATTTGTTTGCTCTGCTACCTCACCTAAAGTAAAGGCTGCATCATTTTGGTATGGATACATCTGCTAATGTATATATATATATATATATATATATATATATATATATATATATATTTAGATGTAAATGTTCTCTCGGAGGAGCCATTGTCCATGTATAGAGTCTGAATGCCAACATAAATCACCCCGTTTAAAAAGTTTTGTCATGGAAAAGGCCAAAATGAAAACCATTTGTTCAGTTGTGGGAATAAAAATCCAACCATTAGGTTTGTATTTACTTTACCGCCATGTTTAAGATTAGCAGCTTGTAAGTGTCCAAACTCACACTTAAAATAATTAACCAAGCTAAACAAACACAGCACAAAAGGCTCCCGTGAATACAGAAGCTGCTGTGAAAGAGCTGTCCAGTAGCAGCGATTTGCTTTGGGATGCTTTTTTAACTTCAAATAGGAATGTGTTCTCACTATTGCTTAATCCCTTTATATTTTAGCTTGTATACTCTAAAAATTGCTGGGTTAAAATCAACCCAAGTTAAGTTGAAAATGGACAAACCAGCAAATGGGTTGTTTTAAAGCTACACTGTGTGATATCTAGCGGTGTAAAGGTATAAGACCATCCAGGGAATAATAGTTTCTGTTCCTCTCAATTCTAAATTTCGTTTTAACTCCTACGGTGGCCGATTTAGTCCAAGATTAACACGGCAATCCCCCTCTTCACATTCGACATGGCCATCGAGTGTTAAAACGTGAAAGTCGAAGCTTGAATTTACGGGTATATCCCTCTTTGGCTAATGTACTTTCAAGATGGAGGAGCAACCATGGCGACCAGCATTCGAACCCCTCACCGTATGTATTTTCAATGGCATATTATAAACTTACGAGAATACTTTATACCTTGAACAGAAGTAAATATACATTAATGAGCACATATTTGTGAAAGAACTAAGTGTTTTTAGCTAAGAATAAACAAAAAAAAGTTACACAGTGTAGCTTTAAGGAAACATTAAACCCAACTGCTGGGTTTGTCCATTTTCAACCCAACTTTAGACTGTACTATTTTGAACAGCGGCTGAAACTTTGTATTACTAGCACTTCTCCTGTTTACGATGAATCGCTTAATTCGCTTGTATTACTCAATTGATTGCTTTAAATAAAAGCCTCTCCTAAATGAATACATATAAAGGTTTCCATCTTCTGCAAACTTTACAGAACCAGTTATCACTTCGCTCCCCGTGGACATCTTAACAACCAAAGGAAGTGATGTCATCTTTTCCTGTGAGGTGTCGTCGTATCCACTGGCTTCCGTCCAGTGGAGGAAAGAGGGGGACGTCATTTCTTTTCCTGCTGATGATTCGAGCACGGCTGTACAGGTATGTCTGTGCACATACAAGTAAACAATAAAACAGCATTTTTTTTTAAAAACAACTCAAACCCACATCAGAAATACAAGGTCTGTATACAATGACATATTCTTTAGTATTTTTCATCACTTGATACAAACTTAATACAAAAACATAATATAAATACAAACTTAAGCTTCAACAGACAAACACATAGTTTGATCAATTCTCACCCCATATGCAATGGTGTGCGTTTCTGTAATTACAGGCCCGTGGAGGTCCACGGAGGTTTGAATTGACCGGCTGGCTCCAGATTCAAAGAGTCGGCCCGAACGATGCAGGTGTGTACACATGCACCGCCAGGAA